>NC_143529.1:20638022-20960522 GCF_031878675.1 Megascapheus bottae
TGGCTGGGTCATAAGGGAGCTCTGTGTTTAGGATATTCTTGCCCGAAGATCGAGATTCAACACCTATATGCATATGACCATATACAATAGTGCTTATTGAAATGAACTTGAAGAAATGGAAACAAGGTTTTTAATGTTTATTCTGTCTCTGCTAGAACACTCTCCCTGCACCCCCTTTTTTGATTTCTGTACCATTGTTTTGTAGATAAGTTTATCTTCTTTGGGGAAGGGAAGAGGAATCAGAGAAACGAGGGGACATCAGTGTAGCAGTGATTCTCACTAGATAATAGGGTGGAAAAGAACTTTACAACTTGGTGGGGGTGGGGTTGAGAAAGGGACAGGATGTAAGAAGGATGTTTTACTCTTGTTTTCAAATATAACACATAAACACCATTTCAAGCCTAACAAATATAGCACCCATATTATAACCAGAGTCTTGTTTCAGACTCACAAATGACAAACTTGTAAAGTTAGTTAAATCTTTGAAAAGGAATTGCCTTTGGAAACAGAAATTAAACAGATCCAAATTGAAAAACATATTATGATATATTAATAGATTAATACTGCAAGTTTCTTTAACATGGCCTATAAAATATAGACTTTAAACATGTGAGGTTTCTACATTTACAATATTTTAAAGCTTCTTGTGTTAAAATTGGCAAGGGAAATGAACTTTGAAACAGATGGGAAAAGTCTTCCACTTGAATGTAAAAGTTGGATATTGTGGAGTTAAGTGTGTTTATTCTCTGACGTATCTCTTTACTGGTATGTCCTATCAGAATGTTAATTGTGTGCAAATAGTATTTGGATTTTATATAAATTGAAAACATTAAAGCATAAAATAATCTCCAAAGGCCTTATCAATTCAAAAATAACATTATATGTACAAATTATCATTACAATTTACCAGAACCAATGAAATTGGTTCTGTGTAAGTTTTAAAGTGCCAGTAGGAATTGTGTGCATACCAAATTAACGTTCCACAATGGCAGATGAGAACAACCTGCAGTAACCTGTATACTATCACTAGATGGCGATCACACACTGGCAAGGCAAAGTACCTTTCGTATTTACTCGGAAGACATGAATTAGTGCTTGAAAGGGATTCATGAATTAGTACTTGAAAGGGATTCATCAGTCCCTGAAAGCAAAGAATGCATGCTACACTTCAGGGAATGTGTGTTGGCACTGGATCTCTATTGAACGAGAAATGTATGATGTTAAAAGATAGGATCGTAATCACACACCAGTTGGTACAATAATGAGGTCAGACTTTCAAGTTTCTAGCAGAGTCAGAATTTAAGTCCCAAGCTGGTCTTAGATTTAACTTTGCTCATTTTACCAGGTTTTGAACCTGTGAGATAAAGTTATCTACTTTGTGGGTTGATTATGAAAGCTGAACACTGTATCTGAAAACCACAAGTCCAGAGCCAACACTAAATGTTGGCTCTTTTATTTTTTTTGTTTTTTTTTTTGATTGGCATATTGGGAACTTAAAGAGATAACTCCTAAATTGTTATGAATTTGATATCATTTCATGCAATCAACCAAGAAGGAAGAATCAATTGTGACATGTAGGTTATGCCAAGCTATATTAGAAAAATGTTATAAATCATAAAGCCTAGGGTGGAAAGATCATACCTCAAATACTCATAAAGTGTGTTACTGAGTTTCTCAAAATGTAAATGCTCCTTTCAAAATTTTGCCTACCTCATCATATTATTCTGAAAGTCTATGTTTTTTGGAAGTTTTAGATTATGTTGTAGAAGGAAACATATTTCTTTGCCCAAATGACAAAATTACTTTTTTTTTTTTTGCAAGTCTTAGGGGTGGGCTCAGGGCCTGAACACTGTCCTTGGACTTTCTCAAGGCTAGATCTCTACCACTTGAGCCTCAGCACCACTTTCCCCTTTTTTCCATGTATGTGGTACTAAGGAATCAAATCCGGGTCTTCATGCCTGCTAGGCAAGCACTCTACCACTAGGCCAAACTCCCAGCCCCAAAATTACCTTTGAAAGTAGGGCTTTTAAAATTTATTTTATGAAGAATTTAATGTAGGGAGATTTGACTTGCTTCCTCTACACTCATACTCTGTTGCATTTGACTTATTCAGAGTAACTTTGAGCCACCCTGACATAGAATTTTCAATTCATGACCAGGTTAATATTCATAGATCAACAAAACTCGTGCTCTGCTACCATCCTACCGTTAGCAGAACACAATTCAGTTAACAGTAAAATAATTTTGAGTGTAAATACCATGTCACAGTTTGGCTTTGCAGTTTTTCTCCCGGTATGACCAGAGTGTATTATGTGAAACAGCGTGTACCTCCCCACATATCTCTATAAATAAAAGCATGGGATTAGTGGTTTAAACACTTTCACGGGGCTGCATTTTATCCTGAGTTTACTGCCCAAAGCAGAAATAGAGCTGACAGCATCCTGTTAAACATAACTTCTACTCTCATGAGCTGATTTATGAATTGTGGAAAAAAATGGGTCTCTCCATACTCCTGCCTACTCTGTCTTTCTCATACAAAGTGCCTGTTCATGTATTTATGTAGTGCCTAAAACCATAATCTCAGAACTCCTTGACAAGTATATCATTTAGTTGTTTTCTTTTTTGTCTTTTAGAAAAGGAGCATGAATAACCATATTATTTGGTATAAACCTAAAGTACAACAGTTCAAATTGCTAAGCATAATAAAAAATATTGATCAATTTTCTCACTAATATTTGGCTCTCCTGCTCCATCCTGAGCCACAAAGAAACATGCTTCTAAAATCTGAAAACTTCAGTAGATTTTAGCAAAGATCATTTTTCTCTTGCCATTATTCACAACAGTATTCTACTGTATTAGAATTTTATATTAAGTTTCTGTACTTCAAATAGTGTGTCACCTTTCTGAAGGTCTGGATATTGAACATAATTGCTTGCTTCATTAAATATGTTTTGTGTCTAATTCTAAAAGGGTTGCCTGGTTATCCTCAGAAAAACATTAAAAAGATGCAGACTTCCTACAGTCCTGCTGCTCAGCAAAAACCCCATTTTCTTTGTAAAATGCTCCTTGCCAGTATTAATGGCAGCTTCAAACATAGTGATAGCTGAGCTTCTCTTATGTTGTCTCTGTTTTTCTTTCCATGCTACACATTACTGGTCATTGTTTCTTCTACTACAGTGTCTGTATAAAGAATAGCTGCCACTTCATAGTAGATGGGTTAATGTTGTGGAAGGGAATTCAGTTTAAAGATAGAAAGAAGGTCTGGATCTGTGTCCTGGAGGGCTGGCTTCTGTGCTGATTGCCTGACCACAGCTGCCAGTGACAGCCGAGCTGCTCTGTGTCACACATGGCAAGTGCATCTACCAGTGATGACCTCTCCTTCTCACAAAGCACCAAGTCCTGCTATCTCTTCTCGAGTTGGTAGAGATCGTAGCCCGAGTTATGGGCAGTGAAGTGAAAGTGATTCTTCCATCTGTGGCACTCTGAAGTGCTTCCTCATTACCCCCTTTTAGCCACAAGGCCCAGGAACAAAGCTGTATGCTGGCCGAAGATAGCTCA
This sequence comes from Megascapheus bottae, assembly GCF_031878675.1. Classification (NCBI taxonomy): domain Eukaryota; kingdom Metazoa; phylum Chordata; class Mammalia; order Rodentia; family Geomyidae; genus Megascapheus; species Megascapheus bottae. The sequence goes on from NC_143529.1 coordinate 20,641,581, forward strand.
TTCACCTCTGAAATCTGCTATCATCAAGACAAATGGCAGTATTTTGGCTCTGTATGCATTAAATGTTTGAGGCTCAATGGTGTATCAGTTGTGACTTGTCTATAGTCAACTTTTACATACCATACATAAAGAAACGCATTTAGAAGCACTTCCTAAGACCCCTTCTTCCACAAGCAACCAAAACTGCCTGAACTTTGAAACAACTTTTAAACAGCACTTGTTTTTCAGTATGGTTGTGCCAGCCTAACAGATCTGTCATTTTATTTGACCTCTGAGAGGCTCACCTATTCTTTCAACATATGATGGTAAGTGTCTTCTCAGCCTCTGACTGCTGTAAACTATCAGAACCAAGATTTTACACTAGGTCTGCCTTGCTCTGAAGTAGTACTGCCCTCTTTCTAGTAAGAAAATAAAAACTCGGTGGAATTTTATAAGCTCATTAAGGGAAGAGTCTGGCTCTTACCCATTCTTATATCTCTGAGACACAGCAGGTCAGTTGAAGCATTAGGGAGAAAGAATTTGTCAAACGAAGGTGAACATAATTGAAGGTGGCAGTGCAAGTGAATGTCAGGTATCCTGTGACTTTACAAACAGGCTTGCAAACATCTCATACCTAACACATCAGAGTTGCCATTTATCATCCCTAAAATCACGCCATCCAAATAACTCAAAACCTAGTCCTTCCTCTGACATAGAACCATAGATCCAAGATCATGTATGCGTTCTACGACATAAGGAAATTTCAGTCAAAAAACTGGGCAATAGTGAGAAGAGGAATGGAAGAATGATGGCAGGAGTATGTACTCGTGCATAGAAGGAGAAGCGGCTTAGGAAAAACTTGTCAAAATCAGCCTTTTTACAATTCTAAAACTTCACTCCGACAGGCATGATGCAAGACAAGTGGCCAGCTCGAGTGTGAGCTGCAGGTGGGTGTGTTTGTGTTGACTTTCCTGAACAGAAAACTCTGGGCAGTGAACTTTCTAGTGGTGATTTAGAGACACGCTTTGTGCACATGCAGAAAATGACTGGGGCAAGACCCAAGAGGGGCTGGTTTGCCATCTAAAGTTCATCTCAGGGACCTGAATAAGCAGCCAGTAAAAGCTAAGGCTGACTTGTAAACATCCCAGGTGTTGATATTGTTGTCATCCTGGGCAGAGCCACTTACCAGACTGCCTAACTAACTGTGCTAGCTCAAACCTAGCACAAACTTCTGTGACCACAGGCATCATGGAACACAAACCTTACTGAAGGGGATTTCACTGAACAGAAAACAAGCAGAAGAAGTGCCATGACTTGAATGTGGCTTGTACCTACAAGAATTCATGCAGAGACAACTCCCCAACTATAGTTTGCAGAGATGCCATGGCTTCTGTATGAGGTGAACTGAGAAATGATTGGCTCATCAAGGGAATTAGTGCCAGTTGTGAGTGTCACAAGAAAGGATTGGGTTTTTGTAGAAAAAAAAAATACCCTATGCTCACTTTCTCAGGACATACATAACTAAGCTCTGGCTTGTATTGTCACTATGTTCTAGAACGTCTGAGAACAGCCACAGCTATTTCCGTTCTCTCTGCCCAATGACTTATGTCTACTACTTGCCACTGTAAAGTTAGAATTCATCTGTCAAAAACTCCAGTTGGGACCATAGGAATACAGTTCACTTCCATGGGGCTCTCACAGAACGCAACCTCCAGGTTTCTACCACACATCAAAATGTGGTTTCAGTTGGCCATTTTACATGGCAGCTTTTGTTTTCTCACAGATCATTACCTGATAGACTGGTAGTTCATAATTTCCGATGCCATGTTCATTTTGCAAGTGGGAATGGAAGAGTGAGGAAGATTGCACAGGATATTGTGGATTCCCTTGGATTTTTATTTGGACACCTTGGGCTCCCTTGGGCTGCTGGTGAATATTCAGGAACCTTCATATTGGCCTATTCTGGTTAGTCTGAGTTGCTGTCTGTGACCATTACAACATGCTTGTGGACAGGTGGATTTCAGGTGTTATTTATCTAATTAGTGGAGAAGATTCAGCCACACATAACTGATTCCTTCAGCCCCACTAGATGTAAATGCCACATATATTAAAATTATTTGGAGTTTTCCAAACCTTCCCTATGTGACATGTATCTATCTCATTCTACCACTGACAGCCGTTTTTTACTTAGTGCACTACTTGTTGAAACTTTTCCTACCTCACTACAACTTCACACAAAACATACTGATAGATGTGAAAATTATTTTATATATCATTGGATAATATACTATGGCATTTTGTGAATTACTTTCTCTTGTGGTTAGTAAATCATTTGGAGAGGGAGCTGTTTTGTATGATTCTGTTGACTAGCATCATTTCCAAGTTCTTATGGTCTGGGGAAGCGGGGATCATAAAAAGACAATTTCATTGGAATCTGGCCTAACTGTCTGTGCATAATATGTATCTGCCCCTACTTTTGTGAGCCTTATACTTTAGAGGAAGGCCCATTTCTGAGTTTCTGTAGAACTTTGGTCTCTTCAGTCAAATTTTGAGGGACCGTCCATTCTGAATACTTCAGTTACTGTTTCCAGAAAAAAAAATATCTCATAATGCAGAAATCTATCTTTCACACATAAAATAGTCCTACAAATTCTGGGATTGCTTGGATCTTTGTTTTGATTAAAATTATATCTTTAAATAGTTGTGATATGGAGTCCCCATTCCACAGAGCAGTTTATGAATACAGTGCCTCTTTATCCATGTCATCCCTCTTAATATTCACACCCATCCCTGCCACCTGCCCTTCTTGAATTTTAGGTATGTGTTAATTTGTTGTGATATAAGAAACCATTTATTTATACATTGCATCTTGATCTGTGTCATCCCTTCAAAATCTTCACCACTTTTTTATCTACTGCTTCCTTTATGTTTCTCAGTCTTGTACCATATACAATGCATTCTACCATTTCCCCTATTCTGTCTTCCTCTCCTCTCTTCTTTTCTCCCTTCCCTTTACAACTACCCATTGATTTGTGCATACTTTGTTGGATTTTTGACACAGTTCTTCTTAGGAATCATACTATTTGCACTGTCCATAGAGTCTATCATATCATAGTTCAGTTAATTCATTTATAATTGTTTTGGTACAAACTAGTGTGTTTACTTGTAGATTTATAGGCACAGTCTAGATTACAGGAATGAGAGAAACCATGCAACTTATATTTCTCCAAGTCGGTACACTTCATGTAATATATTTTTTTCCAGGCCAGGAGTCTATCCTAGTGGTAGAATGCTCACTTCATGTGCATGAAGCTCTGGGTTCGATTCCTCAATACCACATACCAGAAAAAATTGGAAGTGGAGATGTGGCTCAAGTGGCAGAATGCCACCCTTGAGCAAAAAAGGTATCTTAGGACAGTGCCCAGGCTCTGAATTCAAGCAAGCCCCAGAACTGGCAAAGAAAGAATATATATATATATATATATAGATATATATATATAGATATAGATATGTAATTTTTCCAAGTCTTTCTATTTCCCTTCAATTAGTACAATATCATCCTTTCTGATGGATGCATATTTTGTTTTGCTTATTTTGAGATGGATCTCAATATTCAGTCACGGCTATGCTCATTGTACTGGCTTCAGATTTGTAATCCTTTTGTGTCTGCCTCACAAAATGCAGGAATTACAGGCATGAAAAGCTATATAGAGATGTTCTAATTGTTATTCAGTAGTTATTCCATAGCTGTTGATGCTGTCATTTATAAGAAGCCAACCCATAATCCAAACCACTGTGCATTCTTTCAGACAATTCTGTTTTCTGTTCCCTTAATAGATACTCCAAATCGTAGACATTTGATGATCATTTAAACAAAAATTCTTAGCTTAGAGCATGTTATCCCTTTGCTTTCATGTTTTCCTGATCATTGTTAGAGTGCTGTACAGGGGATATTGGAAGTCTGGATCTATGTCATCATCTCACTCAGAAGCCCATATTTATTTTAATACATAATTAAAATTGACCTGAAAGGTCATTTTTACTTATGAGTTTTTATATGAGCAAATTTTTCCCAAAGACCATTTCCGTCGACAAGAAGTTTCTCAGGTCAAATAGATGCTGTCAAAATAATGACTCCAGGAAGTGTTAAATGTCATAAAGAACTAACATTTGCCTCCAGTTAAACCAAGAATCATTCAACTATATCTAAGCTGTAAATAAATATTAACTTGGATGACCTACCCTTGCTGATTGATGGCTTGATTAAATTATAGAGGAATCTTGGCCAATTACTACAGCTCGCAGTAAATTTGTTGCTGAATAAAATCATCAGTAAAGCTCACAGTTCTCATTTAGGATATATGAAGTTAGATGTACTAGAGCCATGTCCACGTGGGTGAACTGGCTCATGACAGAGCAATTTCATTTATTTTCAGCTGTCTTTGAAGACTATAGCAAATTTAACCATTAATGCGTGTGAAGTAATGCACCTTCTATCTGGTGACTATAACTGTAACCCTTTTATTAATTATAATAACAAAAATTTGACTATTCTACAGTGTCCCATAAGCACTCTGAAGATGATGAAAAGGGAGCAGGAAATTTTCATACTTAGACATGATTATGCAAATATAAGGAGAAAAGCAATTTAGAAGGTATTAACAATATATTTAATCCATCATAGTGATACTTTTATCACCATCACTTCCCATAGAGAATTAAGGATTTTTTTAAAAAAAGACAATTTGACCCAAAGGTGTAAAACAGTGGCAAAGGCTAGAGTAAATCATTACAAGTACAAACAGCACCAATTAGAAGAAAATGAAAGGAAAGGGGGGAAATGCTGGAGCTCCATCGAGAAATGAGCAAGACCCACTGCTCCTTTTCAACCCTGATCCTTTAGAGAAATTGAACCCTTAAGAATGATGCAAATGCCATAATCCCAATGGCATATTCTGTTTGTGTGGAAGATGCATTGCAGCTTTACATTCAGGGCATGCACTAGGTTATTTCATTTTAATTCTCTTGCTAGAATTCTGATTGAGAAGGTCCAGTGAAGGTCATGTTTTATGTACAAATTCAGATCGAGAAAGAATAAGAATCTAATATGGTGCCAGCCTTTTAACTGGAAAGGTTAAATTTCTAGTTTAAGGCATAAAGGCTGAGATTTGTGCAAGATTTGAACATTTTGAATTTAATGTGTTTCAAAATGCCTGTGGGATAGTCAAGAAGACATTTAACATATAAATTTGAATCTCAGAAGATAGATGTAAGTTTATATATAATGGATCTACCTCCACAATAATGATATACAACATATCCCACATTTTTTAGCTTGATACAACAGTTGCTCGGTTCACACATCTATAGGCCAAGAATATGCTTGATTTGCTTTGAAAGACCTGTTCCCTCATGGGCTCTTTGTATAATGGTTTGGAGCTAAGTTGTCTGAGTAGATCAGGTTCTGTTTCAGCTAGAGGACCTCTAGATTCATCTACAAGTCTCCTCTTCAAGCTTCTGATATCCCCCCCACAAAGTAAGGAGGTATAATTTCACAGGAAGGTCAAGCAGCCCATCACTTTCTTGCATGGCTGAGATGCTAAGTGTAGGATCACAGAGCCCACATTTTGGCCACAGGAAGAGCTGGGGAATCAAAACTGCTTTTAGCTCTACTATTTCACATGAATGGGGAATCCTGAATCATATGTAGTCAGCAAAGTCCTGGTTTATTTCTTTGGTCTGTATAGAAGTATAAATATAATGTCAGTGGTGAATTTTAGGGGAATCCTACATTTATGCCAATATTTGAAGCAGAATATGTAAAGTGAGAAGAAGAATTAGATTAAGATTTGAATCCTTGAAAGAGGTGTTCAAGAGAAAGACTGCCAGGATGGAATGGTTGTGAAAAAATAGGGGAGCAAAGCTGTATGAAAGAAGGTCAAATGACAAAGTACATAACCCTAGAATATGAAACATAGTGTGTGGTAGAAAGGTATCTACAATATAAACCAAAAGAATCTGTTATTAAAGATATACTAATTTAGGGCTGGGAGTTTAGCCTAGAGATAGAGTGCCTGCCTAGCATGCACAAAGACTCGGTCTGATTCCTTGGCACCACACACACAGAAAATAGCCGGAAGGGGTGCTGAGGTTCTAGTGGTAGAGCTCTAACCTTGAGAAAGTCCAAGGATAGTGCTCAGGCCCTGAGCTCAAGCCCAGGACTGGCAAAAAGAAAAAAGAAAAAAAATATATATATATATACTCTAATTTAACACTGAACTTTGTCCCCCCCTTCTGGGCCTTACATTTAGAAGAATAAGGACTGGACTTTAAGGAAGTGAATTTCTCTGAGTGCTAGCATTTTCTGTTCAGAATATTAAGTATGGATGTCAGACTAAAAGCAAATATGTAAGAAGAAAGCTCATGGTTTATATACTTATTTTCTCTATCCATCATTTTGACATTTCATGAAATTGGTCTGATGTACATTCATTAGGATTTATTCTAATTTTATTTTATTATGACTATAAATTCATTTCCTCATGTATTTGATATCTTTGAATGACATAAAACTCAATATGATCACTATAGTTACATTAAATATTAACCAGGACATTATTTTGAAACAGTTGATAGGCTAGGATATTTCAGCCATTCCAAGGCAACTTTAAAGTTTTCCAGGATGTTTTTGATATTGCCCTAACTCTGATAAAGCAAATGAGAAAAAGAACTTTTCCTAGTAGAGTTTATTGTTAAAAAAATAGTTATGCACATTTGGCATTTTGTCAAAGATGGCACTACATGCAGGTGTTTCTGTGATAGTAGTGAATGACAGTGATTTTGAATAAAAAAGCTTTTATTTGAAATGTACAAGGAGAACTTTCAGTAATTTTAAAAGTCAAGGATACCTAATTAATTAACACCTAGAAGCATAAAAATTTTAACTAGTATAACTTGAGCACCAAAAAAGAGTGGGAAAATAAAAAGAAAAGGAATAGAGGATGGGGTAGAATATTAAAATCCATTGAATCCATTTTCTGGGTTGCTACTCAAATTTTGCTAAACTATTTTGTGTAAGTGGACATCAACGTCCCTTTGGGACTTTCATTTATTTTATCAATAAAAAGAGCCTTTAGTGGGGAAAGGGATAAATCACATTTAAATGAAGTACAAGAGATTACACCACTGGAGGAGCTTTTACCTTGACTAATCCAATAACTTTGGCCAAATATCTCAATGTCAAAAGCATTATAAGGATTCTACAAGCTAATGCTGGCAAAGAGAAATCAATAAAGAACTACCACATTTGATTAAAATGTTTACTCTCCCCTCTCCCTCCCCCAACTTCCCAAGCTAAATGGGTCTTCTCCACACTAATATAAGCCCTATTATAGTAATTGGCTGCCTTGTTTGTAGTCCTAATGCCACCAGGCCTTAGAATTTATTATTGAATCCTATTCCTCTCTGTCTCTACATGATTTCAGTATTTAGAGTTTGCTCTGATATCATGACATATGTCTCTGAACTTACTATGAAGAGATTTTACAGATATCATTTAAACCAATTATTTAACTTGGAAATACCCAAAGACTTTCAAATACCCATTAATTATTTTGCCAGTCCTGGGCTTGAACTCAGGGCTTGATAACTGCCCTTGGGCTTTCTCAAGGCTAGAGCTCTACCATTTGAGCCACAGCATCACTTCCGGCTTTTTCTGTGTATGTGCTCATGAGGATCAAACCTTAGTCTTCAAGCATGCTGGGCAAACACTCTACCAGTAGTCCAAACTCCCAGCCTCCCAATAAAATTTTACAGAGGTAAAAATATAATTACAAAGATAATTATGTCCCAAATCAATCAGCTCAGTTTTCTTAATCATTTTATTAAAGACTATTGAATTCAGAAAATTCCAGAAAATTAATCATATTTATCTTGTACATTAGTCCTTCATTTGTTCTATTCTTTATGACTAGAATACTACCCACACCAGCTCTTCCTTCCTATTATTTAATAGTTAAATTCTCAGTGGGTCTTTCTGGAATAGCCTTAAAATGTCCCTGAGCTCTTCATCTCAAGACTACCACCCTACCCTGAGCCACAGTGCCACTTCAGGTTTTCTCATGATTAATTGGAGATAAGAGTCTCAGGGACTTTAGTGCCTGGGCTGGCTTTGAACCACAATCCTCAGATCTCAGCCTCTTGAGTAGCTAGGATTACTCAGTTTAAAATTTTCTTCTTAAGGACATTTTTCCTAAATTAGTGTAATTGCCCAGATTGTCTATTTACATATTCAACAATGTATTTTTAAATTATTTAATAATGTTTAAAATTTCAGTTAGGGGCTTGAACTTGGGGCCTGAATTGGTCTTGAGCCAGTTTGTGCTCAAGAGTAGAGAGCTCTGCTAAAACTTGAGCTTCTGGTTTTTGAATAGTTACTTGAAGATGAGTCTATCATGGACTTTTCTTCCCAGACTGGCTTTGAACCACAGCCCTCAAATCTCAGCCTCCTGAGTAGCTAGGATTAGAGACATGAGCCATCTGTACCCAGCTCACAAAGTAGCTCTTCGAAGAGTGAATTGTGAACACAGCAAAGCAGGGTTTGGAAATATAATGCCCCTTTTTTACATTCCTAGCAACAACAAAACAAACAGTAAAACATCTGCCATCTGACTAATAATCTAATTACTATTTAGATTTTCATGATTTCATTTTAGATCATGGCTCTATTGGTTCCTCGTCAAGATTGTCAATGCCTGAATGATTTTGGTATGCTAAAAAAATTCATTTTATTCTATTACAATTCATTTCAACTCTTCTGTCACAATGGGGTTATTTATAGGAAAATATTTATGCCCCTTTGTGTATCAGTCAAGGCCTTCCATACATGAGCCCAGATTAACCTCCTGATACCATCATTTCTGTTTCTCTCCAACACAACACTCAATCCTAGCCAGTTACTGAAACACAATGCTTTGGGGTTTTATTTGCACTTGCAACCTTATGTCTTCACTCATTTGAGATGACCTCTTCTTCCTCACCTGTCCACACAGAACTCGCTCCTGTGTAAAATTCCAGTGTATTTTACTTTTTTTATAATGGAAGCATTTTACAAGGAGTCTAATTTTGGATAATTTCTTCTTCTTTTTAATCTCTATAAAATATCACTCTTTCAGCAGGAGGCTGAAAGTTTGGCCTAGTGGTAGAGTGCTTGGCTAGAATGCATGAAGACCCGAGTTCAATTCCTTGTTACCTACCACAAACATAGAAAAAGCCAAGTAGTGATATGGTTCAAGTGGGAGAGTACTAGCCATGTGAAAGACCAAAGATAGTGATCAGGCCCTGAATTCAGTCCCCAGGATTGGCAAAAAAAAAATCTATCTATCTATCTATCTATCTATCTATCTATCTATCTATCTATCTATCAAAGAAGGATCATTCCCAGGGCATTTTACTTTTCTATTACATAAGATAAATGCCTTTAAAAGTCCTTTACATTCTTAGTTAAGAGGCTATTGCAAAAGACTTGCTTTCCTGATTATCACCTTACTCCTCTATTTGTTGGTATGGAAAAAGTCTGTTGATTTGGGGAAGGTAAGTTTATATCCTGCTACCTTGCCAAAGTTTTGAATCAGCTCTTTAAATACATGTCATCTGCAAAGGGGATCCCTATTTGGATCCCGTTTATGCTTGCTTCTTGCCTTATTGCTCTAGCTAGGAATTCTAATACTATATAAAAAAGGAGTAGAGAGAATGGGCATCCTTATCATTCCTGATTTTAGAGGAAATGCCTTAAGCTTTTTGCCATTAAGTATACCGTTAGCTGTGGGTTTGTGATATACAGCCTTTATTATATTGAGGAATATTCCATGTTTTCCTAGTTTCTCCAAAGCTTTTAGCACAAAAGGTTGTTGGATCTTGTCAAATGCCTTTTCTGCATCTATTGAGATAATCTTGTGATTCTTGTCCTTGCACCTGTTGATGTGATGAATTATATTAATTGACTTGCATATATTGAACTAGCTTTGCATCCCTGTGATGAATCTTGTTTTTTTAACATAATGTATAATTTTTGATAAGTTGCTGAAATTGGCCAGTATTTTGTTGAGAAGTTTTGCATTAATATTCATCAAAGTAATGGGTCTATCGGTCTAGGAAATTAAAGCAGAAAAAAAGTTGGAAAAACCTCCCATACTCCTGGATTGGAAGAATTAACATCGTGAAAATGGCAATCTTGAGAAGGGCTATCTACAAATTCAATGCAATACCCATCAATATCCCAATGTCATTCTTTAAGGAAATAGAAGAAGCAATCCAAAATTTCCATATGAAATAATAAAAGACCCCATATAGCAAAACAAAAAAAAAACAATAAAAAACTTTTTAGCAGAAAGAACAGCACAAGAAGAATATCAGTACCAAACTTTAGAATCTGTTACAGGGCTATGGTAATCAAAACAGCTTGGTACTGGCACAAAAACAAGACCTGAAGACCAATAGAATAGAACTAAAGACCCAGAAATCAGCCTGCAGACCTGTGGCCACCTAATCTTTGATAAGGGAGCCAAAAAAAATAGAATGGAAGAAAGACAGCCTCTTCAACAAGTAGTGCTAGCATAAATGATTAAGCACCTGCACCCGGATTAACTCCAAATGAATCAAAGACCTCGAGGTAAAACAGATATGTTGAAACTTTACAAGAAGGAATAGAAGATACACTGGGTCTCCTTGGCACAGGTCTAAACTTTCTTAACAAAGACCCAGAAACACAATAAATTAAAGAAAGTTTGGACAAATGGGACTGCATTAAACTGCAGAGCTTCTGTATGGCAAAGGACATAGCTAGAAAGTTAAATAGAAAGTCCATGGAGTGGGAAAAGGTCTTCACTAACCATACAACTGACAAAGGATTCATATCTAAAATATATCTACACCTAAAAAAATTTAGGCCTAGTGGTAGAGTGCTTGCCTAGCATGCAGGAAGACCCAGGTTCGGTAACTTGGCACCACATACATAGGAAAAAAAAAGCCAGAAGTGGTGCTGAAGCTCAAGTGGTAGTGCTCCAGCACTGAGAAAGTCCAAGGACAGTGCTCAGACTCTGAGCTCAAGCCCAGAACTGGCAAAAACAAAAACTGAATCTCTCTAAAACAAATCTTCAAAGAAACAACCATCCCATTAAAAGATGGGCCAATGACTTAAAGAGAGACTTCTCTGAAGAAGAAATGAGTATGTTCCATAGACACATGAAGAAATGCTCGACATCTCTGGACATAAAGGATATTCAAATCAAAGCAACTTTGTGATTCCACCTTATTCCAGTTAGAATGGTTATTATTAGGAAATCTAATAACCAATTTTGGAGGGGATGTGGCCAGGAGGGATCATATTTCACTGTTGGTAGGAGGTACACTTGTTCAACCACTATGGAAAGCAGTATGGAGATTCCTCAAAAGACTAAACATAGAGATCCTCTATGACCTAGCAATTCCACTCCTTGATATTTACCCTATCGTCCAGACACAAGGATGTACTAAAGCCAGTAGCACAATTATGTTCATTGCAGCATTATTTACCATAGCTAAGATTTGGAACCAACCTAGATTCCCCTCAGTCAATGACTGGATCAAGAAGATGTGGTATTTATGCACAATGGAATTTTATGCTGCCGTCAGAAAGAATGGCATTGCCCCATTTTTAAGGAAATGGAAAGACTTAGGAAAAAAATCACATTAAGTTCAGTAAGCCAGAACAAAAGGAACATAGGCTCAGTGGTTTCCCTCATTTGTAATAATTAGTACACACTTAGGCCTCTCCAAGCAAAGGATTATAATAGGGCAAAACCTAGATATATAAGGCCGTATAGGATGTGGCTAAATGAAAGATCTCCAGGATATGGAAACAAGAGCGTTATCTTGTGTGATTGTTGTTTTTAATGTACTATGTTATTTCTGTTCTCTTTTGTTGCCCTTTGTTTAATCTCATATTGTTACAGTATCTGACTTTGTTACTTGGCATATTGTATACATGTTATTTATTTGAAATAGGAAAGGGAAGGGGGAAACAAGATGATTGGGAGTGGGTGGGAGAAAGGAAATGGGGGAAAAACATACATGAGAAGGTGTATCAGTTTGTGAGAAGTAATGCATCTACTATCTGGCAAATATAACTATAACCCTTCTATACATTACAATAAAAAAGAATAAATGCATTTAATGAACTCAAATTACTCTTTTCCTACATATATCCACATAACACAAGTAGCATGAAAATAGAAAGTAAAAATCTTTGGATATGAAATTCAAGTGGAAAAGATAGGTAAACCTTAAAGAACTATGAATATAAAGGAGAGTTTACTCATATCCAATGTAAAAAAAACTCATTAAGAAACAGCTTTAACTCACTAAGGAGAGATGATATAAATGAATTTTGGCTCAGTCAAACTTACAGTAATTACTGTGACTAGAGAAAAAATATGAAAATGTCAAAATTTAGGAAATGCACACAGATGCATATGACATAGACAGATGTCCCAACATGATTATAACTGGTTTCAATGACATGAGCAAGAAGATGTATTCAAAGTTATTTGCAATGTAGAATTGTATATGTAGCAGAATTTAAAATTGTTAAAAAATTAGCTTTACCTTCTATCTGGTGAATATAATGTAACACTTCTATTAATTATAATTATATATAATTACCTTTACTAGGATATATCCATATTTGTTTCTGACAATAACAAAGTAAGAAATCTTTAAACAAGCAGATAGAAAAAAGAAATTACTACCAGAGAGAAAAAAATAAAACATCTGTCCTCAAATTTTTCCACTTCCACCATGTATTCCAGAAAATTCTAGAGCAGTACCTACAGAGTGTTGAGGAGTAGAAAGCTCTAATCCATGTGCATTATTTCTCCCACAAACACAGTGAATTGTTTGCAAATATTAGAGACTCAGAAAATATAGAATCCATGTGATTGGCCTTACTAAGGAAACAAATATCAGCTATAGAAGCAGCAAAAACAATATGAGTGAGAATAATATCCATCCAAACAAATGATGAATGAAGACATGGTGATAAATTACTGGCATAACTCATGCCAGAAAATATTGAATCATTGCAAACAAACTTCTGAGAGAAAGGAAACAAGACTTTACAGCAACAAATATATCTTAAGTATATTGCAACTTCAGGGCAGAGGACTTTGAAGCCTTGCTTGAAAAACAAAATACCTGGCAAGTTACTTTATCCATCTCCCTCAATTAAAAAATATAAACACAGTAAATAAAAGTTATGGATGAAGCAATGATAATGATCATAGAAGTCCTATAAATTAGCATGATAATATGTTGGTATGTCTGACAAAAACTACAAATACTGCAATTATCAAATCTGTCAAGGATGGGGCAAGGAGTGTGGCTTAGTGATAGAGTGCTTCCCTAGCATGCATGAAGCCCTAGGTTCAGCTCCTCCACACCACATACACAGTAAAAGCTGGAAATGGTACTGTGGCTCAAGTGGCAGAGTACTAGCCTTGAGAAAAAGTGCTCAGGGACAGTGCCCAGGCCCAGAGTTCAAGCCCCAAGACTGACAAAAAGAAAATAAAATCTATCAAGAAATAAAAGTTTAATCTCTTTACATGTCACAACTGAGATTTGGCAAAAATAGAATTTTTATTTTTTTAAATTATTTTTACTTTTTAAATTTTATTTACTGGGTGATCTATAAAGGGATTGCAATTACATTCATAAGGTAGTGAGTACATTATTTCTTGAACATGGTTATCTCTTCCCATGTCTTTCTCTCACTTTCCTTCCCTAACCTCTCCCAAGTTGTAAAGTTTATTTCCAACATACCTTACAAATATCATTTGTAAATTGACTCACCCTTTGTCCTTTATCTTATCATCTTGTTTTTCCATTTCCTTTCCTTAATTCAAATAAAAAAATAAGCATATATACAATACACCAGGTTCCAAAGTCAGACACAGTAAGAACAGGAGATAAACCATAAGGGGGAAAAAGGAAAAAAAATAAATGGAAAAAAAATAACTTCACCTAGTACATTAAAAACAACATAAAGATGAAACTCTTGCTTCCATATCCTGAAATTCATTTTGCTTAGCATCATCCTATATGGTCATACGAACATAGCTATTGAGCTAGTGTGATCCTTGGCTAGGAGAATCCTAGATAAATACGAATTATTGCAAACGAGGGAAATCATGAAATTTGTTTCTTTGGGCCTGGCTCACTTCATTTAATACGTTTTTTCCAAGTTTGTTTTTCATTTCCTTCTGAATGGAGCATGTCATTATTTCAGATAGCGTATAGATTTCCATTGTATATAAATACCACATTTTCTTCATCCACTCATTAACTAAGTGGCACCTGGGTTGATTCCATATCTTAGTTATAGTAAGTAATGTTGAAGTAAACATGGTAAACCTGTTCAACCACTCTGGAAAGCAGTATGGATGTTGCTCAAAAGACTAAAGATAGAACTAGCCATACAACAGACAAAGGCCTCATCTCTAAAATTTATCTATAGCTAAAAAAATTGAATCTCTCCAAAACAAATCTTCAAAGAAACAGCCATCCCATTAAAAGGTGGGCTAAAGAATTAAAAAGGCATTTCCCTGAAGAGGAAATAAGAAAAAGGATATGGAAATCAAAACAACTTTGAGATTCCACCTCACTCCAGTTAGAGTGGTCATGATCAAGAAATCTAATAACAACAGATGCTGGGGGGGATGTGGCCATGAGGGGTTACTACTACACTGTTGGTGGGAGTGTAAACTTGCTCAACCACTCTGGAAAGCAGTATGGCAATTTCTCAAATGATTAAACATAAAGGTCCCCTATGACCCAACAATGTTGTTCAATGTTCATTGCAGCACTATTTACCATAGTGAAGATATGGAACCAACCCAGATTCCCCTCAGTAGATGATTGGATCAAGAAAATGTGGTTTTCTATGATGCCATCAGAAAAAATGACATTGCCCCATTTGTAAGAAAATGGAAAGACTTGGAAAAAATAATATTAAGTAAAGTAAGCCAGACCCAAAGGAACATAGGATCAATGGTTTTCCTCATTTGTAATAATTAGTACACATCTAGGACTCTCCCAGCAGAGGATTACAATAGCTCAAAACCGAGGTACATAAAATCATATCAGTTGAGGCTAAATGAAAGGGTCTCCAGGATGCAAGAACTTTATCTTGTATGATTGTTTTTCTTAATGTACTATGTTATTTCTGTTCTGTTTTGTTGCCCTTTGGTTAATCTCATATTGTTACTGTATCTGACTTTGTTACCTGGTATATTGTATATACATTTATTTATTTATTTGAAATAGGAAAAGGAAGGGAGGAAACAAGATGATTGGGAGGGGGTGTAGGGAAAGAAATGGGGACAAAAACATGAGAAGGGGTGTCAATGTGTGAGAAATTATGTGCCTACTACCTGGTGAATGTAACTGTAATCCCTCTATACATTACCCAACAATAAAAAAAATAGACTAAAGATAGAGTTCCCTCATGATCCAGCAATCCCACTCCTGGCCATTTACTCAAGTGGCCAGAAACAAGGGCATACTAAAGCTACCATCACAACCATGTTCATTGAATTTTATTTCATTTAAAACATGTTTTAAATTTTTTATAACATTTTGAACCTACTGAAGAGATGCATATATAATTTTCACGTTATTTTTAGTCTGATTTGCTTTAGTTTTAACTATCTCCTTAACCACAATACAATTAGCCTAGCAAAAAAAATTAATATTGATACAATGTTCTTAACTATCAAATTTTCATCCAAATTTTCCAGTTTTTCTGTTAGTGTTCTTTTTCTGTCACAGAATCCAATCCAGGATCAGCTGGTCTGTACACTTTAAGGTCTCTTATCATCTCCATTCTCTGACATTTTGTCCTTTTCTCGTTTTTCAAGATTGTCATTTTTGTAGTGCAGGATATACACTACATATTGAAATACATATGAATATACAAAATTATCCTCACATTGCGTTGTCTTAGGATTTTTGCTGATAAAATATGGAGATTTCTGAAATGAGATTAGAGGTGATATGATGTCTGTATGTCACAACAAGTGACAAAGCACGCAGCTGAGGAGACGTTAACTAGTTACATTCTTCATAAGGTGTTTTCATAAGCGAGAATGAGAGAAAAAAATTCTTAAAACTCCACAGTTTCTCTATCATGTTTAATTTTTTTTTCTTCAGGAGAATTTTGTTGCTTTGCAAATTTATTTTCAAATAATGTATAAAATGAAATTTCAGTTTAAATAAAATTCAGTAAAATATTTAATATCATATTTTCATCTCTTCTGTTTCTAACATTTCTGTATCTATATTTCTAAAATGAATTTCGAAAATATCATTTACAGAAAAAAGTTGTTTGATGGAATTTGGATGTATATTATTTAATTGTATTTGTTTTATCAGCAGTTGTTTGTACTTTCTATATTTGCTGTTTTTTTATTTCTTCTTATAGTAATATTAGAAATGTGTTAAAAAAAGATTTTCAACACTTGCAGTACAGTTCGGTGGCAGAGTACTTACTTAGCATGTGTGAGGTTCTGGGTTCTATCCTCAGGATAGAAATAATAATAATACTGCTGCTGCTGTTGCTACTGCTGCTGATAATGACAACAGCAATAGTAGTAATAGTAATGGTAAAATAACAATGAAGTCACAGACTAAAGTTACTATATTGTGAGTTTCTCCCATAACATGATTTTCTTGAGCGAAATTAAAAATACAATATATTTGTATTGCTAGTTAGTAAATTGGCTAGAAGAGTGAAGGAACACATGTTCATCTAATTATCATGCTCTGGGAATTGCTGTACTTTGAAGGACTGACTTCATACCAAAGGATGGTCTTCATTTAAAGGCGTATTTTAATAGCCCTTCTTCCTATTAATAAATTTTGATATTAGATATATATATTTTCCAGACTTAATACCTCTTAGTGAGCCAGGAACTGGTGGCTCATATCTGTAATCCTAGCCACTCAGGACACTGAGATCTGAGAATTGCAGTTCAAAGCCATTCAGGACAGGAAAGACTCTGAGGCTCTTATTAATAAAAGCCCAGGAGGAGAGCTGTGGCTCAAGTGGAAGAGCATTAATCTTGAGCAAAAAGCTCAGAGACAATGCCCAGGTCCAGAGTTCAAGTCCCCAGGATTAGCACAAAAACAAAATAAAACAATTAAAAATTCTATAAGCCATTTTTTCCAGAATTTATGCCCTATATCATAATGAAATTGAAATTAAGGTCATCTCATCTCAAACTAATGATGGAAGTTGGAGAGGATTTCCTAGGAAGTGATTATTTTGAGGGACAAATAAATATTATCTATCTGTGGAAAGTGTTTGTGAGAAAAGAACTTTTGCCCACTGTCCTTGAGCTTTCTCAAGGCTAGCGCTCTGCCATTTGAGCCAAAGTAACACTTCCAGCTTTTTTTATATATGTGGTACCAAGGAATTGAACCTGGGTCTTTGTGCATGCTAGGTAAGCACTCTACCATTAGGCCAAACTTCTGCCCCCCCCCCCCAAAAAAAGTATTCTTTATAGAGGCCATGGAGTAAAAAAACTCCACAGATTTGTCATTTTATTAAACTTATAGACAAAATGATATATGACAAGTTGTAAGTAATAATGATTGCCTCAATGTATTCTAAATATTGGGGTACAAGCCCCCAATATTAGGGTGCTTGATCAAAGGAATGAGTCTGACACAAAAGCAGAGGTTAAACAGAGCTTTATTCTGCACATGGAGAATCATACTGACCAGTCAGGGCCATCTCTAAGATGTGAGAGAGCGAGGACCACGCTTAATCTCACAAGCTACTTTTATAGGTCACCAGACATGTGGTTGGGCCTGGCCATACACAGGTGGCCAATGGAATCTCAACATACTTGACTGACCACTGAGGCAACCACTGACACCTTTGCTGTTTGAGCCAACCTATCATCTGGGTGAGCTTCCAGAGCACTGCTCTAAAGACAAAGAGAAGGGGAAGGGGTTTTCCTTACCCAGGCAGACAAAGGGGTGGGGTTGGGGAGGAGCTCTGGTAGCTCCACCTGTCAGGCTGCTTCTGTAATCTGAGCTCTGTTATCAGGGAATTTATAAGTCATGTACACGTTTGTAATGAGGACAGGGAATGCCTATTGGGGGTGGAAGAGAGGTCTCAAAGGGATCTGTATTTTAGGGGGCAATCTAGAGAAGGGTCCCTTCAAATATGTCAAAATAATTAGAAATTAAGTAATTTGTGTAATATAATATATAATTAAAATGATTGGTCTAAATTTATCGTAATTGCAAGTTACTTCAAGTTCAAACTCTTAGGAAGGAAAAAGAGAATATGAAATTTGAGTTGTTCTTCTTGTACCTGTGTTTCCTTTTGAATTATTTGTATCTTGTGACTTTGCTTTAAATGAGTTTATCTCCTATGTCCTATCTCCCACTGGGCACCACAGTGCCTTCCCTGTCCATTTCCAATCCCAAAGGGTTGTGAGGTATAGCTAATGTCATCACACCCTGGTTGAAAATTTGACGTTTTTAATCAAACATATTTTGCTAGATGTTTTCTGGATAGTTAATACCACAGCCAGAAACAAGATTCTTTTAGCCTTGTCATCTGGCATGTTTCTCAAAAATATGAATAAATAGTGCAGATTCTGTAGCCATTTTAGTCTATGAAATCATAGATGCTACAGTCATTTCAATCTATGAAATCACATGTTCTTCCTCAGATGATCTTGAGTGTTTCATGTCCCAACAAACTGCTCTTTGGAACTCAAGCTGATCCATGAGTTCTTTATTTTTCCATGCAAATTATTAATAATGTGGTTATATCTTAGTAAATATACTGTTGAGAGCTAATTTTAATCATCATTCCCATGAATTCCCAACATTTCAATGCAGTTACTTAAAGTTTAGTACTGTTACTATAAATTGTATAATTGTGAAATATGTCTTTGTTTTAGGAATTCTATTTGTGAGTATATTACTCTAAAACTTTCCAGAGGGGTGGGGGAAGGGAAATGGAAGAAAAACATGGGATGGGTGAAAATGTTCAACAAGAAATGTACTCACAGTTGGGCATGGTGGCTCACACCTGTAATGTAAGCTACTCAGGAGACTGAGATCTGAGATTCAAGGTTCAATGCCAGCCCGGGACTCTTATCTCCAATTAACTTTTAGAAAATGGTAAGTGGGACTTGGTTTAAGGGTAGGGCAGTAACCTTGAGCTGAAGAGCTCAGGGACAGCATTCAGGCCAAGTTCAAGCCCCAGGACCCACGAAGGAAGGAAGGAAGGAAGGAAGGAAGGAAGGAAGGAAGGAAGGAAGGAAGGAAGGAAGGAAGGAAGGAAGGAAGGAAGGAAGAAATATACTCACTACTTTACAAAGCTAACTATAACTCCTCTGTGCATCACTATGATCACAAAATTAAATAAAAAAAATAAAATAGATGAGGGAACAGTAGTGACCAAAAAAGTGTTCTCTCATGAAACAGCTCCCCTCTCCTTGTCATTCCCTCCCTTCATTCTCTCTCCTTTTCTCCACTCTCTCACACTAGCACTTGACTGCTTAACTGTGTACCTAGATAGGGTACTCTATAAAATCTAACAGATAAGAAAAATAGTGACAAAAGATACCTGCCCCTGGAAGAACTTAATATGTTAATGATTTGTATTTCACTGTCCAAACATAATGCTGTGTCATTTAGAGTGTTTGCTATCCTCTATACTAGTAGTTGGATGAAGGAATTGTCAAAGAATAATAAGGAATATTTTTGTAGGGTTAAAGTTGCTATTAAACATAAGTAGAATAATGAGGCATTGATGTTACTGAGTAGTTTGGGTAGTTATCTCTTTGAAAGGTTATACTTAAAGTTCATGTTAATAAACCAATAACTGACTATAAATTAAGCCAATCAAGCAATTTCAGGCCTTATGATCATTGTCCATTTCTGTGAAATCGACACCTTTTAGAAAAGTTTTAAGATAATGATTACATGACATTGCTAAGTATCTATGGGTTGATGAGAGAAAACTCTGAATACAGAAACAAAGTCTAAATGTAAATACCATCATGTTAAATCAGAAAGGTTAGGTAAGCAAGTGACATTTTCCTCTCAACAATCTTATTATATTTCTCAGAGCTTTTAATTATTTATCTGCAGCAAGAAAATAATGCTTATGATTTGGGAAATGAAAAAAATGTGTATAAACCACAAAAATACATTTGTCATTAGTAAATAGTCGATTAGAAAACTGAGACGTTTCAATGGTAGGTAATGGAATCAAAATTATTTCTGATACCTTCACTGAAAATACAGTGATTTTATCATTAATACTAGCAATTTGAAATGACTTGCACCAATTATTTTGATAACATATATCTTTCCAAGTATTATCTTAACAATGCAAGGGCTCAGAACACAATAATTCAAATTATGACACTTTATCATGCTGCGTACTTTGAACTGAAGGAGGCTAGGAAGATCCTCAAAAACAATGTCTTTTTTTCTCTGCTTACAGATGAGAATATAGAAAACTAAGTATGTTTATGAGCATCAAGGCATATTTATAATACATAGTAAATATAAGAATATAAGAGTTATCAGAATATAAGAGTTCAATTCTGCTAATGTTCTAGTTTATCTAACTTCCATATCACTTAAGAGCTAGTAAATAGTAGTTTTAGTTCATTTAAAGAGTTCTATCTTCATATAAGTGTACTTGTAAGGGCCATGGTAAAGAATTTGCAGTCAGATAATAGGTGGCATTCCCAACCAAATGATTATCACATTCGTGGTGAACGATCTTCCTGCTAAGGTGTGTATGATCAAAGTCTTGGTAGGTTCAGATAACTACTGTGGGAGGCTGGCTGAGCTCCACTATACTGCTATCCACACACGGCACTGAATTACTTGAGGAAGAGTTTTTATCTTAGAGAAAATCTAATGGAGTGTTGCAGTGATTGTGAACATTTTGAAAGAGATGTTGAAGATTTGCATATCTTATTTCTTTTTTTCATCTATATTTGTAAGAATTGAAGAGAACTAGACATGAAGATTGGATTTAAATGTGACTTACTTTTATGGCCAGAGATATTGAACATTTCTTTAGGTGTCTATTGGCCATTCTTATTTCCTCTTCAGTGAAATCTCTCTTTCAGTCTTTAGCCCAATGGTTAATGGGGTGGTTTGTGTCTTTGAGGATTTGTTTTGTGGGTATTTAATTTGTTGAGTTCTAAGTATATTTTAGATATGAAGCCTTTGTCTGTTGTATGGTTAGCGCAGAACATCCAGTCTGAGCTTTCTTTTTTTTTTTCTTTCTCTTTTTTTTCACATATTTTTTATTTTAATTAATGGAAGGGTAACATGCTATTTGCCAGATAGATGGTGCATTAATTCCCATACATTGATGCCCTTTCACATGTCTTGGTCTCCATTGCCCTCCCCCCCACCCCTACCCCTCATCTTGTTTTCCCCTCTTCCCTATCCAATTTCAAATAACCAAGTACAAATATATCAGATATATCAGGTAACAAACTGAGATACTGTAACAATATGAGATACCCAAGGGACAGCAAAAGAGATGAGAGATAACATAGCACCTTAAGAACAACAATCATTCATTATATGGCTTATGTTTCTATATCCTAAAGATCCTTTCATTTAGCGTCCTACTATATGGCCTTTTGTATCAAGGTTTTGCTCTATTGCAAATCTCTGCTAGGAGAGCCCATGGTTTCTACTGATTATGACAAATGGGGGAAATCGTTGAGCCTAAGTTCCTTTGAGTCTGGCTTACTTCACTTAATATGATCTTTTTTAAGTCTTTCCATTTCCCAACAAATGGGGCAATGTCATTCTTTCAGACAGCAGCATAGAATTCCATTGTGTACAAATACCACATCTTGTTGATCCACTCATCAACTGAGGGACATCTAGGTTGGTTCCATATCTTTGCTATGGTAAATAGAGCTGCAATGAACATTGTTGTGCTGGTGGATTTAGTATGTCATTTTTTCTGGATGATTGGGTAAATGCCAAGTAGTGGAATTGCTGGGTCATAGGGGAGCTCTATGTTTAGTCTTTTGAGGAACTGCCATACTGCTTTCCATAGTGGTTGAACGAGTTTGCACTTCCACCAACAGTGTAGTAGTGATCCCTCCTGGCCACATCCCCTCCAGCATCTGTTGTTATTAGTTTTCTTTATCCTGAGCATTCTAACTGGAGTGAGGTGGAATCTTAGAGTTGTTTTGATTTGCATTTCTTTTATGACCAGAGATGTTGAACATTTCTTCATGTGTCTATAGGCCATTTTTGTTTCTTCTTCAGAGAAGACTCTCTTTAAGTCTTTGGCCCATCTTTTAATGGGATGGTTGTTACTTTGGAGATTAGTTTTGGATTGATTCAATTTTTTGAGCTGTTGATATATTTTAGATATGAGAGCTTTGTCTGTAGTGTGGTTGGTGAAGTTCTTCTCCCACTCTGTAGGCTTCCTAATTAGTTTACTAGCTATGCCCTTTGCCATAAAAAGCTCTGCAGTTTAATGCGGTCCACTTATCTAGCCTTTCTCTGATTTGTTGTGATTCTTGGTCCTTATTAAGAAAGTTTCGACCTGTGCAAAGGAGGTCTAGTGTATCTCCTATTCCTTCTTGTAAAGTTTTCAGAGTGTCGGCTTTTACCTCCAGGTCTTTGATCCATTTGGAGTTAATTCTAGTACAGGGTGACAAAGTAGGATCCAACTTTACTTTTCTGCATGTGCTTAACCAGTTCTGTTAGCACCACTTGTTGAAGAGGCTATCTTTCTTCCATTCTATTTTTTTTGGCTCCCTTGTCAAAGATTAGGTGGCTATAGGTCTGTGGTTTAATATCTGGGTCTTTAGTGAGCTTTCTTTTGATCTTTGCCATGCAGAAATTCTGCAGTGTAATATAATCCAGAAAGAAATGCAGATGAAAACAACATTGAGATTCCACCTTACCACCGTTAGAAGGTCATTATCATCTTAGGCTTTATATCACTGTAGATCACAAATTCATGTGAGTTCCCTACTGAATGCTTTTCAAAAGTGCAATGAGATGTTTCTCTCTCAACCTTACAGATGTCACATATAATAATTATGTGAAAGTATTTTCCCTAATTTCATTGAGGACTTTGGCAAGCTGGTTAAAAGCGGTGTTTTTTTCTTTCTTCATGCAGCTTTTTGCATTAACTCATGGTACTGAATAAGGGGCTGAGAAACTAGTCTAGTCCACTTTCAGTTTAGACTGCAGATGATGGAAAATATATCCTGACTTTTTTGACCTATATAATATATTGTCAAATCAATCCCACTAAAAATTGAACTCAGTATCATCACTTTCATATATTTTGGTTACCATTTACTCATGAAAGTCAGAAAACAGCACATTGAAAAGTTCTCCAGTACAAGATGTTTTACTCATGCAGCTCAGAGGTCAAAAGAAGATACAGAAGTAGAATCCTCATGGGAAGACTTTTCCTTGGAAGAAGGGCACTTTCAACTCTTTCTAACTTAGATTTGGAAAACTCCTGTAGTAGAAAAGCAAATGTGAGATTGAGGCTCTGCCTTTAGGCTCAAAATATTTACTCATACCTGGAAATGACAGTCATCATGTAAAACACATATATCTCTATAATCTAGTGCAAATTGAGATTGGATATTGTCACACTTTTCACCATAGTTTCTGATCTATGTTCTGTGCAACATCCGGGTCTTCATTATGATCTTCCTAAAGTTTATATTTCATTACCTGCCCAGTAATTCCTATAAGCTCTAACCTCACCTCCTGGCCTACAGATAAAAATTTCACAGCCCTGAATAAAGGGAGGGAACCAACAATTGGTTAGGAAAGAAAATTTAAGAGAGAAAGTATGAGAAGGTTGAAGCAAATAGTCTGCTAGCTAAGTGCATGCTAATTGTGTGATGAATCCTTTAGTTTCCAATTTCATAATGTTTTAACTTTTATTTTCAAATATGAGAAAATGTGGGAGAGAATTCTGAGCAGAGAAATAGCATGAAAAGTTTGTGTGTGTGTGTGTGTGTGTGTGTGTGTGTGTGTGTGTGTGTGTGTGCTGATGCATGGGCTTGAATTAAGGCTGAGTGCACTGTCCCTTAACTTTTTCAATCAAGCCATGGCTTCACTCCTGAATTTATGGTGATGATTGAAAAAAAACAAGTCTGATGGACTTTTCTATCTGGGATGGATGGTTGCAAACTAGGATTTTCAGATCTCAACTTCCTGAGTAGCTAGGATTACAGACATGAGTCACCAGAATCCTGAATGCACATGATTCTTTAAGTGTGTGTGTGTGCGTGTGTGTGTGCATGTGTGTGTGTGTGTGTATTGTTATTGTTTTTGAAAGCATTGTGGAAGGATAAGGGCATAAGCAACAAAGGCAATTTGGAAGCTACTGTAATTACTTTGGAGTTTAGCTTACTAATGGAACTATATTAAATGCTGATAAACTACCTTACTTCTTGATTTACCTAATAAGATTCTCTCTTTAGCAGAATCTCACCACAAGAGAACAGGAAACTTGTCCAAGGTGTGTAACACTCTTTCACTAGCATCAGAGCTCTACACCTGCTTGTGTCACAGTTGATCCTGCTGGACTTGAGTTTTGTCCCATGCATAATACCTCATTTAAGAAAGTTTTTGAAATATTCAAAAAGGTATTATATGATTAGTTAAACACTGATTTTATTCTTTGATGAAATGATTTTTTTTCTTGTTATAGGTCTTGAATTCAGGGCTTAGGCCCTGCCCCTGAGCTCTTCAACTGACATCTAGCACTCTACCAATTTAATTTGAATCATAGCTCTAGTTCCGGTTTTCTGATGGTTAAATAGAGATAAGAGTCTCATGGACTTTTGTGCCTGGGGTTGGCTTTGAACCGAGATACTCAGATCTCAGACTCCTTAGTAGCGACGATTACAGGTGTGAGCCACTGGCACCTGGCATTATTAGTTGTTTCTTCAATAAACATTGATATATTTGTAAAAGCAGAGAAAGTCTTGATGTATATAATTACCTTAAGTATAATGTCCTGAAAAATAATACTTTAGACAAAAATTGAGAGCAGCCTAGGAACTTAATAGAAAAGATGAAAAGCAGAGTTTACCTAAACATGCATGGTTTGTTGAGGCTATGTTTTCCAAGAATACTGAATTTTGCTGTCATATTCATGTGTATATTTGATATGTGTATGTTAATAAGAACATATCTAATGCAATTAAAATTCAATGAGCAACAAACCCCAAAGATATATAATTTTAAATGGCTGACTTAATTCCCAAGGCATTTCTATTTTATTTTATTTCTAAGATAGATACGATTTTTTTCCAGATTAGTACCATTATTCTTGATCTCTAAATAAAGTCTAATTAGGTATCTGACTAACAAGTTATGTCCTATCTACAACCTAAACACATATATTAATACAAAGGATAAAATAAAATGAAAACAACTATATACTACATTTTCTTGATCTTTTATACCCAGATATATACTACATTTTCTTGATCTTTTATACCCAGATGTTTAATGAAATATGAACTTTTTTATTCTTTTGCAATTGTAGGAGTTGATCAGAAAGCTTTAATGCATGCTAGATAACTGTATCACTACTAAGTTATATAGTTATTATACCTCAACCTTACACAATCAAGCTCAACACAACCTTAAATTATATGATTCATATTAGTTTAATCTACAGATATATTTCCAACTGAAATCTCTCTTTCCTAACTGCATACATCATTCATGCCACCAGATCAATACTACAGTGAACAATGTATATATTTATATATTTATAATATATGCCTATATGATCCTTTCACTCATAAAAGTTAAGTAATGTTTTGTATGCAGAACGATGATATATGGGTAAACCCATATGAAACAAGTATGAAACAAGTATGAAAACAAGTTTTCATACTTGAACATAAACTAAGAGGCAATGTAAATTTCCTATGCATATCAGGCATAGTATTGAATGATAGAAACATGAAATTTATAGGACAACATGATAGCTATGTTGTTGAACACATGTAACTCATGAAGGGATGATGCTACCCCCACTTTAATTAAAATAGAAATCGTCAGGAATAAAACACCAAGTATACCAGAATTTGAAGGCAGAACAGAGATGTTTAGCAATACCTTGCATTTCTTTGTGTCACTGATTGAATCCTGAGATCAAAGTGCAATTAGAAGTTCTTAAGCCAGGAACTGGGGTGATTTTGGAAGACCTAGGAATACATCATTCTGCAAAGATCATTTATATCAGAGTCACATTAGAGAAAGCCTAGGCCTGACCACGTGGAGCTCCACACATCTTTCTCCTTTTCATCTCCTTTTTGAGGACTTACAAGGAGTTTCTAGTCTTGGTAATGAAAAGCAAAACCTAGAATGTATTAGACCAATACATGAATGTATTAGAACAATAATGGGAAAAATAGAGTATTTTGAAAAGTGATACTTGATCCTTACTAATTATAAATGATAAGTCTGATCTAATTAGCTTAATATAGTTTATCCATGGACTGTGTACAAACTGCAAGGAAAATGAGATTCATTGCACTTAGTGTTAGAAGAGGGAAAAGTATTCTCTGACAGCATTTTTTCTAGGAAGACAGGATGGGGTTGAGAGGCATAGGAGAAATAGCCTCTTAGCAGTGAAATTAGAGAGCAGAGACATTTACCAAGAACAATATGACATGAAGTTTTATAAAAGTTTGAAAGTCACTTTGGAAAGCTGGAACAATTTGAATATACACTTAACATACAGCATGTATAACCAATGTGAAACATTCTGTTTTAGATGTTATAGGATGATAAAATTACTTAATTCTGGCAACTCATAATGTTTTTCCTGACAAACTGCCACAGTTTCAAAGAAAATAATAGCATTGAAATACTTTATGATTTGCAATATGTTACTTTGCTGTGATGATTTCTCTTTGCTGCCATAGAGTTTATTAAGATATTTCATACAAAATTAAATATTTACTTCAATAATCTTAATTTTATTCTGGAAAAGAAATGAGATCAACTAATTTGGGAGCTGCTGTGAATGGTTACATATATCTTGGTTAGTAAAGAAAAACCAACAAATCTAACTGTGAACTTTGAGCTCTTTTAATTGTATTATTTTGTCTTTCCCTAGTTCAGATATGTATTCAACTTCATTAGGAAATATTTTTAATATACATAACTATGTCAGACATATCTAATATGTATCATAAAGAATATATATATCATATACACCATAAAGAATATCAGAAAAACACAGCCTAGAGTGACACAAAATTATTGTGGCAAATTAGTTTAGTATTCAAAATTTTTCATAATTCTGCCTATTTACTACTACTAATACATTTTTGGTTTTTTGCCAGTCCTGGGCTTGAGCTCAGGGCCTGAGCACTGTCCTTGGACTTTCTCAAGGCTAGAGCTCTACCACTTGAGCCTCAGCACCATTTCTGGCTTTTTTTCTACGTATGTGGTACCGAGGAATTGAACCCGGGTCTTCATGAATGCTAGGCAAGCACTTTAACCACTAGGCCAAACTCCCAACTCCCATACTAATACATTTTCTACGTGCATGTCTTTGTTACTTCATATGACTTAACAATGAGATGCATGCAAATGTCAGTTAAGCAAAAGGAACATGTGGCATTTGGCCCTCTGTTTTTAGCAGTGCCCCCCCCACACACAAATACACCCTCAGAATGCACTTAAGACTCGAATTTCCCTAGGAAGCAGCACTTCTATACGTAAAGTACCCAATATAATGTCATTATAACCTTTCTTTTGACAGTCCTGAGGCTTGAACTCAAGGTATTGGTGTTGTCCTTGAGCCTTTTAGGCTCAGGGCCAGTGTTCTACCACTTTGAGCCACATTTCCATTTCCAGTTCTCAGGTGGTTAATTGGAGATAAAGTTGTCAAGAAAATTCCTGCTTTTATTGGCTTTGAACTACGATAATCATTTCTCAGTCTCTTGAGTAGCTAGGATTACAGGGATGAACCACCAATGCCTGGCTTTATAAATGTTTTGATGCCACTATATTGAATTGATTTTCATTGCTCTTTACTATTCCTTGTGTGACTTCCTGATATTTATTCTTACTATTGTGATACTATTTGAGTGATTTCTAATTTATGCTAATGTAAGCAATACTTCAATTATTTTATGTTCACCTGGAGATTATACATAATAAAGAACATTCAGAAGTTTCTCTATGGCCTCACTTCTTAAACTTTAGACCTGAGAGTCTATATTCATCTATAAGATATGTGTGTGTGTGTGTGCGTGCATGTGTGTGTGCGTGCGTGTGTGTGTGTGTGTGTGTGTGTGTGTGTGTGTGTGTGTGTGTGTATGTATGTATTTGGAAAGAAACTAGAGAGACAATGAGAAACTTGACTTGACCCATGTAACTTTGAAGAACTATAAGCCAGGCAAATAGGGTCAGGACCCAAGGAAGGACTGATATTTGATATTGCAACTTGAATATGAAGCCAAATTAGAAGATAGAATTCTTTCTTTCTTGAAGAAATATCTTTGGCTCTTGAGGTCTTTCACTGCTTGAATGAAGATTTGTTTTAAATGTCTGCTGTACTCAAACTTTATCCAAAATTAAATGTTATACTGGACCGGAGTAGAGTTCAATGGAAGAGCACTTGCTTAACAAGTGCAACATTCTGGGTCTGATCCCTAGTATTAAAAAATCAAAAGAGCAAAAATAAAAAGTATAATATTTGAGAAAGCAAAATCCCAAACAGAAACTTTATACTGATAATTGACCAAATACCTGAGTACAATCTATTAGTTAATTTGCTGCTTGAAATTTCCTGAGTCTCTTTAACTTAGCTCAGAAATATATTGTGAAGATGTCTATTGTAGCATAAATTGAAAAATAATCATTTATTAACTAATTGAAAATAATGAACTTGTTGCTTGTTAGTATGTAATTGATATGAAAAATCTAAAATAAAAATTTAATGAAAATAATGTGATTGTATCTAAATCGCTCTCCTGTCTGGCTTTATACATTGTCAGATGTAGGAGAACTTCTTTGTTTCATTCTGAGGAGAAATTTATTTATTAAACTTTGCAAAAAAACATTTTGCTGGTGTTTCTTTGTACACTTTGGTATTTTTTTCTTATTTCTGGTCATGTTTTTGAAAAGAAAAGCACATCAAAAGAATATTTAGTAATTCATATAGTATTTGTTTGGACTTAGGTGAATTCATGCACATGAGCTAAAATCTCAATATACTAAACTTATGAAAATAGCATTTATGTTTGTTATGGACTAAGCATCAGTTTATAATACTCATAAAGAAATAGTTCATTCCAGATGCATTTTTTAGTGCTGACTTTAGCTTCTCCTACAGATATATGGTTTACAGACATTCCATCCACATACAGAAATAAATCACAGTAGGGGGGTGGGGAGGGTGGTAATGGGGACCAAGACTTGTGAAAGGGTATCAATGTATGTGAATTAATGCACCTTCTATCTGGCAAATATCATGTAACCCTTTTATTAATTACAATAAAAAATATCAAAAATTAAAAAAAGAAAAAAGAAATACATCACAGTAATTTTTGTGATCATGAATAAATTTTAAAATATAT
This sequence comes from Megascapheus bottae, assembly GCF_031878675.1. Taxonomy (NCBI): domain Eukaryota; kingdom Metazoa; phylum Chordata; class Mammalia; order Rodentia; family Geomyidae; genus Megascapheus; species Megascapheus bottae. The sequence continues at coordinate 20,671,265 of NC_143529.1, forward strand.
TTATACATTAAAGAGTCTTTAGGATTTTTATTATTAAATATGGTACAATCTATGTTTATCACTGTCACCCCTTTCATCATTCTTCCTACAGCATTCTTAATAAAGACTAAAATTATTTTCACCATTATCACCCTTCCAAATCATTAGAATACGCTTGGACTTTCTCAATTTTAAAAGCTAAAATTCTGAATGGCGAACATAACTGATTATTACCCTCATATTGAGAGTTCTTAACTATGAAAATTTACGAAACCAAATCATTACTACTAGTGTGTGTGTGTGTGTGTGTGTGTGTGTGTGTGTGTGTGTGTGTGTATTAGTACTGGAGCTTGAACTTAAGGCCTGGAAGTTATCTCATAGCCTTTTCTTTTCTCATTCAAGGATGACACTGCTATTTGAGCCACAGTGCCACATTGACCTTTCTGGTGGCTAACTACAGATAACAGTCTCACAAACGCTTCTGCCCTGGATGGCCTTGAACTAGAATCTTCAGATGTTAGGATCTTGAGTAGCTAGGACAAGTGTGTGGCACTGAGAAATGACCTTTTCTCCTAACAGTAATTATCTTTGGTTCTGTAATTCATCCTTCTTGAGCCACTGTTAACCCTCTCAGTAGTATCTGAAAACTTGTAATTTCCCTCATCATAAGAATAAACACATCTAAGAATAAGCAAGTACTTTACCTGATCCTACTATTTGTTCTTTTAGAGATTACTGGGAATTTTTTGTTCTTAGTTTCTAGGAAAATTCACTACTGTCTTTATGCATCTATGTACCTGTTCATTCTGAAGCTGTTCCTGATGACCTCAATTGGACAATCATAAAGAGCAATTCTGTAGAAGGAAACAGGAAAATAGGAAAACATTTCTGTGTCAGAATCCCAATTTCAGGAAAAGGGGAAGTGGTTCATTAGCATTCCATGAGGGAAATGGAAAGTCCATGTGCAGAGGATGAGTAGATAATGATGAAAGTGAGATTTTTCTTGTAGTTGATATTTTGCCAATATATATATAGTGCTCTATGCTGACATCCACACATTTCTTAAATTACCTTTTGAGTCCACTACTGGAAAGTTGCTGCTTTGTTAATGTCTCTTTCAATGTAAATGGAAAATATAGTGGCATTCTCAACCAGTTCTCTTTCCTTTTCATGATGAAGCCCAAAGGCCTCTTCATTTTCAATTCTCTACTTTCTTCATCATCCTCAAATGGACTCTTGGACCATTCAACTAGTGCAAACATAAGCCAGCAACTGTGACTTAGTATTTAACATACTAGATTTTCAAAGCATTGTAGCCAGGGTCTAAATTTTCATCACTTTAAGATCATTTTCCTACAGTGTCTAACATATAATCTTAAAACCAGCACATACTAGGAAATACATAAGCAAATTCATATGTAGTGAACTTAGAGAATTTGTTTAGTGAATTTAGAGACTAATCTAGCAATCAAACAATTTCTGTCACTGCTTGAATTATTAAAATAACCCAAGTAAGAAAATGTATTGATCCCAATACTATCATTAGTTTTAATTATTTGTATTTGTCCCTAAAAGCAAACAACAACAAAAAACAAATCCAAATAAACACATATACATACTTTATAGAATACAGCGATTTGTAAAAAAAATTATGAATTAATTTTAAAATTCATTTTCTTTTGTGTGTGTGTGTGTGTGTCCTTACAAACAGTGAAAACAAGTTGGCTACTTCAAGTGGTGACACGACTGTTAAATTATGGGACCTATCTAAAGGCGATTGTGTTTTGACCTTGGAAGGACACAGCCATGCAGTATGGTCATGCACATGGCATTCCTGTGGCAATTTTGTGGCTTCTGCTTCATTGGATATGACGAGTAAAATATGGGATGTTAATAGGTAAGAAGTACTTTAAACAATAGCTTTCTCTGTTGCTGTATCTGTCTGTCTGCCTCCTTGTCTGTCTGTATATGACTAATGCTGCTTTTTCTCCCTCGATGCTACTACTGGGAAGCATTATGAAGAAATTATTCATTGATAAAATTTGTAGAGAGCTACTTAAATAATCTTAGCAAAATCCATTTCTACCTCCATTAATCTTTGTGGATATAATAATTCCTTTATAAAAGTAGGCAGCCAGATCAAGTCCGTGTAATCGGATTAACATTGCTTCCCTGAGAAGCTGTTTGTCTTCCACAGAATAAAAACAAATGGTTCTTTTAAAGAACACAATTTAAAGATACTATTTCCATTGTGCCTTCCATGTGACTGCTGGGGAACTTAGTTTAGCAGATACCCATTAGTGTGATGGAAATAATTATTCTTAATAATTCTTAATTTATTCTTAATTTTGCTCAATCTAATTAAATGCTTCTCAGCAATTCACAAATAATGCAATTTATTGTACAAAGACACCTACTGAAATATTTGTATTTTGATCTTTGTTGCACAAAGTAGTTGTTAAAGGAGTTGTAATTCATAGAAGTAGTATATGAATGCAATGAGTCTTGATCAATATCACCTATTTAATCATTTTGGTGGATGTAGAAGTTTTACTGTACATTTTGATCTTAATTCAGACCGTTAAATATATTATGTTTCTAATAAATATCCTAATTCCTATCATAAATATACATGTATATGAAGATTCACTATAATCTATTTTACATACAAACATCTCAGTCTTTCATCTAAAAATTGTAAATCATTTGTTGAACTTCTGATTACTTCATCTCTAAAAATAATTAAAAATAGAAAGGATTGAGGTATGGTGTAAGGGAAAGCACTTGCTTAGCAAGACCTAAGTCTATTAGTCAAACCCAGGATAACTGAGCATAAAGAGAGAAAGAGAGCAGACAAGAAAGTAGAAGAGAGAACAAGAGTAAGAGAGAGGAGACAAAATGAATGTATTGGTTTGCAACGAGGCTAGGAGATAAAGGAAGGACTTAATTAAAAAGTCAACAGCTTTGAGTACAAAATGATGAGATATAAATTTGCTGTCCATACATCTAAATTTGTTGTTTTCAGAAATACTACAGATTGTGTGGAGAAAGAAAAATTAATCAGGACAAAGTCTTTGTATAGTCTCTGGTTTTTGCTACATTTCCTCATGTGGAAACTAATGACTGAAAGACGGCTAAGTTTTTTTAGGGAATTGTATTGAGTAAAATCTTTCTAAATATCCCTGTGTAGTTACTTGACACTTTAACTGTAAGAGAATCTAGAGTCCCCAATTTTATGGCAAAGGATGTGGAGTTGTAGTTCCAAAGAAGGAATAGAGCTCAGTATCCATATCAGATATGACCACTGAGGATATCAGAACCTATCATGGAACAAAATAAAAAACAGAGAAAGCAGGAGGCACAGACATTCCTCTTGGGAGCAACCATGCACCAACCAAATGCCCCTCTTCCTCTCTTCAGTGTCCTGGCTCAAAGTTCCTCAGAACCCCTGCCCAGGGGTTCTGTCCTTGCAGGTTATCAACACACTGATGCATGCATGTTGCATATTTTCCTATTTTCTCTATTGAAAGTATTCTGTTGTTGGCCACCAGTGCTACTGTGCATATGGTCATGAGAGCAGAGAACAGGAAAATATGATTTTCTTCAAGAGATCATCAGGAGTCAATAGTAGATATGAGGGGATTTTGCACTACCTCGAAATAATAGCCTATGAGATAGATGGAGTAATGAAATGGGCATTATCTCTCTTTGGGGTGAGGAAAAATAGTCAGTGAGTACTCTGCATGGGGAAAAAAGGATGGGATATATATATATATATATATATATATATATATATATATTGGGAAAAATGCTGTGGCAGAGACTGGACAGCCACTCACTAGAACCTGCTTTTCCTTTCATGCTAGTTGGGAGTTTGGCTGTCTATCTAAATTGTATTTCTCAACCTCCTGGTTTATTAAATCTGGATCTGCCAGTTTAAGTTCAACACACACAAAAAGTTAGAACAATAGCATCACCTTTATGTTTTTTCTATGGTAGCACGAGGTTATCAATAAATGGCTACACTAGCTGAGCTGTCAGTTATCTTAAATGATAGCAACTGTCCACAAGCTTGATATCAAGCTAACCACAGTCCCTATCTCCAATCAGGTAGCCTCCAATGTTCCCTGAGTTATTCAGAAATGGGAAATAAATGTCCATTTTGTTTAAGACATTTTATTTTTGGCCCATTAGTCACTACACTTTAGCCTGCCAGTCTAATGTACCTCTCCTGTTACTATTCTTCAGGTGACATGTTTTCACCTCATGGCATATTTGTAAGGCAATTAAGACAAATCTTGAACTGTCCCCAAAATTTTTTTGGATGGATGATGCTAAAAATACTTTGTTAATAATATATAACTTTCCTGCTCTCCTAATTTTTTTATTACTTTTCCCTTTCATACCTATTACCTTTAATTTATACTTCAGTACTTTGGGAGCCTATAAAGTAGCAATACTTTCAATTTGAATGATTTTTGTACACATGTAGATTAATGCCCAAAAACTAGCTGCAAGTTGTAAGACAATATGGTTGCGATATTTATGTGTCTGCTTTGGTAGAGTGCTGGTTCACTAATGACTATGTGATTTGAATGTTTAAAAATCACCAAGAAGCCAAGCACTGATGGCTCCTGCCTATAATCCTAGCTACTCAAGAGGGTGAGATCTGAGGATTGTGGTTCAAAGCAAGCCAGGGCAGGAAAGTCTTTGAGACTTATCTCCAATTAATCACCAGAAAACCAGAAGTTGAGTTGAAGGTCAAAGTGATAGAGTTATAGCCTTCAGCAAAGTAGCTCACAGACAGTATCTAGACCCTGATTTCAAGCCTTATAACCACAAAAATAAAGAAAGGAAGGAAAGAAGGAAATATAAAATGGAAAGCTCAAAGGATTTCAAAGTATAGTAGCAGTGACCATGCTTATTGATGACAATTTCTTCTTGCTGGTTTTTAAGCTGATGACATATAAATAGTGCCAGCTGGCCTCACAAGTTTATTTATTTATAGATTCATCAAACTCAGGTGGAGCACAAGCTTGTTTATGCATCAAACTATAACACTGGGCAAAATAAAAAAATAGATAAATGGCATTTATGCAGACATAAAAATAAGCCAAAATGAATCATAGTAAATGATTATAATACATAGCGATAATAAATGTGTCAGAGAAATAAAAGATTAAAGACAGAAAGGAAGGGATTACAGTTTTAAAGAAAAAGGAGAAATGACTTTGGATAATCTCAGTTACCTGAGAGCAGTTAAACAGATGCCAGAGAGGAGACTCTCTGATGCCCTTCTGAGCTTGCAGTGGTGGAAGCAGAATATATGACTTATGATGGGCTAAGAGGCCATTGAGGCTGGAATTAAAGTATATGGATGAATGTTTGCAGGTACTGTCCTAGCAACATATGCCAATGGCTTTGGCCTTTATTCCTAACAAAAATGAGATACTTACTGGAGGACACTGGGAAGAATTTTCCATTTGTGATACATTTTAATATACTGACTTTGGCTGCTATGTGGACATTTGACTGTTCTGGGGCAGGATGTCACATGTCTCTAATCCTAGTGACTTGAGAGTAAAGTTTGAATCCAGGTCATGAAAAAAAGTTGACAATACTTGTCATCTCAACCAATAACTCAAGTATTGTGAGACATATCTATAACCTCTGTTCTATAGAAGGCTATAACAAGAAAACCAAGTTCTAAGGCTAGATTCAGGCAGTATTAGGGGATCATATCTAAAGAGTAAATGAAGTGAAAATAGACCAGGATCTGGATAGCAGGATAAAAGTAAAAAGCAAGACCAGTTGGGAAATTATGTAACAATCAGACAGAAAACTTTGGAACTATTATGGGACCAATTATAGTAATGAGACTTGTTTGTATTCTGCATCTATTTTGGTAATAAAATCCATATGGAATTTCTAGCTTCTGATTTGTAAAAGACGAAGCAAAAGGGCCCATTCCATATTGGCACGTATGGAGGTCAAATGTCTATTTTTGTTTAACTGGACTATTACTATAGTTTTATTAAAGACCTTTCCAACAAGATATATTACCTCACATTATGGAAAGAACTATGAACAAGAAATGCCTGTTCATTGATCATTTAACTTATACCATACAGAAGTGATCGCTCCTTTCTACCCACTGCATCCCTTCTGCTTAATTGAATAATTCATTGGTTAGTCAGCCTGTGGGTTAAATGAGAGGAGAGGAGCAGAAGGTAGGTTGTAGATAAAGCCAGGAAAATTAAAGGAGAAAAGAAATATATAAGATTAGGGCTCTGTTACAGTGACTTATCTTCTGTTCATGACATGTAACAGTAATTTCTTTTGGGCATCAAATAAACCAAGTTGAATTCCAAAATGAGAAAAAAATCTCTTCAGGAGAAAACAACATTTCTTTATTAAAAAAGTAATAAAAATGGGGTTTAGTATTTATAATATAAAATATTCCAATAATGTATTTTATGTGCTTTATGATTCATTTGCAAAAAGTTTGGCTCTTCTGGTTAAAAAAAGGGACATAATGTACAATATTAATGGTTCTAAAACATAATAATATAAGAAGTATTAAGACTCCAGGGCATGGCTTATTGGAACATTAATACCTGTCTTGTACTGTGAAGAGCTCCAGTTGCTTTCTTACACCTGAAAAGGCCCCGTGGTGCACATTAACACTCTCCTAAGGTGAGACGTAATTGTAAGAAATGGAAAGATACTGAAATTGACCTCTTGTGATTAATTTATCCTGTCCCACCAGGATAATAAATCAACTATTACATATCCTCGGATTTTCATTTATATTCAAATGAATAGTTCCTTTTGAAATATTGGCCAGAAATAATCTCTAAGTGTTTGAGCATAAACACAAAGAATAAGCACAAATGATTAGGGAAGATAAAAAAGAGAAAAAAAATAATGTATTTTTCACTTTCATTTCTCTGTCCCAAATTGCACAGTTAATAAAGCAGTATGGGTACATATTCTGTACATATTAGAGCTAAGGGCACATCTTAATGACCAGTGTTCATGGCAATTGGTTTATATGAATGATGTTCTATATACATATGTATCAACAAGAAAAAAAATGAGCAGCAATTAATATTTTAAAGTTTATTTCCTTGCCTTTACCAAGCAAATATCTATGTCATAAAAAGTAAGGTGGATATTAGAATTAATCTGGATAAATATTGATGAAAGAAAAAACATCCCAGTGCCAGTGAATAACTGTTTTATAATAATGTATTTTTACCCTATATCATCAATTAAAACAAACATTTTATTATAACAAATAGAGAAAAGTAATCTGGTGAATAGATGTATCTTAGCCTTCCTCAATACAAATAACAAAAAGGAATAAATATATTTATTCACTATTGTGCATCAAAAGAAAATTACAGATAGCCATATTCAACATGAGGTAAGAGAAAAAGCTACATTTTCTCAATAACTAAAGTGTAATCATATATCTTATACATGAATGCTTGCAGTTATATGAATTTACATTTATAAGTTAAAGTTAAAAATTTATCTTAATATTAGAGTAATCTGTACATGTTTGACTATATGTTTTTTTGTTTGTTTTATTTTTTTGTTTTTTGTCAGTTATGGGGCTTGAACTCTAGGCTTGGGCACTGTCTCCTTAAGGTACAGTACCTCTTCTAGTTTTCTAGTGGTTAATTGGAGATGGGTCTCATGGATAGTGATCCTCAGATCTCAGCCGCCTGAGCAGCCAAGATTACAGGTGTGAGCCACCAGAAGTATTTATTTGAGAAAGGAAATGCTGTGTGGGGGAGGGGGCGGGGGTGTGCGTGTTTGCATATACATGGGCAAGCTAGTCATGAAACTTTAACACAGAGCTTTGGTGCTGTCTCTGAACTTTTGTGCTCAAGGTTAGCAGCCTACCCCTTGAACTGCAGCTTTACTTCTAAGGTTTTGGTGGTTAACTGGAGATAAGACTCTCATGGACTTATCTGCCTAGGCTGACTTCAAACAGAAATCCTCAAATTTTTGCTTCCTAAGTAGCTAGAATGATAAGCCTAAGCCATTGGTGCCCAGCTGCCAATGCTAATTTTTATCCTATTCCGCAAACTTTGCATTAGAATTATTAAAGTGGTTTCCATTTAAAGAAGAATCTAATACTTGAATCACTTGTTTTAGATGTCCAAATTCATCAATTCAAAACAAAAAGTGTTTGCTGTAAAAATAGCAAGAATAAACTATTGTTAAATGGGGGAGTAGTTTCTATTGAGACAATAAAGCAAATTTCTTTTTAAAGCATTACAAAAAAATAATTTTCATAGATTTTAAATAAGGTTACCTCACATTGACATGGATTTGTGCAAGTTCCTATCATTTATTAAAAACAAAATTTTATAATGTGTCATAGACAAAAGAATAAAAATACACCAGACAATACCTAGTCAAAGCTTCTTGAAAAATTATTCTCTAGTCTAACTTTTGACCCACCCAAGAGCCTACAATGAGCATTTCTAGCAGCAAAGACCTGCTGAGAAGCCCATGCCCCATCATGCTCTTTTGTTCTTATTCTGTTTACTACATTTCCAAATGGGATGAAAATGTCTCTTCTGTAAAAATTATTTACTTATTCATTTTTTACACGCAAGTTTTGTCCCTCAAGCTAAAAATAAAGCACTGAATTACAAAGCCAGATCTTCTGCCTCAAAATAGCCGCCATTGGAGAAGAGAGCATCACTGGTTATCCACACCATATGAATCATAAAACAATGACTTTACTAAGGAACCAGAAATTAATTCTTTACCAATAGAGATTTTTAAAAAGGGCCACTGAGAGCAACTGGCTTTACAAGGCATTACAAGTTGGGGCTTAGTTCTCTGATCATGGGAAAAGAGTTAGAACTTTAGGGATCACAAGTTGCCTATAAGGGACACAGTTAAAGTAGTGCTAAATTTTTCATCTTTCCAAAGATGGTCTTCCATTGGTATTTGGGTTGCTAGTAGCACATAGATGACATCTTCTAAAATAATTCATACTGTAGCATAAACTTTCCTGTGATGAATCTAGTGGAGGGTTTTGAGGTTGCCTGTCAAGTTTGTTTTTCTATTTTGAGTAAGAAGACCACTTCTGTTAGCTGCAAGGCAGGTTTGTCTATTTTTTCTATTCTGTTTGCTGTCCATTATACTGGAGTTTGAACTGAGACTTCTGTTTGAGAGGCAAGTACTCTACCATGGGGCCATGTGTCCAGCTCCTTTGAGTTTAGTCTTTCAGATAGGTTCTTTTACTTTTACCCATATAGTCTTGTACCATGATCCTCTACCTCTATCCCTGGAGCACTTCAAATTTCAAGGGTTACTAATCCCTCTAAGCTTATCTTTTTGGGGAGTCTCCCCTAACTTTCTATCTTGGTACTCCAAATAGCTAGATTAAGTGTATCAGTTGACAAATCCGAACTGCTCTTCTTGTTTATGAATTATAATTCAAACCTTTAATATTGAATATTCAGAATGAGTTAAGTGTAGTTATTTTTGTGTTGTATTGTTTTCATGTGTCAGGCAAAATGTCTTACCCCAAAAACTGAAAAGGTAGATTTACATTAGATAACTTTACTTTTGAGAAAGTATAACATTTGAGCCTAGAGACAAAAATTATACATCTGTATTTAAAAGCCACAAGAAAGAAAAAAGGAAGCACTGAATGCTTTTTAAAAATTAATTTCTTCCATCAGAAAAGCTTATAAAAGTATCTAATGTGTTCAGTTTTATAGATGTCATAATTTATCATGTTGTTTATTTCTAGTTACGTGACAAATTAAATGTGCTTTTAAAGAAAAGCCTCCAAGCCCGGCATGGTGGCTCACTTCTGTATTACTGACCACTCAGGAGGCTGAAATCTGAGAACCAAACTTCAAAGCCAGCCTGGGCACAAAAGGACCTAAGATTGTTTTCTCCAATTAACCTCTAGAAAGTGGGAAGTGGGGCTTGCCTCAAGGGTAGGGTGGTAGCTTTGAGCTGAAAACCTCAGGGACAGTGCGCAGGCCAAGTTCAAGCCCCATGACCCTTTAAAGAAAAAAGAAAAAGAAAAACCTCCAAAATAAATCCAACCACACTATTTTATTTGTATAAGGTAATATAATAAATTATGTCTATACTCCCAAAATACTAATATTCATCATGATGTTTTAATTAACGAATAAATAATTTTTTCATTCTCTTTCTGTTTGCTTTTATGTTTTCCTAGCTCATTTATATGCACATATTAGCCTATAGGCACTCCACAATGTATTGAATGTTCATTATCTGAATTATATTCTCTCTTATCATCTATGTTCATATCCTTATCAAAAAGAAACAATGTAAGTTCTCAGGCCCTAAAAAGGATGTTGGGATTAGTTCCATCAGACTAATCTTTTATTATCTTGGTCATTATAAAAATGTCAGCCTATTACAGCTCACTCTTGTCTAATCAAAAATTCTCTCCCAATCACCTCTGAGCCCACTTTCACTGAACATTTTGGAATTAGATTCTTTCACTAGCAAAATATTCTATACCATCAATCCCTTCACTATCCAATTTCTCTTCTTCCTTAAACTGCCTGTTCCTTAAGAATATTGATACCCATTTCTATCTCTAGAGATTGTCCATTCTTAATGGATAAGAACTGATTTGTGGGCATCTTGATTTTAGATGTTTTAACCTCTAGCGCTGTGGGAAATGTGTATGTGAATTTATATAATATACATTATTTTATAACTGCTTTAATTTACCTTTATAAATATATTGCCAGAATTGCTTTCCTTTGTACCTGTTGTTTTATATTCTCATTGACAAAACATGAGAAGTGTTTTTGCTTTATGTTCATAAAAATTTTGTACTATCAGTATTTTTTTTATATATGTGCCGGTCCTCAAGGATAGTGTTCTGCCACTTGAGCAACAGTCCCAGTTCTGGCTTTTTTGTGAATAATTGGAAATCAAACTTTTTCAGATTTTTCTGCCTGGGTTGGCTTTGAACCATGATCCTCAGATCTCAACTGCATAAGCATCTAGGATTGTAGACCTGAGCCACCAGCACCTGGTTTTATCAGTACTTTTTTCATCTTAGCTATTTTAATTTATATGCAGTGGTATCCCATGATGTTTTCCTTTGGACTACTTCTAATGTGCCTTGATGTTGAACATTTTTTATATGCTTATTTTCCATCTGTATATCTTCTTTGCTGAAGAATCTGCTCAAGTTATGACCCTTGTTCATCATTATCATCTCTTCTCTACTCCCACCCCCACTCCTCTTCCTCCTCTTTTTTCCTCCTCCTCCACTTCATTCCCCTCCTTCTTTTCTACAAATGAAATTATCTCATGGTAATGGAAGGTAAAATCTGAAACTGAGGTGTTGGTAGGGTTGAGTTTTAGACAGAGCCCTTCATTTTCTTCACGATTTTTCCTTATGCACAAGTGCCTTTGTCTCCAAGTTTCTTCCTGCAATATAGAGTCAGGTCATGTCAGAATAGGACTCACTCCAATGCCCTTATTTAAGAAGGGTCTGGGCTGAGGACCTATCCTTTTCCAGGCAGACAGTTCAGCCAATCACATTCACTGCCTTTTCTCCATATCAGGACTGTGTAGAGACCTTTTTAGACTTGAAGGACTTACGTGTTTGTATGGATGTATCAGTGCACTCTCTTCATATATAATTCAAAATTAAAACAAGCCACACAAAACTCAAAACAGAAGCCCCTGAAGTTTGAGATTTTGCCCCTTTAAGAACCCACTGACACCTCTTCTTTTATTATGAATATTAAATAATTTAAAATTTCCCTCTTTTGCTCTTTCATTCTTTTCCTCTTTATCTTTGCCCTTTGTCCCCCTTCTCATTTTGGTGCATCTGCTTTGCTAGTGCCTTAGGCCATGCACATCCTCTTTCTACTGAGTTTTTATGAATAATTTGTTCTATGTCATAAAGCATTCATGTTTCTGCTCTAGTTCTTTTTTATCTTCACTGTCTCCATGCTACATCACTCTCTTGTTTTCCTCCCTTACTGCTCTGTGGAGCCCTGAGTGGTTAACTGATGCCATACAATCCAAAGGCTGCTTCACATTTTCCCCTTAAACTTTTTGTTCTTAAGTCTTTATCTTTATACAAACCAGCGATTTTTATACCTGCTTCCATAGGTATTGTTGCTCCAAAAACTACAACTATTCAAGCTTCTTCTTCACAATTCTGCTCTTCAAAGAAGTTATCTATCTTATATTGCCTGAACTTTAATAATGCCATTTTGCCTCCTATGACATATTTACTTCCAACAAAAGCTTTCCTGTGGCTCAGTCACCCATGATTTACAATGTAATGAGACTGTTTCTGCTGTGTAAAGATAATATCTACATTTGTTTATCTCTTCTGGTGAAAGCAAAACTCAGCCATCTCAATCCTTCTTAATAGGAGACTTTTACTTATCTATTATTTTGTCTACAATGGGTTAAAAGCACTTGTTAACATGGTAATAACTCTTTACTTTCAAATATCTATTTGGTTCCACTCTGAGTTCTGGAGTACTAAACCACACTCATCAAAGCAATTAAATTTCAGCTACAGAAATGAAGGAATATTCTCACTGATTATTTAACTCCAAATATCAATAGCCTGCCCACATGTTCCCTGCATTTTGATTGCCTGACAGCATAGGAAATCAGGGTTGAGTGTGACAAAGTTGAATATCCACACACTATCTACATATAGAGATGCTTTGTGATCTTACCTATCAGGGAGAAAATGTGAAACAACATTCAGGTTATTTTCCAAAACTAACATTAATTACAATGACTTCTTTCTTCCCCTGAAGCAAAGAATTTTTGATGTGTAACTCTGCTTGAATGTAGAGCAAGCCTTAAGTATGGGAACAATATGCATCTTTTATCTTGATGACACAAAAAATACAGCACTGGAATGAAGCAGATGAAGCTACCTTTTCTACATATATATGTGGTTAGGTGGCAGCCACTGACACTTACTTCTTATTCATGAGTTTTTCCGCATGCGGGGGAGAATTTGTCTGAATCCTACACTGTTATGAACTCTTAACATATTCTAACTTAGACTTAGGTAAGCCTGCCATAAGTTTCTACAACCAACATATGAAATTACTATACCACTTTTGGCCATATGTCAAAAGGAATACAAGTCAACTAGTCAATATACAATATACATATATATATATATATATATATATATATGCAGTTCTCACAATAGCCAAGCCAACTTACAGATTCAGATTAGGTGCCCAATAGGCAATTTTTGAATAAAGAAAAAATATATACTTAGAATGGTATAGAATACTGTTTATCCTAAAGACAAATGAAAATATTATCATCAGGAAAATGGATGGACTAGAGATTATCATGTTTTGCTATAAAACAGTTCTAAAAGTTAAATATCACATTGTCTTTCACATGCAAAATATGGACCTAAAGAATTGATGTAAGATAATGTAAAAGGATTACTGTTGTGAGTAGAACTATGGAAAGGAAATAAGATAATGGAGAAGACTGTGTGTAGGAATGTGTTTAAAATTCATTATATTATGCTTTAGAAGATGAAAAGTGTGGGGCTTGGAATATGGCTTAATAGTAGAGTGCTTGACGAGCATGCACAAAGTGCTGGGTTTGACTCCTTGATATGACATACACAGAAAAACCTGGAAGTGGTTCATTGACCCATGTGGCAGACCACTAGCCTTAAGCAAAAGTGAACAAGGACAGTGCCCAGGTCCTGAGTTTAAGACCCAGGACTGGCAAAAAAAGATTAAGAGTGTTCTTGAGATAAAATTTATCCCTAGAATATTTCACTTGGAAGTACACTTAAATGTGTTGTTAAAATTGATGTTAATGTGTTTTGCTACAACTTAAACATATGTATCACTTTTGAAGACAAAATTAAGTTGTAGGAAAAATATCATCAAGCAGATATCTGTATATTTGCTAGAAAGAATGATCAAATTAAGTACACAGTGATTCAAAATTAAAACAAGTATAAACAGTAGGAAAATATATTTTCAAATGATACTGCCTGAAGCTACCAACAATGTCCTTTTTAGTGTTAAAGTTTTATATTTATGCCTCTTAAAATTAAACATAAGATATAAAATATATCATCACCAGTAAGCTAGACTCAAAGGAATATAGGCTCAATGGTTTCCCTCATTTGTCATAATCAGAAACCTTGGGGTCTCCTAGCAGATATTTACAATAGAATAAAACCTAGACACATAAGGCCATCTAGTATGAAGGTAAATGAAAGGACCTCCAGGATATAGAAACAAAAGCCATATATGTCCTTAATATACCTGCTATCTCTCATCTCTTTTGCTGTCCCTTGGTAATCTCATATTGTTACAGTATTTCACCTTGTTATCTGATATATTGTATATATGCGTATTTGGTTATTTGAAGTTAGATAGGGAAGGGAGGAAAATGAAATGAGCGGTGGGGTTTAGGGGAGGGAAATGGGGACCATGACATGAGAAATGCTATCAATGTGTGTGAAGTAATGCACCTTCTTTCTGGTGAATATAATGTAACCCTCTATTAATTACAATAAAATATACGAAAAAACATATTACCAATTCAATTGAGTTTTAGCATATTGGTTAAATATTGTTGCAATTTTTTAGGTAAATTAGATGTATAAAATGATGAAAAGATTAGATAATCAACCCATTATATATCAAAATACGCAATATGCTGAGTGTATAAAATACATTTACACTAATAATAAATAAAACACCCAACCAGACAATAAATAATTGGAATGAAAATGACATAAACTAAATCCTTAGTTTATTATATAGCAAAATACAATTGAATTAAAGAACTAATACATACATATGTATTATATGCATTAATGTAACTCAAAATGAGAAAATATCCTTAATACTAGAAAAGCAGAAGAGAGAAAAGCAAAAAAAACTTCACTTCATAATACTCTTGAAATAGTAACCCAAACATATTCACAAGAATAACAGTGAAATATTTCTTTTTAACTCTGCCAAAATGTTAAAAAAAAAAAAAGGAAGAAAGAAAAGAAATAGGCCAGGCAGTAGTAGTACCTCATGCCTGTAATCCTAGCTTCTCAGGAGTCTGAGATTTAAAGATTGCAGTTCAAAAGAATCCCAGTCAGAATTGTCCATAAGACATTATCTCCAATTAACCACCAGAAAACTAGAAGTGGAGCTGTGGCTCAAAGTGGTAGAGTGCTAACTTTGAGCAAAAAAGTTCAGAGATACTGTTATAAACTTCACAGCTGACAACTACTTTGTGCCATATAAGAAGGGTTACTTTCATCTTCTCTGACAAACCTTGATATAGTTTTGGAATCTTCTACAATATACACTCGGTTTGTAATAATTAGATAAACATGACAAAGAATTACACTGCCTTTTTCAGACATGAGCAGTTACTGTTTGCTTGTTCATTCGTTCCTGCTTGCCCCAGTGCTCTTGATATGCCATCTCGGTGCTTGCAGTAAGTGACCTCCGCCAGCCACCTCTATTCCTCTGGTGGTTAAGGGGAAGATGAAACTCAAACCCACAAGCTTATTTCTTTAGCTGCACATGGGCTCCAAGCTGCTTCCGTTCTTGGAGGTCAGAAAAAACTCAGAGAGATTCAGTCTGAGTTCAGTGGTGGAGCCCAAAGTTCAAGTGGACACAGCAGGGCATTCTCAGTTTCTTTCAACTTTCCAAGAACTTTGCTCACTGCAGTTCTCCTTCAGTCACCGGTGAGTTCATCTTCATGGTCTGGGCAGCTTCTATATTAGAATGTGTAACCTCCACCTTACCTATTGTAGATATTCATATTTACTTTCTTCTGTCAGAATATAAAAATTACATAGGGCCTAACAATGTGTAACCTCAAACCATATTCCGTGGTTAACTCCCCTGTGCTCAACTTCTTTCTGTTACAATATGGCGGTCAGCAAAGCTACTTCTCTCTTTGTGTGGAATGGTACATCCATATATATGTATATATGTATACACACACACACACACACACACATATATATATATATATATATATATATATATATATATATATGTCATGGGGCTTAAACTCTGGGCCTGGGCACTCACTGTCTCTGAGCTCTTCCGCTCAAGGCTATGGTCCTACCCAACCAATTGAGACACAGCCCCACTTCCCATTTTCTAGTGTGTAATTAGAAATAAGAATCTCAAGGTCTTTAGTGCCCAGGGTGGCTGTGAACCATGATACTCAGATCTCAGCCTCTTGACTAGCTAGGATTACAGGTATGAGCCAGTGAGCCCAGCTTGGAATGGTACATTCTGTGGCACTGAATTTTACCCTGTAAAACACTTCACATTCAACAGAACCAAATATTGATAGTGAACCAAAAGATCTTAGATAAGCAGAAGACACATTCCTAAACTCATAGATGAAGCATTGTGTAAGACCCTAGAATGTTCAGATAGGACTGTATCTACCTGAATGGCTGAAAGGAAAGCACCTACTTATTTGTGAGTATTAAATAATTTTTAAATGCTATTATAGAAATACATATAATATTATAAACTGCATTTCTATAGTATATATAAATAATTCATATATGCACATGTACATGTATGTGCCTGTATGTGCACATAAATGTAGCTGTCATCAGTTTTATGATTTTTCAGAGCTAACATTTAACTCTGGGTTGAATATACATTGTAGAAGTATAGTAATTTGTGGGATTTCTGCTCATTTTAATCATTATATATACTAATTCCAGGGTTTTATTGAACTTGAAGAACATGGAAGTCTTTTAAATAATAATAGTTCACAGAGATTTTACTTCCCTTGGTATATATCAACAATTTATTCTTTTCTCATTTTTTAAAATTTAAATTTATTTTTAATGGATGCATGGAAACTTAAAAATTATACATATTTATGGGTATCTTTCTAATACATGAATTCACCTTCTAATATTGAAAGCAGGTTAAGCTTATCTATCTCCTCAAGCATTTATCATTTCTTGAGGGTAAAAAGTATCAAAATTCTTCCTTGTAGCTTTTTTAAAACACATGTAAAAAATTTTTCAAAACTTTCTGTATTCCATAATGGCTCTTGTAATATACACACCCACTAACAGGGGATACCAGTTTGCTCTTTTCCACATTCTTATTGGAGTGAGGTAACATGTCATTGTGATTTTGACCTGCATGTCTTACATGATTGGTGATGTTGGACATTTATTTATTTATTTATTTATTTATTTATTTATTTATTTATTAGAGGCAAACATTTGCTGTATATCATTGTGTAAAGGCAGTCAACTTCTGTAATGTTCAAAACTATGTGGAGCTGTCCACATAGCTGTCTCAGCCTGTTAATCTGTCTATATATCAAAATATCAACTACTGCACTTAAGGCCTGCAGTGTCAGATTTCTGCTGATGGGATGGAAAAATCACTTGGCTTGTACTCAGAACTATTGAATTCAAATGATATATAAACATTTTTTACCTCAAATAGAAGTTTCACATTGAAGTCATATTTAAATTTTGGCTTTCTCAAGTACTGCTAGAGAGTTGACATTCTTAAGTTCCCTGAGCATTAGCTCCATTTGTAAAATGAAATCATAATGCCTATCAATTATTGAGAAAGTAATGAATGATAACTTTTTAAATACACTGCGAGCTTTTGACTGTAGCATGAAGTGCTTGTAGCCAATTTTTATGCCGAGTTCCGTTTTATTTGACATATTTACATAATATTGAAGCAAGCAAATACAATTTGTGTATGAATGTTACATGCAAAATACAGATGATCTACAGATGTGTTAATGCTATAGGACGCTTACAAGATGAACAACTTAATTTAAAATAGTGGTGATAGTATTGAAAGAGAGACCAAGGAAAAGATCACCAAAAGATCACCTGCTTTAGTATGGAGCCACTGAAGCTCTTTATTAATTATTCAGATTATGGCCAATTGATACATACATCTCTTGCACCATGGATTTGTCATCTGGCAACACTAGAAAAATACCAGATTGTTTCTTTAGATTGAATATTACTTTACAAACTTAGTGTAGAAACAATCTCCAATATAATACCATTAGGATGTGATTATGTCTTCAAGACTTCTCTCATGTATATAAGATAAGGAATTTAAAAAAAGAGACATCACACAACGTTTGGTCTTCTTTCCTCTTCTTCCCATTCCTTCATGGGAGAACACAATTTTTAGAAATTGTTGGCACCCTTTTCTTGGACTGCTTAGCCATAAGAATGGTGAGAAATAATTTTCTCTTCTTTACAAATTACCCACAAATTAGCCACACAAAAATGATGACTTACTAAGATCTGATAGCCTGAACTCAAATGTCACAGTTACATGAATTGAATATAGGAGCAACAACAACAACAAAACAAACATACTTCAACCATTACGATGCTTCAGCAATAAAAATGGTATAACAGTTTTCTCATTTCATTTGTATTGCTTAAAAAAAGTCTACCGTGGAATAACATACAAAAGTAGAGATTTGTTGCTCAAGTTATAAAGTCCTAAAATTCCAAATTCAATGTGCTACTAGATTTTGTATGAGTTTGTTCCCAATTACCAATATGGCATTGCCTTGCTGTATCCACTGTGAAAAATAAATGGAGAGAGGCGCCAGGAATTTGGCCTAGTGGTAGAATGCTTGCCTAGCATGCACAAAGACCCGGTTTAATTCCTTGGTAATACACACACAGAAAAGCCAGAAGTGATGCTGTGGCTCAACTAGTAGAGCACTAGCCTTGAGAAAGTGCAAGGATAATGCTCAGTCCTGAGTTCAAGCCCAGGAAGGGCAAAAATTAAATTAAAGTAAATGGGGGGGGGTGAGTCCTTAGTGTTTCCTTCTTGCAGACACTAATCTCACAATGAAGAAATTCTGTCCTCACAATGTAACTGCCTCCTCAAGGCCCTATGTCAGTAGACTACACTGGCAATGCGCCTCAAATCTAAGAATTACAGGAGACACAAACTTTTCAGACCAACCAATGTAAATGCCTGGAGATAGGATTTGCAGACAGTATTTAAAAGAATAGTGCAAATTGGCTCCACTGGAATTTGTAGAAAGTGGACAGACTAACCAATTCATAGATATAAGTATATGTATAATTTTAGCAAAGAGACACAATGTTCAAAACAAATGCGCTGAAAGAATATTTGATACATATACATTCACCACCTTAGTTTTATAATTATACATTTTGCTCATAATCCTGAAAGAAATGACCTAATTTTCACTAAGCATGGCTACAGTTTTATTACACCAGTCATATTAGTGCCATACTTGTTTTGATATACAAGGAAGTCATTAGATTGGTTTCTATGATAATGAATATGATAAATATTTTTTTAAAACTTTCTATAGATTTCATTTGCTTTTTAAATTTAAATGCACTCAATTGATAGTGACCTCAGGCAGCTATTTAACAATGTGAATATATTTTATCAAAGCTTATATAGCTTACAGATCTGATTGCTTTTAAACATTACTTTAACAAAGGGTGTATTATTCAGAAACTCATTAATTTTTTGATATTCTAAATCTGATATATATTGAAGAACAATCTCAATCATAACTATTGAAAGATTATTTAAAATCTTTATTTGGACAATTAAGTATGACTTTTGTCTTCACTTGGAATGAATATGTTAAGCCCTTTTAAAAAGCTTATGATTCATAGCATATTCATGTATTTGGAACTGATCTATACAAGTCCTTAGAATTTATATGTACCAACATCTCATTATATAAGTATTATATATCCAACTTGAACATAAAATCAATTAATCATTTTTATCATGGAAAATAGATGCAATAAAATCTTTGCCATTTTAACAATTTTCTGTGTACAATTTTAAGTGAGTTCAATTAAATTCACCATGCTTTAGGACAGTGATGAATGTCTATTCAAAATAATCCATAATCCCAACAGAAACTCTGTATTTAAAAAGTCAAATATTGAATTGTCACACAAACCAGCCACTGTACTGCTAAGAATATGCTGTAAAGATATGAAAGCAGAACCCAAATAAGTACTGAAAAACACCCTCCATACACAAGCTTGGCATTTTGGAAACTTTTTCCATCATATCATTCATTTTCCATGTCTGCCACTAATGTATGACACTTCCAGTTTCCCCAATACATATTTTCCTGTACAACTTTGCTAACTCATCCTAGTAAGTGTGAGATTTTTATTTTGCATTTTCCTAATAAATAATGTCTCATATTTTATGTAGCCTTTGCTCATCTATTTGTTAAAATCTCCATTAACCATCAAAAGAATATAACCAACAAAAAATACACATAAAGAGAAATATAACAACATAAGACATATAGAGCTACACAGAGAGATATGTTTATCATTAGGGACTGAAGCATACAATAATGAAAAATGGCAAGTCCTATGTTCCAACTTCAGGTTTCAGGGATAGGGAAGTCAATAACATAACTTTAGTTCAAATCCAAGGTCCTGAAAAAATGCACCAGTTCCTGGTGCCTGGGGTCAGGGAAGACGGATTTTCTTGCCACAGGAGTAACCAGATTTTTCATTTTTCCTTTCATTCTACTTGGCCTCTCAACAGACTGATTGTTACCTTCCTGACTGATAAAGATTAATTTGCTAATTCAAATGGCAGAACACACACACACACTGAATGAGTTTTTTGTTGTTGGGTTTTTTTTTGGCAGCTATCTGGGCATGCTATAGCCCAATCAAGTCAATTATTATAGAACTAATCACAAAATCTGTTTCCTGTTTTTATATTTCTGCTTTTGTTGAAATTTTCTATGTAATATGGATACCTACTCCAGCTGTACACAATTTTATTTTTGTCGGTCATAGTACTTGAACTCTGGTGAAAAAGATTAGATTTTCTCTGGTCTTTTTTTTCAGATTCAAGCCATCATAGGAATATATATATATATATATATATCTTCATAATTCACTAGAATACAATGACAATCTTGGATGCTCTAATTTCCAAAGACATTCCCTTTTTCGCTGTTCTCTCAGGTTTTAACAGTCATTTTTTATGTCTTAATGACAATTTTTCTGATCCCTCCAGGACCAGAAGCTGCTGACCAACATTGGGAATACAAGCTGCCCTCTTTGAGACTACTGCCAAACTATAAACAAGGTTTGGCTAGGGCAAGTAAGAATAATGCCATGCCCTGACAGTTTTAATTTGCCTTTTTTTTGGCTCAGCCTTTACTTGATTGCTATCTACCTTTGTCCATTTTCTAGAGTTCTGACAAACATTACTCTCTTAGTTACTACATGTTGTTTACTACATGTTGTTTAGTGTCCTGTACAAGGGAACGAGCTTGGAGATGTATACTTTGTTCTTCTGGAATTCTCTCTTCTATAATATTACATTCTAACTTAAGTTGATGCAAACACTTAGTAACTTGCAAGCTATATGGAAGATGTTCGATTATGAATTATAGTAGATAGACAGGGGGAAGACAAGCCCTCAAGGACTTTAAGGATTGATTTGCTATGTATGTTTCTTTATTATACAAGATAGCTTATGATCTGCAATAAATCAAGGAAGCCAAGAAAGGACTAATCATGACATTTTAGGTGAACTTAAGAAAGAGCCTAACTGAATTTTTAGAATAGTAATAAGGAGGAAGACTTCTGCTAGAAATGTTAGAAATGTTAGTTTAATACATGATAGCAGAAATATAGTCCTCTCACGAATATGCCGGTATTGATGGAAATCTGGTGGAAGAAAAAGGGAAGTGTTCTTTCTTTTTTTTGTCAGTCCTGGGTTTGAGCTCAGGGTCTGAGCACTGTCCTTGGACTTTCTCAAGGCTAGAGCTCTACCACTTGAGCCTCAGTAACACTTCTGGCTTTTTTTCTATATATGTGGTTCCTAGGAATTGAACCTGGGTCTTCGTGCATACTAGCACTCTACCACTAGGCCAAACTCCCGGCCCCGGGAAGTTTTATTTCTTGAGGAAAAGAATAGCCTTTTAAAGCAAATACTATGACTGAAGATATTGTTTCAGAGTAGTTGGATAGAAATAAGTAGACTGGAAAGCAGTGTGGCAGTTCCTCAAAAGACTAAACATTAAGTTCCCCTATGACCCAGCAATTCCACTACTTGGCATTTACCCAATCGTCCAGAAACAAGGACATACTAAAGCCACTAGCACAACAATGTTTATTGCAGTACTATTTACCATAACAAAGATATGAAACCAATCCAGATGGCAGTTGATGAATGGATCAACAAGATGTGGTATTTATACACAATGGAATTCTATGCTGCTGTCAGAAAGAATGACATTGCCACATTTGAAAGGAAATGGAAAGACTTAGAAAAAAAAATCATATTAAGTGAAGTAAGCCAGACTCAAAGGAGCATAGGCTCAATGGCTTCCTTCATTTGTCATAATTAGTAGAAACCTTGGGCTCTCCTAGCAGAGATTTACAATAGAACAAAACCTATATACATAAGGCCATATAGAA
Source organism: Megascapheus bottae (assembly GCF_031878675.1). Classification (NCBI taxonomy): domain Eukaryota; kingdom Metazoa; phylum Chordata; class Mammalia; order Rodentia; family Geomyidae; genus Megascapheus; species Megascapheus bottae. The sequence continues at coordinate 20,693,760 of NC_143529.1, forward strand.
TGACGCTAAATGAAAGGACCTCCAGGATATAGAAACAAAAGCCATATAATGAGTGATTGTTGTCCTTAATGTACTATGTTATCTCTCATCTCTTTTGCTGGTTATCTCATATTGTTACCGTATTTCACTTTGTTATCTGATATATTCTATATATGCCTATTTGGTTATTTGAGGTCGGATAGGGAAAGGAGGAAAACAAGATGAGGGGTGGGTTGAGGGGGAGGGAAATGGGGACCAAGACATGAGAAAGGATACCAATGTATGTGAAGTAATGCACCTTCTATCTGGTGAATATAATGTAACCCTTCTATTAATAACAATAAAAATATATGAAAAAAATTTTAAAAAGAAATAAGACTGAATTGAGAACAAAAACTATAGGTTGAATTGACATCATATTTCTATTAGCAGGGAGTTCTTACAACATACATATGTATACTAGTTTCCTCTAATTTGGGAAAATATTCATATTTAATAGATCAAAAACTCCAGCATTATTTACAATATACACAAAAGCAATTTTATGGTATTTCAGTCTATGGAAAACCTTGACATTTTAAACAAGTGTAGTGTAAGTAGTGTAAGTTTAGCTACAGAATGAAGATTGTTCATAAAAATAACATACATTATTATACCTATGATGAATTATTTTAACTAATACATATTACTAAATTGACATTAGAGATAAAAATGGAATGTATGAAAAATTTTCAGTATCTTCTCAATATAGAAATTTTAGTTATCCATTTATATTGCCTGCCATTCTTCATCTTATCCTTGGCTTCTGCATCTATGAATTCAACCAAACATAAATTAAAAGATTTATACAAAATTTCATCTGTGCCAAGGCAGATATCTGTCTTTACCACCATTATTCTCTTTACAGTATAAACTGTATTATATATGGTAATCAATAGATTGGTAAATACAAATAGAGAAGTAACGAAGGTTTATTCAAATACTATGATGAAGAATGTCAAGTGAGCTAGAGGTTTGGAGTTCAAGCACACATGCTGGCTAAACAAACAAGCAACTAATTACGTCATCTAAACTCATAGCAGAAGAGGTACAAAGGGTTGAGTTTAGAAAACATAAAACAAATAGACAAATGAAAGCCATGAAAAGCAGAATGTGGAGCTTAGGATAGCCAGCTATCAAGTTTCAAAATATTAAGCAAATTCAATTTAAAGACAAACTAAATATCTATAGCAAAGTGTATTGTAAAGAATATAAATAGTACAAGAAAATTATTTATACAAACACCATTTAAAATACTCAAGACAAATTAACCATGTTATGGTCCAGAGCTTACTGACTGGTTCCTATATGCCAAGAAGTATACAGGATCAAATCTTCTTGTTAAAATTAAATGAAAGATAAGAAAGTCCAATTTTTTTTTTTTGCTTGTTTGTTTGTTTTCTTATCATGGGACTTAAACTGTGGGCCTGGGTGCTGTCCCTGAGCTCTTCAGCACAAGGTTACTACCCTACCGCTTGAGCCACAGCGCCACTTCTGGTTTTGTGGTGGTTAATTGTAGATAAGAGTCTCCTGAACTTTTGTGCCTGGGCTGGCTTTGAAACAGCGATCCTCAGATCTCAGCCTCCTGAGTAGCTAGGCTTACAGGCACGATCCACTGAGCCTGGCAGAGTAAGTACATTTTGAGTGAGAATCTATGCAAGGCTCTCTATTTTCATCTATGTAGGTGGGCTACCACGACAAAATGGCACCGACTAAATGGGTAGGCAACAGGCGTTTATTTCTCACAGTCATGAAGTCTGGAAGTATAAGATCTGGGAGTGGCCGACTCATTCCTGGCAATGGTTCTCTCCCTGGCTGGCCATGGAAGGCCTTCTTGCTGTGTTCCACATGCAGAAAAGAATAGGTGAATCCGCTGTGCTTGCTCATTAAAACAATATTTTCTGTCCCACTTTTAGAAACTCATGTAACTCAGGTTTATTATTTATTTCAAATAGTCCAAACGGGAGTTAGGATTTTAACATATGGATTCAGCAAGTTACACATTCAGCTTATACTGTATATTTATGTATGTCTGCATTTCTGAAGATGGAACTGGGGCCTAGCTTCTATGCTAAAGGGTAGTGCTGAACCAATTCCAGCTTTTCTACCTAGGCTAGTGTCAAACCGAGATCCTCAGATCTCAGCCTCCTGAGCTAGTATTACAGGCATGAGCTACTGCCATCAGGCTATAGTGAACTTTTTTTCCCCAGTCCTGGGCTTGAGCTCAGAGCCTGAGCACTGTCCTTGGACTTTCTCAGGGCTAGAGCTCTACCACTTGAGCCTCAGCACCACTTCTGGCTTTTTCTGTCTATATGGTACTGAGGAATCAAACCAGGATCTTCCTGCATGCAAGGCAAGCACTCTACCGCTAGGCCAAACTCGAGGCCCTATAGTGCATTTTATGAGTTAAAAAAAGTAATATTTCAATTTTGAAACAACGTACTTTTCACAGGGATCTTTCTTCCAACGTTGCATATATTTATTTATATTCTTTTTAGATCCATGTTAGTTTAAACAATAAATTATTTCAAATATTTTTGTTGCTATGCTGCTTCTATAGTATATATGTATATTTCCTGAGTTTTCCCTAAGGAAAAAAGACCTTTGTCATGTTCCATATTATGCATAGCAGCTAAAAACTTGTCTTAAATAGAATATAAAATAAATCAGTGTGAGGCAAGAATACTGAAACAAAATACAAATGACCTTAAATATCTTTTCATTCACTTAGATAGGTTTTTATTAGAGGATCAAATTTATTTATACTAAAATAACAAATATAGCAAACCCAATATTTATAATATATTCACTATTACACAAAGCTGCCAATATACTATAGTAAACTGTTTCCATTATTCTACTTCTAGAAATGCATGTACATATGCTCACAACAATCAAATAGATGAATTGCTGAAATCATTTTAACTAAATCAAAACTTTATGAAGATAATATAAAAATTTGTAAAGTTCTCTTGGACTAATATTTGAGGTTCTGATTTATTTTTCACAGTTCAAAAATACTATCTTGTATTATTTTTGTTTGTTTTATTTTTTATTATGAATTTGGGTTAGCTATGAGTTTGCAATCCTACTGGCTCAATCTTTCAAATGTTAGGTTCACAAATGGTGCCACATTTCTTTTTTCAAAAATGTCACCTTTTTAGTGTGTATTTATTTTTGTTTGTCATTGAGACATAGAAATAATAGTTGAATAACCAGTTAACAATTATATGAAACAAATTCTAAGCTTTTGTGAACGGTAATGTAGAATGTGAAATGCATACTAATTATTCCCACTGAAGTTTTTGAACCTAGAGGAGTAATTTTTAATAAAGCTTCCAGTTTTGCTTATGATTTAATAAACTAACTGGACCCTGGCTTTACAGATATAAGGTTGTTAAAATTAGTTTGAAATGCTAAATATATCAATCATATAAAGGTCACTTGAAAGCTTGATATTTAAGCTTTGAAGGCAAGGTAACAAGTGTAGAATGAGCCAGTTCAAGCTTCATTAAAAAGAAAAAAGTTTGAGGTTTCTTGTTTTCCAGAGAGAACCCATTAGAATTTAGGGTGGCAACGTCATTGGATGGCAATGCTCTTTTGACATCTTTGGTTCCTTAGTAACATTTCATGCATATCTTGATTTCCCAATTCATATGAACTGCTTAATATCCTCAGCGATTTGAAAGGCTTCAGAAGTGCACAAAATGAACAGGCTTTAAATGCTCCATGATGTTGCCTGAGGATAGAATCTGTAGGCACCAGTTCCACCACAAACCTGTTTTTAATCAATAATTTCACACTTTCTTCAAGTAAAACCTATTGCCATATAATTTGTCTGTGTTATTATGAGCCATGAATGTGGAGGAGTTGAGGAAGCCATTGCAGACTGGTTTATTATCTGGTATTTCGATAGGATAGATTTAAAAATGAGTAAGATAACACTTTAGAATTTCACACATCGGACATCATAAGAACATTCTTATAACAAGACATACTAATGAGATTGGAAGAAGAATGCAAGTTATTATGAATCCCTTCCCTATCACAAGCATCGACATAGGTAGTGAAAGGAATGAAGCAATGCGAACTGAGCTGGATTAGCACAGAACTGAGAATGACACATTGCACAAACGTCTCTGAGTTCCCACTGGAGATCCTAGCAGAGAGTTGAAATGCTGCTTTATGTCATTATGCACATGAATGAATGCGATGGAAATAATTGCTATGTTATTCTATTAGGCCCAAATCACACAAATATTAACAACTGACTAAAAAATTGAATTGCTGATTGGCAAGTGCATTACTAAGTTTTTTCTTATTGTTTCAAATTGACATTGCCCTCTGGGACACACGTAATTTGATTATGGAAAAAATAAAGTTTATTATCAGAGGAGCATTTATTTTCAGCAATCCTGAAATCTGAGTATATTTATACACTATAGGAATCTCAATACAAAGAAACAACAATGAAAATTAATTAGTTCAAAGTCATCCTAGAGTGTTAACTCATGTATTCTATTCATTCCTTCTTCGTTTATCCAGTGGGAATTCTTCCCATTTGCTAGACAGCTTACGATGTTCAGTCTTATTTACACCTGATACCCAATTACCCTATTCCATCTCTAATACAGATATTATAGGTCTAAACATAACCACTATCAACCTACTTGTACTTACAGTGTTAAATATGTATTACAAAATCAGAGGCATAGTGATCTACTCAAGATAGACTGAATTTTTAATCTATTAATTATGTAATTTTTATCCTGTCAATGAACAATAGACTCTTAGGTCCTTTTGTGCCTGAGCTGGCTTTGAACCTTGATCCTCAGATCTAAGCCTCCTGAGTAGCTAGGATTACAGGTATGATCCACTGCGCCTGGCTTATACTTCATCCTTAATCTGCTTTTCTTACAAATTATGGTAACTTTCCTTTTCATTTATTTTATTTTTTTATTGTCAGAATAAAGTATAGAGGGGTTACATTTACATTGGTTAGGTAGTAAGTGCATTACTTTTCCAACATTGATACCCCTTCTCATGTTTTTGTCTGTTTCCCTCCTCCATCCCCTCCAAATCTTCTTGTTTTCCCCTTTAAATAAACAAATAAACATATACAATATACCAGGTAACAAAGTCAGATATCATAACAATATGAAATAAACCGTAAGGGCAAAAAAAAGAGAAGAAATAACATAGTACATTAAGAACAACCATCACACAAGATAAACCTCGTTTCCATATCCTACAGTTCATTTCATTTAGTCTCATCCTATATGACCTTAAGTACATAGATTTTTGAGCTATTGTAATCCTCTGCTAGGAGAGTCCTAGCTGTGTAACTTTTCTCTTTAGTTTTAGGATAGGACCTCAATATATACCTTGTGCTAGCCTTGAACCCATAATCCTTCTTCCTGTCCCTTATCTGTTCTGCAATTAAAAATGTATGTCATGGGGCCGGGAGTGTGGCCTAGTGATAGAGTGCTTGCCTAGCATGCATGAAGTCCTGGATTCTATTCCTTGGTACCACATACACTGTAAAAGCCAGAAGTGATGAGTGGCTCAAGTTGTAGAGTGCTAGCCTTGAGAAAGCCCAAGGACAGTGCTCATGCCTGTTGGGGTTTTTAGTCCTTGGTCCCTCCCAACCCGCAGGAGGGATAGAGAGAATACACCCTGACCAGGTCAGCAGAGAAAGGAGAGGGCCAACTGACCGCCAGCACCCAGCCTTTCCCTGCCCCAGCCCTCCCCTGCTGGAGGACAATCAGACGTGTCAGGGAAACCCATCAAGACAGGAACTCGACTAGTTCACTGAGGAAGTACATTCAGCTAATACAGGGTGCAGGAGCAGCCTACTAGCACAAAGGTGGGCAGGGCAGGGGAGGTCCACGTGTTTGCTCTCATTATAGGTCTTAGCAGAGAGTGATAAAGCAATAACACATTCATACCCACTGGTAATCAAGTCTCAGCAGAAAGTGATTCACAATACCGACAATATAGCTCAAAGTTAGGCATGGCGTTCATACATGACAGCTCATTTCTTTGTGTGGTTATCTTACTCCGTGATGCAGATTCATAGGCCAGCCTGACCCTGCACTCGGCTCCCAACACATGCCCTGTGTTCAAGCCCCAGGACTAGCAAAAAAAAAAAATGTGTGCCATCACATTCAGCTCAGATCGACTTTAAAATAAATACATTTGGCAAACCATCCTAGATTTTACTTTCCATTGCTAGAATAAGCAGTCTAAATTCTTATTTACAAATGTCCATACTTTCATTTTTAGTTCTCTTGCTTCTACTAGCACCTGGATTCCTCATGCTCTACGGTGGTAGCTTTGCCCACTTGGCTGATATTTAATTTCTCAATGAAGTATACATTTGACTTGGTGATGAGAGAACATACTAATCTCCATGTGCACCCAAATATTCTTACTCTTGACCACTAGGGCTTAACTTGTAGTAAATGGCATTAAAAGGAATATGGAAGAAAGGAATTATAATTTAAGCTTATTATAGAAAGCTTTCTAGTATGGGAGAAAACACTGTATTTTAAACAGTATTCTATTCAAAATCTAGCCAATTTAAGTCAAAAAAGAAGGGATTAAAAACATGGAGGTCTAAAATGGTTATAAGTATCTAAAATTAGTGGGCTTAGTATTTAAGCTTGCTCTTAGGGGATGTTCTAACCCTTTTAAAGTTTATTTATACAGTGGATGCTAGGAATACTTGATAAAAATAGATGAAAAATAAATGACTGTATAAAATTATGAACAGTTTGGAAATAGTGGTATGGCTCAAAGTGGTAGAGCCTTTAGCTGAAGAGCTCAGGGACAGCGCCAAGGCCCAGAGTTCAAGCCCTATGACCAACCAACCAACCAACCAAAAACAACAAAAAAAAAAAACACCCACAAAAAATATCAACAAAATTTATGGAACTCATTATCTAACAGTAGCAGAATGCAATCCTCTGAAGTGTGTGTGGAACATCAATGAGACAGAATGTTTGCTGGGCTACAAATGTATGAAATCAAAAGTATATAAATTGTGCAGCTTATGTTTCATGACAATTTATTAAAAATAAATAATTGAAATATGTGGGAGAAATGAAAAATATTTTTTAAGATAAATACTATGTTAAAAGTGCATCAGCCAGGCGCTGGTGCCTCACGCCTTTAATCCTATCTGAGGATCGTAGTTCAAAGCCAGCCTGAGCATGAAAGTCTGTGAGACACTTATTTCAAATTAACTGCCAAAAAACTGGAAGGGGCCCTGTGGCTCAAGTGGCAGGGTGGTAGTCTTGAGCTGAATTGCTCAGGGACAGCACCCAGGCCCAGAGTTCGAGCCTCATGACCAACAAAAAAATAAATAAATGAAAGAAAGAAAAAAGTACAGGTAAAGATAAACATAAATCAGAATTTAAATAGAAAAAATGTAGTAAAATACAAAACTTATGAAAAAAATGAGATAGTATTCAGTAAGATTACAGAGTATGACAGCAACACAAAATTCAGCGTTATCACTTATTGCAATGTACAATTAGATCAAAACCTTCTTGGAGAGAATCTAAGAAGACATTGAAAAATGAAGATTTACAATGTTGACAGTTTAGAGATTCCAACAGTAAGTATTAAAATTATTCCAAACTTTGTATGAAAATCTAATATGGTTCCTATTTTTTTTAAATCCAAGAAATAGTTTCTATAGAATACAATTTCAATTGTATTCTGTGTTGAGCAATACGATTGCAGGGCCATGGGTATGAACGTGGCTGACTGCTCAACCCAAACTTCTGCTGGGTCAAGTGATGAGATGTGTCATAGGATGGAGTTCTACAACTGACAATGTGATGCGACTTTCTCCACAGTGAGAATAATTCTTTAATTAGTAATTGCCTATTTTGTGCTATCGACCTTTAGGCTGGGCCTGGAAAATACGGAGGAAATATCATCCATTCTTCTCTCCCCATTTTCTCTTGAAGAGGTCCTTGGTGTTTGCCTCAGCATTGTTGCTCATTCTCCTTATGCACATAGGCCACAATAGAAGGCCTGCTAACATGCCATTTGCAAAAAGTAAAAATAAATAATACTAATTGCATTATATCTTCATTTGCATTAATGTATCATACATTATCATTTGAATTTACTAGCTTTTAAAGTTACTTTAGAAAAATAATTTGCACATGTTTTTTGTACATATACCAATATATCATGACTCAACATTATTCCTTTTTTCAGAGTTGATCACATATAAAAATACTCATATCTGTATCATATGTCCAAGTAAGATAAAACCTTTTCAGATGAGAATAGTCAACTCATACTTTCTTCTTCTGTGTATAAATTGTAAGGAATTTACATGAATTGTTCAGTCACATCAGTGACAGAATTGAACCATAAGTGCAAAAGGCCTGGTATTCTATGTAGCTTTTTTTTATGTACCTACTATTTTAAAATTATTGAAACAAAATTTTCATTCTGTGGCAAAAACTCAAAAGACAATTTAAAAGGGAAAAAATATTTGTTTTGGCTCATTCAGGATTGAGGTTTCAGTCCAAGATCAACTGGAGCCATGATTTTAAAACAGAATGTCATGGCAGCAGAAGAATACATAGAGGCTGCTCACCTCCTGGCAGCCAAGACTTGGAGAAGAAGGGGAAGAGCCAAAGACAGGACACACTTCAAGGACACGCCTCCAGTAGCCTGCCTTCTCTAGCTGGGCTCCAACTTCTAGAGTTTCCAGCTCTTCCACAAACACCACCAGCTGGGGACCCAGGTTCTATCATATGAGCCAATAAGGACCACTGCATCTTCACTCAATCACATTAGAGTTTAGAATAGCCATTCATGTTTTGGAGCCTTTGATGATTTTTAATGGTTCTGTCTCCTTTTAAAAAGGACTTGGCATGGTGTGATCTTTATGTCTACTAAGTCTGTGTGCAATCTAAACTGAGTATATTCCACATTTACAGTTTCCTATTTTCATGCCTTGTTTTGAAATTCAACTAAATATAACTATTAATATTTACTACAAATGGAAGATTATATAAACATAACAAAACTACCATTATCCTTAGGTTTATATTTAGATAGTCTTTCTGACTATAAGTACATACTTTCCTTTTGCAAAAATGTTAGAGCTTTGCTGTGGAGGGAAACCAGATTAGAAGCTAAGAAACTGATCACACTGCTACAATATATCCTCTCATAATTTCTCTGTGGAGACATTCTAAAAGATACTCTAAATGGAACTTTTAAAATGTCTCTGACATTTTTTCCTATGAGGCACTTTCTTTACAGGGAACTTGAATGATAGAACCAACAGGAATACTATTTGCAGAGGTGGCAGCAGACAGGGAACTTCCCTTTTATTCTTTCTCTGCTAAGAATCATTTCACTTTAACTTAACTTTTGCTGAACAGTTCCCTTTAGTAATTTTAATCTATGGCTGTCACAACAATGTTGACTCTGTATGTATTTATAAGCCCATGTCTTCCTTATTATGTGTTGTAGTATAGTTTAATATAAGCATTTGTATTTTGAAAATCATATTATTTGTCATAAATTTCTCCTTTTTTTAAAAATTACAGCTAGATCAGTGTAGTCAGTGTACAAATTAGTATTATCTGTCAATTCATTTCAGCCTATAGATAGAGCTTTATATACTTGCTTTACAAAAAAGACCATTACATTTTATAGGGCTAAGAATTTCTGCATGCAGAAATTAAGCAGGCTAGTACAATCTATCTTGTACAGAAATTGCATAAGAAACTATTTAGCTAAACAAAAGACATGCTCGTCATGTAAGCCTGGAGATTTGCGGGGATAATTGACATATGCATTTGGTTGATATTTCTATTGTGTCTATCTAGATCTGTATACAAATGATAAAGTCATATAAAAGTTAGTCTTCTAACACAGATGTCTAATGGACATATAAGTCATCCTTATCAACTTTGAGCCATGCTGACCAGTCATGTAATGAAAATGGATGGTACCTGAATGAGAAAACAATTATGTGCTATCCAAAGGAGGGTAGTCATACCCAAAGGAGGAACAAAACTCTTCAAGCAAAACTAACAGCAACATAATGAGCTGAGGAGTGACAGGCATAAACATGAGCAGATCGTGTTGACTTGACGCGAGCAGAGCCTGAGCTGCTTCACTGCCTCATATAAACAGAAGAGCATGCTCAGCATGAATCTAAGAGGCAGCGTGCTGAGAATGACACCCTGCAGGTAACACCTGCTGCCAAAACCCAAAGGACAGAATATATAGGTTGTGTATTTATTTATTCAATTTGTGAGGAAGCTAGGGTTTGACGTGAACTGACCTTTGCAGACTCACTCTTTTGATCAGGAAACAGCAAGGTTAATAGCCTCATCGTGCATTGCGAAAGGTATCACCACGTATGTATGATTTAATGCAGTAGATGAGGTTATTTTAACAGGAATATTGTTAGCATGCCATTTGCACATCCATAAATAATTTGCTGATTATGGCTGTTCTGTAGTAAAGCAGACATTCAAAATGAAACCTCCTGCTGCATACGTGTAATATCACTGCTCATTCAGTACCACTTGTGCTCCAAATATTAAAACCTATGGAATCCTGTTATAAATCCTGGCACAAAAGACAGAGCAGTCAAAATGAGATGAAACAAATAGACTCCATAAATATCTGTATATTTTTTAAAGAAAGATGTGTTTAACGGGGATATGCTGTTATCTCACACAAAATCATGACTTCGTTTGAGAAAAAAATATTGAGTCCAAAGTTAAAGGATGTTAAAAATAATAGAACATATGCTTCTTTATATAAAACTGGTATTTTTTAAATCCTTAACCACAATAGACATGTCATACGTGAATCTACCGAGGAATAAATCAGATGACATAAACTATAAGGACATGGTTGGATATATTTATAACCTTATGAAGCAATTTATATACTTGAAGTAGACCACTTTGTTGTATTTGTATATAGGCCTTCAGCAAAGCTACCTTTCTGATTCAAACACATCCACAGGTAACACGTGAAAACTTCATGGTAGGTGAATGATACAAATTCCTTTTTGAGCTAGTGATATTCTATCAGCACAACTGGGAATGGTATATCTTTAAAACAAACTCTTGTACCCTACAGAACTTTTCCAGTGATACATTGCCAACCGAACACATCAATTTTAATGCAAGAAAACAGCACAGAGAGTTTAAGGAAAGCTAGCTTGCTGTGATGTCAAAATACCGAAGAAAAGCCTGGGTGTCTTCTTTTCAAACGTGGTTTTATTTATTTCATTTCACAGCAGTGTTCTTTTAAAGCTTTAATTAGTTGATGGTGTGATTTTACAGGGAGGAGGTGTGAACAGACCTTGTGGTGGTAGTAAATGCAATGTGCCTAACATCCCAGTAGATGGTACAGAACACTTTCCAAATGACATCTTTTAATGGACCAATAAATGTATGACCAAAAATTTTTTTAAGAAAGAGAACTTCATTCTCAATACAAAAGTAAGGGTGCTTTAATAAAGAAAAGAGAAGAGGAAATAGACTCTTCAAAGATTCTCAAAAACCTGCCTGCTAGGTCATATCATCCCCGTCACTAGATTAAACTATAGTTTAGTAAGTAGAAGATCAAAGATAAGATTCTGTTGCATGTTGGATGCATTACAGTCTACTTTATTACTTAGATATTGCAAAGTGGTTTGCTTTAAAATTTCTAGTGCATTAGAAAGTAGAAAGTAGTGACTATGATTGTTACAAACCCCGCTGTTTCCATTCATTGAATTAGACATATTACTCATTTGCTCAAATACATATGGCAGCATTGGCCAAGTGCACCCTAATTTGAATTTTATTCTTATTACTATAATAATATACAGAGAACAAATACTTTTAAGTTAAACATATGAATGGACAGTGAAGAACAAATCCAAACTCAATCTTCTTCACCACATAATTTAAAGGTCATATCCCTACAAGGTTCTGTGTGACCTTGAACATTTACTTTTCACCCAGATTACTATCTTATTTGTGAATTATCTTATATGCACTAAGTTTTCTGCACGTGGAGTAACTCCTTTTTGAATAGGAGTATAAAAGGGGCTGCCTATTTAGGGAAGTAGAAACATATATATACATATATACACATATATTCTAGTGGGAAAGTGAAGGACATTATCACTGAAAGGAAGATTCGTTTCAACACCAAGAATTCATCAATTAACTCATTAATTAACTCAGCTCACAAAATTTTCACCTAAGAAGAATGAGATAGAGTTTAAATTTTGGTTAAAAACAGTGGACAAATGCCTCCGAAATAAGAATATGAGAAGCATAAACTTCTGTCAGATGGATTCCCATGAAAGAATCCAGAAACCCTAAAGAGGAGAAGAAGCCTAATAAAGTGGTTTCAAAGTACTAGTATTATACCAGAAAGGAAAAATAATAATAAGCTGATTTCAACTGGTTTTCCTCTTCTTTCCCTCACTTTGAATTATGGAGAGATATGCTACTTATATTCACCATGTTTGATTTTCTGTCTGATGCAAGTATGGTAAGAAATAGTGTATCTGTTTTCTGCAAGTCAAGCTGATTTAGAGTTGAGTCTCTTACAAATCTAGGTAGAAAGTCTTTCTTAGTCATTCTTAGGACATCATTTCCTTAGGATTATGCCAAGATACTAGGGTGATATTCAGCACTTGGGCTTTGAAGCCTTTCTGTTATTTACTTTCTGTTTACCACTGAGATGCCCAATGCCCTTCATCAAGGTGATGTCAGTTTCTTCGATGTCTTCGATGTCATTCAGTGAAAATCTTAAGACAATGTATGTGGTGGTCCTGGGACCCAGCCTTACAAATGGGTCATGGGTCAAGTCCCTCTAAAAACTGACCACCTTCTTTAGGTAATGCAACAGTGTGATGCCATAGCCTTCTCATAGCATGCCAAACACACCATAGTCTGTATCCACTAATGGGATTGCTGGCCCCACTCTTCCTCGTCTCTAGAAGGTTCCTAGAAGCTTCTCCTTCCCTCTAACATAATGAGAATGAGTGTGGTGTTTTACAAAATATCAGATACACTTTATGAGTCTAAGTCGATTCTGCTTTCTCTGCATCCAACATAACACCATTAAGGGATCTGCAAGCTTGTTTCCTGACTTCTACAGGGAAATGAAGGGGAAAATTATCATCAGTACAGATACACAAATTATACTATCATAGATGCATTAAACTACTGCAGAGGAATATTATCACACAATGACATTCCTAGGAACACTGGTGGTGAAGAAATTAACAACAACATAAAATACTAAAGCAAAGGCCCAATGGCTAAAGTCTAACAAAACACATAATGTCATTTGTGCATAATATACGAAAATAAAGAGTCAAGACATATCTGTTGTACTATTTATATTAAAACAATATAATTATACAATATTAGGACTTTCAGGAAAATCTGGAATATATGTTTTCTCTACTCAGTTCAGTGCTTGGAACTGATGGCTCACAGAATTCTATCTATTTAGGAAGCTGAGATCCAAGGATCACTGTTCAAAGCCAGCCCAGGCAGGAAAAAAATCTGTGAGATTCTTAACTCCAATTAACCACCAGAAAACCAGAAGGAGAGCTGTGGCACTAAGTGGTAGAGCTCTAGCCTTGATCAAAAGAGATCAAGGACAGCATCCAGGCCCTGAGTCAAGTCGCATGATAGGCAAAAAGAAAAAAAAAAGTTATTGAATAAAGGAAGTTGTATTTTTTCCACAGAATCAGAGGCACTTAAAGTAAGAGAAAGTAATGAGAAAGCAATCCTAACAAACAATGGTAGTGAACTACTTAATCATATTTAAAGATTTCAGTTTTATTTTATCTTTAAATTTTTCATTGTTATTGTAAAGGTATTATGCAGAGGGTTACAGTTACATCAGTCTAGTGAAGAGTGAATTTTGTGTTGCACAGTGTCACCCCTTCCCCACTCTCTCCCGTTTTTCTCTCCCATCAGTTATACAGGTCAATTGTACCATAGTATTTACCTTTTCTTGTTTTTCCATCTTAGTTTTTCCTTATTCTCATGCTTTCATGTATCTTGAATTTTTTTGCATTACCTGAGAAGTTAGATCTCAGAGGGACAGGCCATCTGATCTATTTGAAACACTGGGTGCCAGGACCAGCTCATATATCCTGAGATTTCCCCTGAGTGACATCACAGAAAGTGACATCACCATGATGAAGGACACTTGGCATCTCAGTGGTGGGCAGACAAGACATGGAAAGGCTCTTGACTCCTAGTATTGAATAAGACACAAAAGGAAGGGATGATCTAGATTTGAAAGAGATTCAACTCTAAATTACCTTTGACTTCCAGAAAATAGATGCAATATTTCTTAACCTGGTTTATATCAGATTCTAGATCTCTTCAATCTAGATTTTTAAAAAAGAGACATCCTTTGGATAATTAAGAAAGACAGACTAATTGACAAAAATGATTATGTTTAGATTGTGTAGACTCTATCCATTGTGTTTTTTCTAGAGAATGTTCAGAAAGAAAAATATCCTGATTTAGGAAGTTCAATTAGGGTTTAAGTTTATTATGTTTAGAATTTTACATCACTCCAAATCTTTCCTCACAATGGTGGATATCTTTCACCCTTGCATTTGTTGTAATATCATAGTAAAAAATAAGAAAACTAGTAGACATATCAAAAAACTCCAGCTGGAGGCCCAGGAACACAGGTTGGGACCCAAAAATCCAATCCCCTGAGGATCAGGGAATCAAAAGTGGAAGCTCTAATCACCATCCAAAGACCTAAGACAGAAACTGATGTCCGAGGGCAAGAGAAAGTGAACTTCCCAAGTGACAAACACAGCAAATCCACCAAGATCACAAAATGCCCCCTTCCTCCTTTCTGTTCTATTTGGTCCTCACGGGATTGGATGGTGCCCATGCACATGAATGAGGGTTCGTGTTCTCTGTTCAGTCCTCTTGTTAAAATCAGGCTCATACTCAGAAATAATGTTCTCAGAAAATTCCCAGTCAACACTTGCCTGTCACTATCCCATGGAAGATAATGGGCATCAGGCACTGGAGTGCTTTTACATTCACTTTCAGAAGAAGAAAAGTTCTACTGGGAAACATTTGCTAATGACCCAAATGTACAAATGTGAAGTAACTGAATAAAGTTTGAGTTGGGAGGGGATCTGAAGTATTGTCTCTTTTGAAGCAGTACAAGAGATCTATATGAACAATTATATCAGAACATTTACTTTTATTTTGTCAATTTTTTAATGTTTCTAATGTGTGGAAGTTGATTTATCTGGAACTAAGGAGGATAAAATTTGAACACAAGCTTTTCCAAATAATGGCTGCTTTACATGGAAGCACTGAAATATTTCCAATAGTGATTATTAAAGAAAATCTCAAGTTCATTTTTGCTTTCTGCCTGCTGAAATAGTCAAGTTGCTCCTTCCTGAAATTCTTCATTAACATTAATTCTGTACAGTTGGGAAGGTAGCATAGATTGTGGTTCAAAGTACATGGAAATCAACCAACCATTCAAGATAAAATCCTGCCTCTATTACTATCTGTGAGACATATAGTATTACCTTAATTCTTTCCATTTCATATTCCCCTATGTAAATTAAGGAAATTATAAGTGCGGCTAACTTTTATTACTTAACATACTCAGATACCCGATTTTTATTTTCCTGAAAGCTAATCAACCTATAACCTTGATTATCGTGTGTTTATATTTGGTGGCATCTTATTTAATAGGCAGGGAAGCCATAACTTGGAACTCATAGAAGACAACTCTGTAACTCAGCTGTGAACAAAGCTTATCTAACATAGATGACATCACAGACTGGACTTGTGGCCGTAGACCACATCAAACCCACATTTAGGAACATTCTCAATGAGAGCACAAATGTAAAAGCACAAAACTGTGAAAATCATTATATGGCGTTTGTTTCTATGTCCTAGAGGTCCTTTCATTTTGCATCATACTATATGGTCTTATGCATCTAGGTTATGCTCTATTGCAAATCTCTGCTAGGAGAGCCCAAGGTTTCTACTAATTATGACAAATGAGGGAAACCATTGAGCCTATGTTCCTTTTAGTCTGGCTTACTTCACTTAATATGATTTTTTTCTAAGTCTTTCCATTTCCTAACAAATGGGGCAATGTCATTCTTTCTGACAGCCACATGATTGTTGTCCTTAATGTATTATGTTATCTCTCATCTCTTTTGCTGATCCTTGGTTATCTCATATTGTTACATTATCTCACTTTATTATCTGATATATTGGATATATTTGTATTTGGTTATTTGAAATTGGATAGGGAAGGGGGGAAAACAAGATGAGGGGTGGGGGTGTGTGGGGGAGGGAAATGGGGACCATGACATGAGAAAGGGTATCAATGTATGTGAATTAATGCACCTTCTGTCTGGCAACTATAATGTAATCCTTCTATTAATTACAATAAAAATATGTATTAAGAAAAAAGTCTGTGAGGGGCCGAGAGTTTGGCTTAGTGGTAGAGTGCTTGCCTAGCATGCACGAAGACCCAGGTTCGATTCCTCGGAACCCCACATACATAGCAAAAAGCCAGAAGTGGTGCTGAGGCTCAAGTGGTAGAGTGTTAGCCTTGAGAAAGTCCAAGGACAGTGCTCAAACTCTGAGCCCAAGCCCAGGACTGGCAAAAAAAAAAAAAAAAGAAAAAAGAAAAAAAAAACTGTGAAAATCAGTATAAACACACTTTGAAAGGGACACATTTGTACCATAAATTTAAACAAATAAGCAGAGCAGAGCTTAATGGTATCCAGAATCCCATACTTGATGGCCTCATAATAACTACTGTACTATAGAAATGATCCCTGAAAATATAGTCTTCCCATAATAATGAACTACACAGGGAAGACCCACCTGAATGTGGGTCTCCCATGGCTTGGAGATGATGGAAAAATGAGTAGAACATTGACAGCTCTCTAGTAGAGCCACTATCTTTCTCTCCTTCTCTGTTTCTCTCTTTCTCTCTGTCTGCCCGTCTCTCTTTCTGCTTTCTCTTTGACATGATGTAAATGGCTTCTTCTTCTACAAGCTCTCAGAACCATGCTGTCCAGCCTTATTTCAGGCCCAGAGTCATGGAGCCAGGCATTATCAAGGGCTAAGACATCTGATGCCATGGGTCAAATAGGCCTTTTCTCCTTTCATTTGATTGTTCTTTAAGGTATTTTGTTATAGTGACTAAGAACACAACATATAACTATAGGCATGTTCACCCTCCTGAATGTTTAAATCAATTCCAGATTACTTATAATGACTAAAAATATGAATGTCTTAAAGATCATTGCTGTTTTGTTTAGATCATGATTACAAAAGAAATACATGTTTATATATAGTATAGAAATAGTATTTCTAAGCATCTTTTATTCCTGATTTGATGGACTCATAGAAATATAAGCTTCAGACCTATAACTGAATGTATTTGTGTTCTGAATCTGGTCAATTGAAGATTTATGACTACGTGTATGAATGATCAATTTAGATGCTTTTTTTGTGAGTCATGGGGCTTTAACTCTGGGCCTGGGCACTGTCCCTAAGCTCTTCAACTCAAGGCTACCACTTTACTACTTTGAGCCACAGTGCCACTTCTGGTTTCCTAGTGATTAATTGGAGATAAGAGTCTCATCATTTTTAGTGCCCGGGCTGACTTTGAACCCCAATCTCAGATCTCAGTCTCTTGAATAGCTAGGATTACAGGCGTGAGACACCATGCCTGGCTCAATTCATATGTTTCTTGCCAAAGATTTTTTTCCAAGAACTTTCCTTGTTTAGGGGTGTGGCTCACACCTGTAATTCCAGCTACCCTGCAGGCTATGACCTGGAAGATTATGCTTTAAATCTAGCCTTGGGAAGAATATTCTGTGAAATTCTATCTTTAAAACTTCCAGCAAAAAACCAGGCTGACAGAATGGATGAACTAGTAGCATACTAGCCAAGAAAGCAAACCAATTGAGCAAATAGAACAAATATGAGATCTTGATTTCAGTTCATTCCCCCCACCTCTCCTGTGACCCCCAATTTTTTTGGTGCTCTCCTAAACAATATTTTCTTGGTTATCTTTCTATAAATGTGCTATTATTCCATTAGCCACATTTTGTTGGCCTACGTTTTAACACAACCCCAGGTTTGAGAGATGTCATTCATTTGCAATATTAAAACATACAAATATTTGTTTAGAAGACATGACCTTTAATGCCCCAATAGGAAATAGTGTTAATATGTGCCATGTTAGAGTTAGTATATGTATGTATATATATGCATATATATTGCATTTTAGACTTAGAATATGTATGCATATACATATTACATTTTAAATAATATATGTCTGGCTTCGAAGCACAAGTTGAAGGTGAAGAGAAACAGACATCTTCTCTTACCAAAATAATAGAAGCAGAATATGGGAGACTAGAGGAAATAAAAGGGGAAAAAATACCAAGTAAGTTAGAAAAAAAAAAAGCACTATTGCTTGTGAACTGGTGTCTCCATACAACATGATAGGAAAGTCGTAGACAGGGAAACAGAGAAAATTGCACCAGGTTCAGCGTTTATGTTTTTGATGGGAATGTAGAAATCATTTTCATTTTTGGCACTGCTGTCACGCTCCATAACTCCAGTCCATTTTCCCCTTGCAAAGGAATCCTGAATGGACCTTCCACCTCTGTCAGCTCATTCATCTCTCCTGAGCTGCTCCAGAAGCCTGTCTTCCCAGAAGCCCCCACAACTTACACTCCTGCCTGAGGAGTAGACTTCCCTCTCTTTTTGAACAGTTCTATATTCCCTTAAGCTACTCAAAGGCCTAGCTTTTTTTTTTTCCAGTCCTGGGCTTAAGCTCAGGGCCTGAGCACTGTCCTTGGATTTTTCTCAAGGCTAGAGCTCTACCACTTGAGCCTTAGCACCACTTCCCACTTCCAGCTTTTCCTAAGTATGTGGTACTGAGGAATCGAACCTGGGTCTTCGTGCATGCTAGGCAAGCACTCTACCATTAGGCAAAACTCCTGGCCCGAGGCCTAGCTTTTCTGTAGATTCTACAGCATATTATTGCAGAATTTCCCTATATATTGCCAGCAATGAATGCTATACTGTCCCAATCATTGACCTGGGTTTCAATGACAACAGGATTGTAAATGAAGCACAGGGACAATATTTTCCACTTAGCACATTTAATGTATATGTAAGGACAGTCTTTGTATATACGAACTTCACAATTACGCTCTGTGATTAAGCAGATATTTTTTAATAGTTTTGCATTAGCCTCCAAACACTACCGAAGTGTGCAAATAGAAGAATATTAAACTCAATATCAAACCAATATGCAAAAAGCTTTTAAACATAAGAGTATGAATCTTTACAGGTTGAAATGCCTCAATTAAGAATAATAAAATAATATTTAGATCTGCTTATATTTTTAAATGATCACTAATCTCTTGAAAACTATCAGTGCTTCTCTTAGTCACACATACAATTCTATGTTAATATCAACTCAAAAATTAGAAATTGTTGTCATCTTAATTTTTTTTGCCAGTCCTGGACTTGGGTGTTTCATTCTTTGAGGCCTCTCTACACTGTTTTGTGGGGTGATTGGACAAGCTTACATTCCCACCAATAGTGTATTAGTGTTTCCTTTTGGCTGCATCTTGATAATGTCCATTCTATAACATGGGTGTCTTTTGTTTCAATTTCAATTAAATATAAGATAATCCAACAGTTATACATTGGAAAACAAGAGAAAAAACTATAATAACACTGCAAATATATCACAGTTATAAATATTCCAAAGTATGTATAGCATTTCAGATATCAGGACAGTGAAGCCAACAAGCAAAAGCTTTCTAACAAAACTTATTTAATCATTTAATTAACATATGTATGTATGTGTTTTTATGTATGTACATACTATAAAATAATAATAAGTTTTAAGTTAATTATGGTGATTGTAAATAGCTGTAAAACAAGTAATGGTTTAGATCTCTTTAACAAGAGCACATTTCTACATACATTTATCTAGACTTTCCACAAAAGCTCTGTTCTCATAGCTAATTCTGTTCCATATTTGGCAACTATGGGGTGAATACACTTACACATTGTATGAAGAAGTCATTAATATGTATGCTTAATTTCTAGATTCTTTAATTAGGCATTTTAAGCTTAAAAATATTGCTGCAGTAACAATAATCTCATAATACAATTAGTGATACTAACTTCATTTAGCTTTAAAGACACCATATTTTGGGTGTTGCAATTTTATATTTTTATATGTGCATCCTTAAGACCTTCAAACTTTGCAGCAGTCTTCTCATAAAAATTATGAAAAGGTATTTTATTTCTTTGTGGAATTTTATTCTTTCCTATATATAATTGTTTCCATCCTGTAATATTTTCATCCATTTTGAACCACTTCTTTTCAGCATCTCTTCCAAGAAAGATCAACTAAGGATGAATTTTCTCAATTTATTGATGTGAAACTTCTTATACTATGATTAAAGGGACTTTTAAGTGAATATTGAATTTTCCACTCTTGAAAACATGATTCTGCTTCCATTATCTGTGGTGAGAATCCTGTCGCAATTTCTAGAATTGTTCTCTGTACACTTTATTTCTTTTATATGTGACTGCTCCTATATTTTCCTTTTATATTTTGCTTTAACAATTTGTATATGAGCTCAGGGCCTGATCACTGCCTTTGGGCTTTCTTCAAGGATAGTGCTCTACCATTTGAGCCACAGCACCATTTCTGGCTTTTTCTCCGTAAGTGGTACCAAGGAATCCAACCCTGGTTTTCATGCATGCTAGGCAAGCACTCTACCACTAGGCCAAAATCCTGTCCTCATATGATATGTTTAGATGCATTTGTCCTTAATTGATCCTATCAGGATTTTTATAATTTTTAAAAATTATTAATATCTTGATATTCCTTTGTGAAATATTTCAGCCATTATTTTGTCAAAAATATTTTTGACTCTGTTCTCTGATTTCTATACCGTCTCTGAAAACTCAATTATGTATACACTTTATATTTCCACTGAAAAATAAAGCTATATTTTCTCAATATTTTTATTCATCTTTGTCATGAAATCTTTCATTTCCCCAGAAGTCAATCCTGAGATTTCTTTTTCCAGTAATTCTTTTCTGTATTTGTGAATGTCCTGATAATTGGACTCAGAGAGTAGGTACTATTCCTGAGCTGTATTTACTCAAGCCTAGTGGTATCCCAGTTGAATATCATATTTCTAGATTTTTGATGATCAATTGGGGGTAAAAGTCTCATGGATTTACCTTCCCTGCCTGACTTTGAACCATAAACCTTCATTAGATCATTCATAAGATAGTGAGTGTATTACTTCTTAAACATTGTTAACTCTTCTGAACTTCAGGATAGGGTACTGAGATTTATCTTTGTGGCTATTGTTTTTAATGTACTATGTGAACTTTTTTGATATTTTTATTGTAATTAATAAAAGGGTTACATGATATTTTCCAGATAGAAGGTGCATTAATTCACATAGATTGATACCCTTTCACATGTCTTGGTCCCCATTACCCTCTCCCCACCCCCCCATCTTGTTTTCCCCCCTTCCCTATCCAATTTCAAATAACCAAATACAAATACATCCAATATATGATATATCAGATAACAAAGTGAGATACTGTATTAATATGAGATAACCAAGGGACAGTAAAAGAGATGAGAGATAACATAGTACTTTGAGGACAACAATCATTCATTATATGGCTTTTGTTTCAATATCCTGGAGGTCCTTTCAATTAGCTTCATACTATATGGCCTTATGTATCAAGGTTTTGCTCTATTGTAAATCTCTGCTAGGAGAGCCCAAGGTTTCTACTGATTATGACAAATGAGGGAAACCATTGAACCTATGTTCCTGTGAGTCTGGATTACTTCACTTAATATGATTTTTTCTAAGTTTTCCATTTCCTAACAAATGGGCCGATGTCATTCTTTCTGACAGCAGCATAGAATTCCACTGTGTACAAATACCACATCTTGTTGATCCATTCATCAACTGAGGGACATCTAGGTTGGTTCCATATCTTTGCTATGGTAAATAGTGCTGCAGTGATCATTGTTGTGCTAGTGGATTTAGTATGTCCTTGTTTCTGGATGGTTGGGTAAATGCCAAGTAGTGGAACGGCTGGGTCATAGGGGAGCTCTATGTTTAGCCTTTTGAGGCACTGCCACACTGCTTTCCATAGTGGTTGCACGAGTTTGCACTCCCACCAACAGTGTAGTAGTGATACCTCCTGGCCACATCCCCTCCAGCATCTGTTATTCATTTTCCTGATCCTGGCCATTCTAAGTGGAGTGAGGTGGAATCTTAGAGTTGTTTTGATTTGCATTTCTTTTATGACCAGAGATGTTGAGCATTTCTTCATGTGTCTATAGGCCATTTTTGTTTCTTCTTCAGAGAAGGCTCTCTTTAAGTCTTTGGCCCATTTTTTATGGGATGGTTGTTACTTTGGAGATTAGTTTTGGAGTGATTCAATTTTTTGAGCTGTTGATATATTTTAGATATGAGGCCTTTGTCCGTTGTTCGGTTGGTGAAGATCTTCTCCCATTCTGTAGGCTTCCTATTTAATTTACTAGCCATGTCCTTTGCCATACAAAAGCTCTGCAGTTTAATGCAGTCCCACTTATCCAGACTTTCTCTGATTTGTTGTGATTCTTGGTCCTTATTAAGAAAGTTTGACCTGTGCCAAGGAGGCCTAGTGTATCTCCTATTCCTTCTTGTAAAGTTTTCAGTGTGTCAGCTTTTACCTCCAGGTCTTTGATCCTTTTGGAGTTAATTCTAGTGCAGGGTGATAAAGAAGGATTCAACTTTAGTTTGCTGCAGGTGCTTAACCAGTTCTGCCAGCACAACTTGTTGAGGAGGCTATCTTTCTTCCATTCTATTTATTTGGCTCCCTTGTCAAACATCTGGTGGCTATAGGTCTGTGGTTTAATATCTGGGTCCTCAGCTCTATTCCATTGGTCTTCAGGCCTGTTCTTCTGCCAGTACCAAACTGTTTTGATAATTATAGCTCTGTAATAGAGTCTAAAGTTTGGAATTAAAATTCCTCCTGTGCTGTTCTTTCTGCTAAGAAGTGTTTTTCTATATGGGAGAAAAACATGGTTCATATTCTTATCTCATTTTTCAAAAAATTTAAACCACAGAACATTTACTATATGAATCTAAAATATTTTAGATTTGGGGGAAAACATCAGTGGTTTATGTAAAAATGGAAATCATCAGCAGTTCACAAAGATTATTTTTTCTTTTTTTGGTATTGACTTTATTTTCCCTTTTCAATAGCTTGTTCTCGAGTGTCTGAGATTTGTTTTCTGTTTCCTTATCATGATGATACCCAAACTAAAATTCTACTGTCTGGCACAACCTTACTTTTTAAAACATTTTTATCAAGATGTATCCATCATATGGGAGTGTTCTATAAATTAATGCAAAGTACTCTGATCACACACATCATTCATTCTCCAGTTTCTTAAAGCAACCTGAATATGTTTTATCCTTCTGGTTTTATACATGTATATGAAATTATCCTCCTCTACTCTCTTCTTTTGCCCTTCCACTATTTGCTGCTATCTTCCCCCAAAAGAAACTTGATTTTCCTGGCATTCATTATTTCAGTAGACATTAATTGTTCTATGGGGTTGTACTGTGACATGATACACACACAGATATTGTGTACTTTCCAGCCTGACTCCTTCTATTACTCTCTTTCATCATTCTCTGCCCTCTATTATTCCATAGTTCACAAAGAAGAACTTCCTTATGCCAATTTCATGCATAGGTCAGTGTTCAATGTCTTTCCCATGGTATCTGAAGTTCCAATTGGTTTATATAGTTTCTTGTTTTGATTTGTTGTTACTTTGGTGTGATTTTTGTCTTGTTTTCATATATTTTTATTAGCAGTAATAGAAGGGTTACATTATATTCACCAGATAGAAGGTGCATTACTTCACATACATTGATACCGTTTCTCATGTCCTGGTCCCCATTTCCTTCCCCCTCACCTCCGCCCCTCATCTTGTTTTCCCCCTTTCCCTATCCAATTTCAAATAACCAAATACACATGTATACAATATATCAGATAACAAGGTGAAATACTGTAACAGTAAGGGATAACCAAGGGGCAGCAAAAGAGATGAGAAATAACATAGTGCATTAAGGCTTTTTGTTTCTATATCCTGGAGGTCCTTTCATTTAGCATCATTCTATATGGCCTTATGCATCCAGGTTTTGTTCTATTGTAAATCTCTGCTAGGAGACCCCAAGGTTTCTTCTGATTATGACAAAGGAGGGAAAATATTGAGCCTATGTTCCTTTGAGTCTGGCTTACTTCACTTAATAGGATTTTTTTCTAAGTCTTTCCATTTCCTTACAAATGGGGTGATGTCGTTCTTTCTGACAGCAGCATAGAATTCCATTGTGTATAAATATCACATCTTGTCAATCCACTCATCAACTGAGGTGCATCTGGGTTGGTTCCATATCTTTGCTATGATAAATAGTGCTGCACAATTGGCTTATATTGTACAGTTTAATTTCTATTCATGATTCAAGGTCTTTATATATGATTTTGTGTGTGTGTGTTTGTGTGTGTATGTTGTGTGTGTGTGTGTGTGTGTGTGTGTGTGTGTGTGTGTGTGTGTGTGTCATGAGGCTTAAACTCTAGTCCTGTGTGCTGTTCCTGGGCTCTTTAGCTCAAGGCTGTGGCTCTACATATTGAGCTATAAAGCCAATTCTGGTTTTCTAGTGGTTATTGGAGATAAGAGTCTTATGGATTTTTGTGTGCATACTGGCTTTGAACCCTAATCGTCAGATCTCAGCATCCTGAGTAGCTAGGAATACAGTCATGAGCCACCAGCATCCAGCTTTATTTTTAATCTTTCTTCTTTGTGCCTCAAATTTCATCATTTCAATTATTCTCTCTTGAATTCCATGAATTATTTTATTCCTGTATACTCAGCCTGATATTTTTCTCATTTAGGGAAATTTTTGTTTTACATATATTCCCCATGCTGCAGTTATCAGTGAATATTAATTGTACAAAGAGTCATTAAGTCCGTCTCATTACATTTTCTTAAGGTATTTAATTTATCTTCTGAGACTCAGCATTTGTATACCTATTTGTTTCTTTAAGTCCTTGAACATGGTTTCAATGGATGCTTAAGTGTTTGTTTTCCAATTGACTCAGGGTTTGTTTTTTATTACTATTTGTATGTTTTCTAGATTTATCTCTTGTTTTTTTCTCTCTGTTTCTCTCTGTATATATGAACATGTGCATATATGGTGAATATTTAATATATGCTAGATATTATCAATGGTAAAATGTAAAGAAACTACATTATTTTCCTAACTAAAGTAGTTAGATGTATTATGTATAAGAAGATTATTTTTACCTTTTCCTACTTGGTTTTATATTTATTTCAACAAGAAAAGACTAATTTTGTTTTTAACTTAATTCCTGTGTTAAATTTTATTTTAAATCTCAGCTGTGAGCCTGAGATAGAATGAGAGGTTTAAACACTCAATTTAGGGTTAAACTACAACATTTTCTAGCAGTGCTCAATCACTAGTGCCAGGATTTGCTCTCCATGGTAAAGCATGGAATCTTTGTCTCTGCTATGCCTTGTGAAATCTTATTCTATGAAAATAATATATAGACCCTTGCAAAGGAACTCATGGAAAATCTACCTACAAACTCCACCTATTCCAGGCTCAACCTGAATCACAAATTCCAAATAACTCAGGAGTCCAGAATGGTTCTCACTGCTTTTCTAGTCAATGACTAGACATATCAACTCTTCTGGCTCTACTTTTCTGTTTTATAATTTTGGAGGACTGCACTCTAAGAAATCATTTTTTGGCCAGTCCTAAGCCTTGAACTCAGGGCCTGGGCACTGTCCTTGGGCTTTCTCAAGGCTAGAGCTTTACCACTTGAGCCACAGCACCATTTCTGGTTTTTATTTCTATGTATGTGGTACCGAGGAATCGAACCCGGTTCTTTATGCGTGTTAGGCAAGCACTCTACCACTAGGCTAAACTCCCGGCTGAAGAAATCATTTCTATTGTTAGATAAAACCAGTAAGGCAGACTGACATTAATTAGGAGCTTTTAGAATAAATGTAGCACCTGTAGATGACGAGGTTTGCACTAAGACCCATCTGTACTCTAAGGCATAAAAATGGAGGCAAGAAAAACTTTAGAAATTAAGGACAGTATACATCTGAATAGATGGTAAAGATTATCTCCTTTCTTCATTCTGCCACTAAGTTTTCTCAGTTATCATGTGCCATTAATCATTATAAAATAACATAAATGAAATACTAATGATGAACACAGAGCACTCAATAAATCACCTAAAACATCAAACTAAGAACTTGGACCAAATTATGTAATTTTAAAGACATTATAAAATGGGTACATTTTAAATTGCCTTTGTATAATAAACCAAACATTAAAATGTCAAACACTTTATTATGATTTTATATAGCAAGAAATTTAGATGAAAAACAAACTGAGAAAGATCAAGAGAGAAGTAATGTTTCAATGTCTGTCTCTGCCTCTGTGTGTCTCTATCTCAGTTTCTCATTCCTTTCCTCTTCTCTATTTACCCATCCACTCTCTGTCACTCCATAGACATATACTAGGATATATTATAATATTATGTAAAGAAATTTCTCAAGGTTATGGACTTAGAACATAATCTTTTGTTGTTTTTTGTGTGTTTTTTTTTGCCAGTCCTGGGCTTGAGCTCAGGTCTGAGAACTGTCCTTGGACTTTCTCAAGGCTAAAGCTCTACCACTTGAGCCTCAGCACCACTTCTGGCTTTTTTCTATGTATGTGGTACCAAGGAATCGAACCCGGGTCTTCATGCATGGTAGGCAAGCACTCAACCACTAGGCCAAACTCCTGGCCCAGAACGTAATCTTTTAAACACAGATTTTGTGCATATGATTTTCAGGATTATTAGAAATCTGTAACAAAAACTTTTCAGAAGTTATTATTTAAAAGGAAATGATTTATTCAGTAGATTTTAGTATATATCTAAAAAATTAAATAACATAAGTTAAAAATCGAAGTATTCCTGTCAATATTCAAACATATTTGTGTAGATCATAAAAGTAATGGTACATAATATTTTAGCTTATAATCAATATGGTCTCAGTTGAAATGAAAGAACTATGATACTTTATTATTGAAATAGCTATAGACAATGTGCAAATGATATCTTCAAATAACATTTATTAACAAAAATAAGCAATAAACCCACAGGCTATGAGTTGTTGGTATAAACTGACATCTTGTCAACTGTCATCATCAGCCCATCTCATAAATTTTGAGGTAAAGAAATTAATACAAAATGTCCTTTATTAAATATATAAATGGTAATACTGAATCGTGATATGTAGAATGTTACTTCATAATGTAAATATGTATACATATAAATGTAAGTCTTGATATCTCTTTTCTTCTCAAAATGTCAAAACACAGGAAGAGAAGGGCCAAATTTGTTTCTGATTATTCATAGATGTCATCTTCAGGTTGAATTCTCCTCTTCTTTTCAATATAATGTTCAAAGAATCTCAGAATTTGGGACTTGTACTGGAAATCAGAGTGTATTAAATTAATTTTATTCAGGAAAGAAACAATGACACCAAGATTAAAGGCTTCCCTGCTGGGTCTTGTTGAAGACAGGACTGGCATCCAGTCTGGCTCTGCCCTGGGAGTTTTCTCAATACACCATACTATTGTATGAGCAAGACTCAAGCCAAAGAGGTACCCTTCAGTCAGGAACTAACTATTTCTCACACAGGCAGCAAATCACCTTTTTTTCTACCCTTCCTTTAAAATTTGACTTACAAGTAATGTTATTTAAAAACAATCATTACATAAAAAATGCTATTGGGCTTCAGATGTGCCCCGTTGAAAGACTCAGCCCTTTTGTAACATGAGAACAGGCAAAGCTGCAGTTGTCTTTCTTTCTCAGTCATTCATTACTAATGCTTTAGATCAGTGGCTCTCAAACTTGAGCATGCATAGGAATCCCATGGAGTGCTTGCTAAAACAGATTGTTGGGCCCCACTCCAGAGTTTCTGATTCAGTAGGTTTGAGATGATGATGGGAATCTGCATTTCAGACACGTTCCCCAAGTGATGCTGGTAATGCTAGGCCTGGTAAAAACAGTTTGAAAAACTGATTCTCAGCCCTAAAGGCAAATCACAAAAGCCAGGAGAGGCAGGAATACATCAGTGGCTGGGCTCATTCCCAGATGAATTGGAGTACAATAGCTGAAGCTTGAGTCTAGATATTAGTATTTCCTAAATGTGTCTCAGGTAAACCAAACATTCAGGCAAAGCTGAGAGAAAACAAAGAAAAATAATAACCTGAAAAGAGGCCTTTGGTGTTTGATATGCTGTATTCAGCAAACCTCAACTAAATAAAAATTAGAAAGGTAATTTGGTCTTTTTGAGTATGACAAGATTTTCTAACATACTTCTGAGTAAGTTAGTGACTATTTTATTTAGTTACTTCATTATATAAATACGCTAATATAAAGATGACTTTTCAAGTCAATTCTATAAACTGAAGAGAATTTAAGCTTACTCAGTTTTATGCTTATAATTCCTCACAGTGCTTAGAATACAGGTGATTCAAGATTTTTAATGCTTTTGTAATCTAAAGTTGTATGACAGATTCTTACATTACTTTATTAGCATTGTATAAAAATAGACACATTTCAATACTATCTTCTAAAACTTTAACATACATATTTTCTCCTTCCAGTGAAAGATGCAGGTATACCTTGTATGGACACACGGATTCTGTGAACAGCATTGAGTTTTTTCCCTTTTCCAACACACTTCTTACTGGTTCTGCAGACAAGACCTTGTCTATATGGGATGCACGCACGGTAAACAAATCAACTTTTCTTTTTCTCAGTTTTGATTATTTCTCTCAAATGCAACTGAAAAGGTTTGCAAAGGAATATAGGGTAGAAATTCCTAAGTACAAGATTTGATCTATATACTCTCGCTATCTGGCCTTTTTGAATACTAACAGATAAATACAAAAATAATAAAATTAGTCTATCAAGCATTAATTCACCAAGTATTTGTTGAGATAGAAACTTCTGATGCAGGAAATCCCAAAGGAGGAGTCACTCCCTTCCTCTCCCCACTTCTCCTGTATCCTCCCCTTATCTCCTCTTCCTTCTTATCTTCTCCTCTCCTTTCTTCTCTTCTTTATCTCACCCATAGCTAAATATTCTTAGAAAGCATATATTTTGATTACTCTGTCTTGTGAAAATCTAAAACAGTGATTCATAGAAGGAAAAATGGATCTCTCTTACATAAGTTATCTGTCTTATATATGCCTTATGTGCATGAGATCTTCTCTCCAATAGTAAAGAGCTGGATAATGCACTAATGCACGTGATATTACTTCACCTGTGACATCAGCAACATGCATATTGCTGTTCTTCTTTATGATTTTTAGATTATGCTAAGTCATGGATGAATGAAGAATTCTCAAGTTAGGCTGAAGATCTGAACTTAAAGGAAGAGTAATGACTTCCTTCGCTTACTAGTGAAGCAGTAACAGTAGCTTCTCTCAGTGCTATGTGATCAATTACTGTTGAGATACCTTCTGAAATATTTCTTGATGACACATGAAAATGACCAGTAGATTATGTTCTCATAAATTAACTTCATACCTCTTTCTCACTCTCAAAATATGCTAGTTTAACTCATTAATGTATACTAACAGCTAATTATCAAAGATAATGAATATGGAGACCTCTTAGTCAGACTTTATGACCACAAAATAGTTCAGCTCTGAATTTTGCAAGGGATTAGGAGAGGGATATAAATCTCTATAATTACCAAATGGAGGCTATAAAAGAAGTTGGAGCTTAGAAACTCATGAAATTGCTCTGTTTTACAGGGCTGTATGTTTTTTTTTTCTTCCTTCTTCAAAGTTAGGAGTCTGTAAAACTTATTTTATTAAAATTGAAAAATAAGATTGTTCTACTGTCAGAAAATATTTCATATAGCACATTTAATGAATAAAATGTACTCCTCCAAAGCATCATAAAAAAACCCCCAAAGTACATAATTGTCTTGGAAACCTATTTAAAAACAAGTACATTGAGACTGTGCAACATTCACAGGTCTAATGAAAACAATGATTTCGAGGGTGTTGTTTTGTTTTGTTTTTAGAAAATAGAGTTCCCCAGACCAAAAAAACACAGAACAAGGGGCTGAGTTATACATCGATGAGTCATGCCACTGACCTGGACCTACTCAGAGTTGCAGGCATGTTGCCCTTCTTTATCTCCTGCAATGTGACATTAATGTCCTGCATGTCTAGACTACCTGCAGGCATTTGCCCACATTGAAGTGTCATCCTAATTTCATTGTAGCTAAAGATTCCATCACTCATCACTATAGGCTCCTATAAAGCAGAAATGATATACTAAGAACCCCCACAAGGAATTCACCTATTGACTCCTATTTCAGAGTTCAGCTTCATCCTGCACAGGACAGTTTCTTTAATCAGGTAGAATCTTGTGAATTTTTTTTTTCCAATCCTGGGCTTGAGCTCCGGGCCTGAGCACTGTCCTTGGACATTGTCTAGGCCAGAGCTCTACCACTTGAGCCTCAGCACCACTTCCGGCTTTTTTTTCTATGTATGTGGTACCGAGGAATCGAACCGGGGTCTTCATGCATGCTAGGCAAGCACTTTAACCACTAGGCCAAACTCCCAGCCCCCTCTTGTGAACTTTTAAGAGTTTTATGGGAGTTTTGACATCTCTTACTCAGAGGCCAGTCTATTGTGAGATATATATATATATATATATATATATATATATATATATATATATGTGTGTGTGTGTGTGTATGTATGTATATATATATATAGTAGCAAATATTGAGTTCTGCAAATAATGATCTCTGTAGCTTTTCTTTCCCATTTTTATTCAATTTAGTGTTGCCTATTAGAGATCTAAATGCCAGGCACAACTTTCTAGATGGTATGGAGATGTAAGCGAGAGAGTCTTGTCATTAGTGAACACTCAAACTTTTAGGGAACAGGTATAATAACAATGGGAAATATGAAACCAATTTAGAAATTTCTCTATGTTCTACAGAATGACATAGTTGGCTCTTTTTGGTAGCAATGTTTTATAGCGGCAATTAGTGAGCAGATATGTAGCATCACTTTACCTACAACATCTGCATAATCCTTACCTTACTGGAATCTAATCAAATGGTTCCTGTTATTAGCTTTATTTCAGTGTTGAGAAAAGTGAAACTCAGTGAGGTAAAACTGTGTTAACAAGTTCAGCCAACTGGTCAGCAGAAGCAAGAGAACAGGTTGCCTCCCTAACTTCAGTCAGCCTTTTCTGTGTTTCCTATAGCCAACCTATCCATCAGTCTCACTAATTTTTTGAAGTTTTCTTTTTCAATAATAGCTACTGAATTAGTATTTTATGCATGTACCAGTGTACACATGTACCTGAAATAAAAATGAAAGAAAGTTTTAATTAGCAGTGTTAAAAAGTTTATGATGCTGGCTTTTTTGTTTCCTTTTGTATTAGTCCTACAATTTGAACTCAAGGCCTGGGCAGTGGCCATGAGCTTTGATGCAAAAGGCTAGCATGGTAACACTTGACTTACAAATTCACTTCTAACTTTTTGATCAATAATTGGAGATAAAAGTTTCAGGGAGTTTCTTGCCCTGGCTGGCTTTGAACTGTGATGTTCAGATCGCAGCTTCCTGAGTAGCTAGTATGTCAGTCTTGAGTCACTGATGCAACAGCTTTATGCTGCTGTTTTATGACCTTAGATTTTCATTGGCTCCCACCAAAAATTAATATATATTGGTCATTCATGGGGCTTGAACTCTGTGCCTGAACTTTGTTCCCTGAGCAATTCAGCTCATGGACACTGATCTACCACTTGAGCCATAACATTGCTTCTGGTTTTCTGTTAGTTAATAGGAGATAAGAGTCTCAAGGACCATGATCCTCAGATATTAGCCTTCTTAGTAGCTATGATTACAGTCACGATCCACCAGCACCTGGATGATTCTCTCTCTCTATATTTTTTTTTCTATCTCTCTCTATATATTTTCTTTTTTTGCCAGTCCTGTGCTTGAGCTCAGGGCCTGAGCACTGTCCCTGGACTTTCTCAGGGCTAGAGCTCTGCCACTTGAGCCTCAGCATCACTTCTGGCTTTTTTCTATGTATGTGGTACTGAGGAATTGAACCCGGTCTTCATTCATGCTAGGCAAGCACTCTACCACTAGGCCAAACCACCGGCCCTATCTATATTTTTAAAAGTCTTCATTTAGAGCCAGAGTTTGGCCTAGTGGTTAAAGTGCTTGCCTAGCATGCACGAAGACCCGGGTTCGATTCCTCGGTACCACATACATAGAAAAAAGCTGGAAGTGGTGCTGAGGCTCAAGTGGTAGAGCTCTAGCCTTGAGAAAGTCCAAGGACAGTGCTCAGGCCCTGAGCTTAAGCCCAGGACTGGCAAAAAAAAAAAAAAAAAAAAGTCTTCATTTAGTGATTATGAATGATAATGGGAATTCAAGTAGATCTATGATTGGATTTGGCAGCTAACTACTAGAGCTTCAGATAATTGATATCTTGCAAAGATATGAAACTCCCAAAGAGGGAAAATTTGAATTTGGCCTCTATCTGCCAGGTTGCCATCATTGACAATTATATCTACCAATTACTCCATAGTATCTTGGTTAAAATTTTGGTCTTCTAAAATAATGGGAACTTTTCAAATATTTTTGAACAAGGTAAGAAATTCTGTCCATAGGGAAAAATATATATAAAGCCTCTTAAAGGCTACTGCCTTTACATAGGTTTGTCAAGGAAAATACCATCATGTGGATTATCAAATGTTCTGTGTTAAAAGTTAATTTAAAAAATGGTGACATTTTGTTCACTGTTAAAATGTCACCTTTAATTTGATGACATGATTAACTGCACCATCTTAAAAATATATACATCTGCATATATATAAATGTATGCATGGGGATTATATGTATGCCAAATTTATACATCTACAGCATACTAGTAATCAAATTCTTGTTAAGAACTAAGCTCTGTAAAGAGCTTTGTGAAAAAATAACCATCCAATTCTGTGGCAGAAGGAAGAGTTTTTTTGCACACCTCATTTCATTGTGGACATTGCCTATACCGTAAAAGAATAATTTGCATAAAAGGAATCATTTTAGAATTCAGCTTTGAGCTACTGGAGATTATAGCTAGGACTTGCAGCCAGCTAAGAAAACACTATGCCTTTGAGCAATATTCCACAATCCCTCATTTTATTTTATTTTATTTTATTTTATTTATTTTGCCAGTCCTAGGGCTTGAATTCAGGGCCCGAGCACTATTTCTATGTGTATGATACCAAGGAATCGAACCCGGGTCTTCGTGCACGCTAAGCAAGCACTCTACCACTAGGCCAAACTCCCTCCTGGGCATGCCTTATTTTATTTTCTAAGTGTCTCACTAAGTCTCTCAGGCTGCCCTTGAGCTTCGGATGTAGTTCAGTATGCACTGACCCTGTGATCCCCCTGGGATCCCGCTGAGTAGGAAATACTAGAATCTTCCACCATGTCCCACTCCTTGTTCCCTTAACTGCAAATACAACCCTGCATCACCTACTGTAAAAAGAAACATCACTGCATGGTTTTTATGTACTCTAATGCACTAGGTTACAGAGGCCTTGATTCAAAGATCTTCATTATTTCATAAACATTACATTAAAAAATTCTGGGCTTTATGTACAGCTCCTTTCATGGTGTTTACACAGGAAATCCAACATATACATATATATATATACACACATATATGTGTGTATATATATATATATATATATATAGCCAATCTATACAATGACCTTCGTTTTGTAAAAGCTTCCTCTTCCCTATTCAAAGTAGGCACAATTTCCCCCTTGTCACTGGGCCCTTTCCATTATTCTTGAAGGCTTTATCACAGTAGATCCCCCAATTTTTTTTCATGCTTTAGAGAGCAGTTGTTTCAACAGTCAAGTAAGAAAACTTTATTCTACTTAGGAAACTTTGCTAATTAATTCCTTGTAACATACTTAAAATGTTGAGTTTGATGAATGAGCCATTACTTTTCCCTCCACAAGACAAGTCTCACCAAATTGCTAACATATTGTGTAATGACTAATGGCTTTAGTGATGTGGTATAAAGCAAGATATATGTTTAAAAAATAAGTGTATTTATTCTGCTTCTAGACCTGGCCTTGGGTTCTATGTAACCCCAAAGTGAGAAAGTGTGTCATCTGTATTTACTTCACGTCACATAGCCAAGTAGTGGCACGCAGCCATTGTGTCTGCCTTCAAACCTAAACTCTGCATTTTATAGGAAGTATGGCCTTGGATAAATAGCACAAATATTTCCCCCTCAGTTTTCTCATTTGCGAAGAGTGAATAGGAGCAGGTCTTATCCCATAAAAATGTGATGTACATTCAAAGACTTACCATATAAAATAGAAGTGATTAGAATTCAATCATTTCAGATATGTTCAGAGCAACTGTCATACCACTGTGTAGTTATTTGTTTACTAATATTGCTGTGAGATTTATTCTCTACTTTTACATTGGCTATGAAGATAAATGTTGAAGAAAATGAGAGGAAAAGGAAGGAGGAAATTGGCATGTGCAAGAGAAGGAGCAGGAGAGGGAAAATAATGTCTTTTGAGGTGTTTATTCTAATTCAAATGCTTGTGCCATGTTTGTCAGATATTGCTTAATAGTTCCTTCCTTTACTTTTTCTTTTAATTTAAATTGATGCCAAAGGATACCACAAATTAGCACTAAGTAAATTTTAATGAAATGCATAGCTTATGCAATTTTACTTCTCCATGATATAGCCACAGGAAAAATAATCCTCTCCCTTATGTATTATGAGAGTTGGAGTAAATTGATTCCATCATATTTCTCCAGCTATTTATTCTTTCATCTGTCCCTAAGTTGACAACACAATAATTTAGCCTTTGTCCTTTAAATTATCTTTGTTTTCTTATTGGTTTCATTCTTCTTCCTCCCTCATTTTTTCTGGATGTCTTTTTTCACTTAGATTCTGCAGGCCCCTCTTTTCTAAATAACTTTGCTTGCTTCTTTAAAACTTTAGCAGAAAATGTGTTCTGAGAAAAGAGATTCTAATTTGTAAGAAAGATGAACATTATGCAATACTTTGCTAGTATTTTAGTAAGATAAGAACAACTGCTGATTTTTTCCAGCCACAACCCATTGTCTTCATCCTTTACATATTTTCCTAGAAAAGTAGCATTTGAGTAACCTTGATTTCTTCTTAAGACATTAATTTAAAAAAATTGGCTTACATGTGCATGCTAGTGTGCAAAAGATTTTTCAAAATATACATTAACATCATTAAAATTGGAAATTGGGTTTAGGTATGAATACATTAATGTCGTAGACTATAACTTTTTGTGTAGAAAATAATTTTATCTAAATAACCTACTATTTTCAAAAAAATTAAAACTAGTATCCTATTTATAAACAGTTTATATA
Source organism: Megascapheus bottae (assembly GCF_031878675.1). NCBI lineage: Eukaryota > Metazoa > Chordata > Mammalia > Rodentia > Geomyidae > Megascapheus > Megascapheus bottae. The sequence continues at coordinate 20,729,446 of NC_143529.1, forward strand.
AAGTTTAAAAAGATATTTACTTAACTATTATATTTCTGTGTATACCTCATGCTTTCCATATAAACTCTTTGCACAATGATCACAAATTGTGTCATTTCTCTCTTTTACCTTATATTCAATATAAATACTAACATAACCCCTATTAATAGGAAAAGTAGACTTTGGCACCTGGGTTACTATCTTTAAAAAATATATCTCAATAGTGAAGCAATGATTCTTTTTCATTGTATATTTCCAACTGAAAACTATGAATAGATAAGTTTTATGAGACCCATTTTTATGAGTTAAAAATAATTCATCTATCATACAGTTCATTTAAATTTTATATAATTTTAGTTTATTTTCCTCTATTGCTTTATTTATCAAGATCACCAGTGAAGTTATATGGATTATTTAAATGGTACTGACTATAAGACGAGAGGCACAGACTTTTTTAGATGAGGCAGAATATATATGTGGTCTCTAGTAAAAATATTTATCCATTTGAATTGAATACTAATATGACTAGGACATAAAAACACTGAGGATAACTGAAACCTAAAATGAATTTTAGCATAGAAATCTTTGCTCTATTACGCACTATTTTACTGTCTTAAACACAATGTACAGAAAATATATGCTTGAAGTCAGATAGAATGGATTTTGAATGCAGGTTCTGTTTTGTTACTTCTTTGGTTGTATGTAGGGCAGAATGACATTTAATATCTGTCAAGTTCAACATTCCTTTTTGAGACAGAAATATACAGTAAACTGCAGTTTCGCACTGGGAGGATATTTAGAAGTCAAAAGCGGATGTGAGTCACACAAGTGTGTTCCTGAATTGTTGTTCTGTCTTTTTGCTTGATGGGTTAAGTAATGCTTAATGAAACTGAACTGTTTCATTGCAGATTGTTTTGCTGGGTGTTTTGTCTCTTGCTGCCACTTTTAAGAATTTACGGACTCTAATTCATTACAACAATTTGTAGTTCCACAGCCAAGATAGTGTTTATTTGACTCATCTTTCTTATAGTTCCTTAATTTTAGTTTAGAATATAGAAATTACTTAGGAATAATCTTGTCACTGTTATTTATTCTTTTATATAGTCAATCCATTAAAACTTCAAATGGTGGTTTGGCTGTATTTCAGAGTAAACAAATGTTGAATTCATTATAACATTACATGTTAATTATAATGATTAGGCATAATTGGTGAAACTAGAAATTAAAGGCAGTGTTTTTTGCAAGTGTTTTTGGCATTCTACCATGACTGTGCTCAAGAAAGCATGGAAAAATATTTTGGTAGGTAAAAAGGATGTTTATATTCTCACTATGTCACTATTTGAACAAAGGCAGAAAAGGTTACTAAGACCACCATAGGAACAGTGTTCCAGAGCAAAGACTCTATATCCAAGAATGCTAAGGTGTATGTTCATCAAACAAGCACAAAGTGGCTGGAATGGATGAGTTAAGGAAACCCGAGAGGTGCTAGTAGGGATGAAAAGAGGATTGAGTTTCATAAACCCATATGTCATTCTGATAACTGACCTTGCTTGGGTTGATATAAGCCTGAGCAAAGATATGACCTGTATTGAACCAGAGGACAAGAAAAGGGAAAGTGGTGGAGAAACAGAGAAATCTGTGCAAGAGATAAAGGCTTGAACCAGAATGAAAACAGAGGAAGGTATGGTGGAAAAGTATTTTTGACATACAAGAAAGGAAATAAAAACACTGAAGGGAACTTAGAAAACAAGAGAGGAAAGAAATTTATTCTCAAACTTAACTTTAAACCTTTTACTACCAATCTAAACTTTAAAGAGAAATCAGGTTGCAGAGTTACCAAAAAAATTAAAACAACTTCAGATGTTTTGAGTTATAATTGACATGAAAATTTCATGTGTTTAATATATTCGATACCTTTACACACATACATACACCTGTTGACACAGCTATAGTAATAATAAACATAACCATCACCTCCAAATATTCCTCGTGCTTTTTTTCTAAAGTTAATACACTTAGCATGGAAGCTACAATCTCCACAAATGTTTTGGTGTGCAATCCTGTGGTGTGGACTTTAGCTACTCTGCTGTATAGTAAATTTCTGTAACTATTTTGTCTTTCAGAGCTGAAGTTTTATAATCATTGGATTATTGCCTGTTTTCTCTCCATTCTTTTTACTTTTGGTACTATATATTGACATTTCCAATAACTATTGTCAATTTGTGTATTTTATGTATATTATTTAAAACTGCCCCAGGTTTCTAGTGTCATACTTAGAAATTTGAGATCCATATAAAAACCAATGGAAAATTTCAAAGATTTCTGCCAATAACTTAAATCTTACAAGTTGGTCTTATTCTACACACATCTTCTCTGAAAAGTACTGTATTCAGAAATGATGTATTTACAGTGTCAGCCACCAAAGTAAATTCTGTAAACATCTTGGGCCTGGGGTACCAATTCATCTGCAGCTGTGCTGGTCTAGACAGCTCGTAGACCCATTATCAGATTTCCATTTCAAGGCTTTATCTCTGTCCTACTCTTTGCCTGCCTAAGGACCTTTCCTCCAATACCACAATTTAGTAGTCTCCAATTCAAGCTCACATAATCTAGAGCTCCAAGGACAAATGGAGTCACTGGCTGAATAGCTCAGCATCACTGGCCCTCAGGGGTTCAATTGTGAAGCATGTTTCTAATGGCTCTTTATTGAGTCTTTCCTAAGTACAAATGCCAGTCTAGGAATTTTCCTGTAGCATTCACTCTTATTTATCTTTTGCCATTCTTATTTTTCTGTTCATATTCCTTTGCCTGTAATTTCAAGTTCACCTCCCAAAGAACAACTTTTAAAATATTTGTCTTGGGTATTATTTCAGGAGACTCATGGAAAATCAGATAGAGAACTGTTAACCAAGTTCTCATGGCTGGTTGAAAGAGAAAAGGTATAGTGATATTGTTCCAGGAATTAAGCAAAGCTGTGAGTGGCCCTTTGAGGTTGAAAAAGAGTTCAGTAGTGCTCTAGTAGAGCTCCTGATATTCCATAAACAAATGTAACAGATATTGGCGTAATTTCTGAAATGGTGAATCCAGTACTGTTTCTGTAATGAATCATTTTGTCAATAGTTATAAGTAAATGCAGACATGAACTGCAGAATGAATACTAAAGAGGTGAAGCCTCTACCTGAGTAGCTAGAATGATCCTATATACCAAAAGCAGAGAAGCAGGAAGTCAGAGTCATAGAGCTTAGGCTAGTCTAGAGAAAACATAGAAACTGCCAAATGACTGTGCTTCTGCCATCAAGAATAAAATGAGAATGAATTGATGTGTCTCACCAAGTCAAAACTCATAACTGCCATCAGTTTGGCCAAGTTTTGGGGAAATCACGTCTGGAAAAAATAAGGATCCAGAAAGTATAAGGAAATGAAGATGATAGTACGAGCTATGAAATTACAATAGAAACCCCAATTCTTTGTAAATGTTATATGTAGAGTTTCCTAGGAAGATCAGTGGTTTCTAGATTTTAAGAATTGTGAAGCATAGACTATGAAGTAATACATTCCTTGATCCAGAAATAGAAGTATATATGAAATTTTCTTTCTTGTATAGATTTGAAAATTCACTACTTGCTTAGAGATGTATACAATAGTTATTAGAGAACACACATGTTATGTCATAAAAACATTTTCAAATAAATTAGGCGTAACCCCCCCACAAAAGTAGATCTCCAGAATTAGAAGCCATGTAGTGTTTTAGGGAGAGTGCAATGCTTTTAATCAAAGCAGAATGAACTAAATCAAGTTAAAATCATTTAACATGTAACAAACTTGTAAAGTTTATGAAAATTGCAGCCAAGGCATAATCATACATTTTGCTCCAAGGCTGGTGCTAAATAGATTGATTTCACAAAACAGATTTACAGAGTATGTGGGTGTGGACAGGGGAAATGAAGCTAGTGCAAATAAAATGTAATTTATGACTTGAAAAATGTATGGTTTAGTTGAAAAGACACATAAGTGAGTTACATAGAATACTGTGGATAAGGCACCGAGCTTTCAACAGAGTTAGATTCAAAGGGGTAGCATGATTTGCTTTATGTTTTCAAAAAATTACTCTGTCCTTTTGGGAAGAGATGGAAAGGGAACTAGAGAATGAAATCCCAAGTAAAAGCATTCGTGGGTTTGGAAGAAGAAGGTAGTAATGTTTTAATTCATATTTACAAACTCATTCATTCATTTGGCTATGGGTTTGATCTAACCAACAGTTACATAGTCTATACTTGAGTCAGTCTCTCCAAGTTAGCATTTTATTATATTTGATTTATCCTTTCTCTGACACAATATGAATATATATGTATATATACATATGTTTCCCCAGAACATCTGACTGTAAATTCTAAGCATCATGCCCCATTATACATAAGTACATCAGTGTACAGAAACTTAAAAAATAAGGGTATTTTCTTAAATGCTGCAAGAATATTCTACAAATCAATGAACTGGTATGAAAATAATTATCTAATCTAATACTGTTTTTATGTTTGTGCAGGTGTCACAATAATACCTTTAAAAAAAAGAAATCCCAGGAGTGCATGTACATATTCTGTTCTCATTTTTCTTTTAGTTGCCTTCAATCTGGAATACTTCCCATTATTCCATTATGCTTCCTGATATTGACATTTTTTGAAGAACATATGCCAGTTATTTATAGAATACTCCCTAATTTGTGTTCCTCTAATATTGTCTTTTGGTTACAAGATTTCGATTTTGTAGTTTAAACAGGAATATTTCAGAAATGAAGTTAATTTCAGGGAAATATATCCCACAACATAGGCTGTTGACCTGCTTTATTTCTGGTGATAACTGATCATTCCATCTGGGTGGACTTTAAGTCTCCCTGCTGTAAAGGTGAATATTTAATTTTAAAATTACTTTGAGACTATAAAATTTCTCATGGCAAAATTTCACCTATGAGTTTTAGCACTGATTAATGAATCTAACCTTCACTATAATTATGGCTGTTGTCTATGGTGATTTTCTAAAATTTCATTATTTCTTACTAATTTATTAGACATTTTCTCCATTCCTGTTTCCTTAGAGTGTTGAATAATTTATTTGTATTTTGCTCAATAACTTACAATCCTTTATAAGGTATAAAGCTCAATGTTATAACCCTTTGTGACTTTTTTTTTGCCAGTCCTGGGCTTAACCTCAGGGCCTGAGTGCAGTCCTTGGGATTTCTCAAGGCTAGAGCTCTACCATTTGAGCCACAGCACCATTTCTGGCTTTTTTTCTATTTATGTGGTTCCGAGGAATCGAACCTGGGTCTTCGTGCATGCTAGGCAAGCACTCTACCACTAGGCCAAACTCCTGGCCCCTGTGATCGTTAATGATGATAAATTTTCCCTTTTTTTTTTGCCAGTCTTGGGGCTTGAAATCAGAGCCTGAGCACTGTCCTTGGGCTTTCTTACAGCTAGCTCTCTACCATGTGATCCACAACACCACTTCTGGCTTTTTTTTTTGTCTGCATGTGGTATCGACGTATTGAACCTGGGTCTCAGTGAATGCTAGGCAAACATATTACCACTAGACCAAATTCCGAGCCCATTCTTGATCAATGGAATCTCTGTTAAGACTATAGAAATCCTTTGACTTGTTCTATGACTCTTCCAGTACTTCCCTCATTTCCAGCACAATATAAATGAGTCTTGTGTGTGTCCCATTCTCTGTCCCTGAAATTAATCATTTATAAAAATAAAAGAAACAACAACAGCAACAACAAAAAAAAGCCTCTGGGTCCTTTCATTGGATAATAGCATTAGAAATCATAATTTGGAGTCTGGCAGTTCTCAACAGCATCAGAGACAAATCCTTGAGTTATACTCAGTAAACAGAGTTAAATAGACATAAAGCTAAATAAATACACTTGCCCCCCTACATGCATTTTTTTATATAACTAGCTGGCCAAATGAAAATAATAAAATCAAACAGAACATCTATTTCAAAACTAATATATTTCACTCAAATTTTCCTTCTGTGATTTGTATACCTCTTCACCCCAACAATGGTCAGCATACTCTTGTTACCTATATTATTGTAACTTATATCTTCAGTCTTGTAATATGCAAAATGTTGTTTCAGTGTTACTAACACAAACAACACAGTAAAGAAACCTGCTATCATTTAAATTTGTCTTTAGACTGAAACATGTGATTCAGAGTTCTTCCCAGAATCCCCATCCATGCGATAGATCCAAAATGTTACTGATTTCATACACATCGTATCATTATTTCTATTTATATGCTCAATTTTAATATTTTCTACTTTCTTGCTTTTCTTCTCTTTGAGTGGTGAAATAGTATTATAAAAGTTAGAACTATATTCATTTTATTTTAACCTATGCAATTTTCTTCATCTCTTAAATGTTAGTTCGGTTTCTTTATATATTTCATATCTGATGATTTGGTTTAATGTTGAGTGATGTTCTGTGATTTGGGTTGATAAAATATTTAAGGTTCCTTACCTTCCTTTTATATCTCATAGATTGCAACAAGTAAAATGTACATATCAGTGGTTTTGTTATCCTTTTAAAGAAGCACTTTATTTTGAATTTCTAAATATTACTGATTAATAATAAGTAGTTTTATATTCCAAATTCTATTTGATTATTTTTTTATTTTCAAATAATTTTTTATGCTTTAGAGCTTTTTATAGGTTTGGTTTGTTTTCTAGATTTTTGGGGGTATTGAGATTAGAACTCCTGAAAAATAAGTATTTTTATATCCTTCATTAAGTTTGTATGGTTTTTGTAACTTGACCTATGCATATTCTGCTGTGCTACCATATTCTATCATTAGCATGACTCTTCACATTCCTGCTGCATCAAGGTGTTTGTTTCATTAATTTTTTAGTGTTTGTCTCTTTCAATTTAGCATATCTGAATTATTTTAAATAATGTGCTTAATATGCATAATATATGAGTTGCACTTTATCAGCTAAATTGAAAAGTATCTTAGTTACTTTTAGTGGATAAGTTAAATCTATTCATTCATATCAATTGATAAATATTAAGTGTTTTAATTGTAATTTTTATTTTATTTAATAGTAGTATACATATATATTACGTTTTTGTAGCGGTCAATACCAAGTGGACTTCACGAAACTTTAGTCAGTGTTCAGGGACAATGTGTAGTTCTAGTTAACATATTATTTATTTTCTTGCTTGCTTGGTTGTTCAAACATGAATCTATATGCCTCACATATCTATTCACTATGTACTCTACTTTTCACACAGCTATTTCCCTCTTTACTTCCTTGAAACCTTATTTTTCTCCTTATCAGTTTCTTGTGCAGTGATTGTGGTTACACTAACCTGGATCTCCTTTGCATCTTCTTTTTAGTACCTTCTTTCTGGTTCCCCTTTTTCACTTTAAACTTTTTATATTTTATATAATTTACACATTTTAATGACTTTTATCATATCTCCAGTTGGAACTATTTTCCTTTTGTGTGCTATATATAACTATTTTTATATAGTTCAATCTTTTTTATTGTAATTAATAAAACGCTTACATGATATTTGCCAGATAGAATGTGCATTAATTCACATATATTGATACCCTTTTACATGTCTTGGTCCCCATTACTCTTTCCTCCACCCCTCTCCTCCCGCCCCCCCATCTTGGTTTTCCCCCCTTTCCTATCCAATTTCAAATAACCAAATACAAATAAATACAATATATCAGATAACTAAGTGAGATACTGTAACAATATGAGATAACTAAGGGACAGCAAAAGAGATGAGAGATAACATAGTACATTAAGGACAACAATCATTGTATGGCTTTTGTTTCAATATCCTAGAGGTCCTTTCAATTAGCTTCATACTATAGGGCCTTATGTATCAAGGTTTTGCTTTATTGCAGGTTTCTGCTAGGAGAGGCCAAAGTTTCTACTGATTATGACAAATGAGGGGAACCATTGAGCCTAATTTCCTTTGAGTCTGGCTTACTTCACTTAATATGATTTTTTCTAAGTATTTCCATTTCCTAACAAATAGGGTGATGTCATTTTTTTCTGACAGCAGCATAGAATTCCATTGTGTACAAATAACACAACTTGTTGATCCACTCATCAACTGAGGGACATCTAGGCTGGTTCTATATTTTTGCTATGGTGAATAATGCTGCAATGAACATTATTGTGGTAGTGGATTTAGTATGCCCTAGTTTCTGGATGGTTGGGAAAATGGCAAGTAGTGGAACGGCTAGGTCATAGGGGAGCTATATGTTTAGCCTTTTGAGGCACTGCCATATTGCTTTCCATACTGGTTGAACGAGTTAGCACTCCCAACAACAGTGTAGTAGGGATCCCTCCTGGCCACGTCCCCTCCAGCATCTGTTGTTATTCGTTTTCCTGATCCTGGCCATTCTCACTGGAGTGAGGTGGAATCTTAGAGTTGTTTTGATTTGCATTCCTTTTATGGCCAGAGATGTTGAGCATTTCTTCATGTGTCTATAGGCCATTTTTGTTTTTCTTCAGAGAAGACTCTTTAAATCTTTGGCCCATTTTTTAATGGGATGGTTCTTCCTTTGGAGATTAATTTTGGAGTGATTCAATTTTTTAAGCTATTGATATATTTTACGAATGAGGCCTTTGTCCGTTATTTGGTTGGTGAAGATCTTCTCCCACTGTGTAGGCTTCCTAATTAATTTACTAGCTATATCCTTTGCCATACAAAAGCTCTGCAGTTTAATGCAGTCCCACTTATCCAGCCTTTCTCTTATTTGCTGTGATTCTTGGTCCTTATTAAGAAAGTTTCAACCTGTGCCAAGGAGACCTCCTATTCCTTCTTGTAAAGTTTTCAGTGTGTCAGCTTTTACGTCCACGTCTTTGGTCCATTTGGAGTTAATTCTAGTGCAGGGTGACAAAGAAGGATCCAACTTTAGTTTTCTGCAGGTGCTTAACCAGTTCTGCCAGCACAACTTGTTGAAGAGGCTATCTTTCTTCCATTCTATATTTTTGTCTCCCTTGTCAAAGATTAGGTAGCTATAGGTCTGTGGTTTAATATCTGGGTCTTCAGTTCTATTCCATTGGTCTTCAGGCCTGTTCCTGTGCCAGTACCAAGCTGTTTTGATAATTATAGCTCTGTAATAGAGTCTAAAGTTTGGAATTGAAATTCCTCTGGCGCTGTTCTTTCTGCTAAGGAGTGTTTTTGCTATACGGGGTCTTTTATTATTCCATATGAAATTTTGGGTTGCCTCTTCTATTTCTTTAAAGAATGCCATTGGGATGTTGATGGGTATTGCATTGAATTTGTAGATAGCCCTTGGCAAGATTGTCATTTTCACAATGTTGATTCTTCCAATCTAGGAGCATGGGAGGTTTTTCTATTTCCTTAGTTCTGCTTTAATTTCCTTTTTTAGTGTTTTAAAGTTTTCATCAAAAAGCTCCTTTACATTCTTAGTTAAGCTAATTCCTAGGTACTTTATTTTCTTTGAGGCTATTGCAAAAGGAGTTGCTTTCCTGATTATTGTCTCATTCCTCTCACTGTTGGCGTAGAGGAAGGCAGTTGACTTTTGAGGGTTAATTTTATAGCCTGCTACCCTTCCAAAGTTTTGAATCAGCTCAAGGAGCTTGGGAGTAGAGTCTATAGGATTCTTTAAATACAGAATCATGTCATCTGCAAAGAGGGAAAGTTTTACTTCCTCTTTCCCTATTTGGATCCCCTTTATGCTTGCTTCTTGCCTTATTGCACTGGCTAGGAATTCTAATACTATGTTAAAGAGTAGTGGAGAGAATGGGCATCCTTGTCTCCTTCCTGATTTTAGAGGGAATGGCTTTAGCTTTTCGCCATTAAGTATAATACTAGCTGTGCGTTTGTCATACCCAGCCTTTATTATATTGAGGAATGTTCCATGGATTCCTAGTTTTTCCAGAGCTTTTAACATAAAGGGGTGTTGGATCTTGTCAAATGCCTTTTCTGCATCTATTGAGACAATCATGTGATTTTTGTCCTTGCTCCTGTTGATATGTTGAATTATATTAATTGATTTGCATATGTTGAACCAGCTTTGCCTCCCTGTGATGAATCCAGTTTGATCATAGTGTATAATTTTTTTGATTAGTTATTGTAGATGATTGGCCAGTATTTTGTTGAGAAGTTTTGCATCGATGTTCATCAAAGAAATAGGTCTATAGTTCTCTTTCTTTATGAATCTCTGTCTGATTTGGGGATGAGGGTTATACTGGCTTCATAGAATGAGTTTGGTAAGGAACCTTCATTTTCAATTTTGTTGAAGAGCTTGAGGAGTATTGGTGTGAGCTCTGCTTTGAAGACCTTATAGAATTTAGCTATGAATCCATCTGGTCCTGGGCTTTTCTTAGGTGAAAGTTCTCTTATTGCCATTTCTATTTCAGAACTTGAAATAGACCTGTTTAGTTCGGTTAGTTCTTCTTGGTTCAGTGTGGGTATGTTAATATTGGCTAGGAATTCATCCATTTCTTCTGGATTCTCAAATTTGTTGGCGTAAAGGTTTGAGAAGTATTCCCTCATGATATTCTGGATCTTGGTAATTTCTGTCATGATTTTACCATTTTCGTCGGCGATTTTGTTTATTTCGGTATGCTCTCTTCTTTTTTTGGTAAGATTTTCTAAGGGTTTGTCAATTTTGTTAATTCTTTCAAAGAACCAACTCCTTATTTTGTTGATTCTATCTATAGTTTTTTTGGATTCCAATTCATTTAATTCTGCTTTGATTTTAATAATTTGCTTCCTTCTACTGGGGTTAGGGTTTGTTTGTTGCTCTTTTTCAGGAGCTTAAGGTGAGACATAAACTTGGTTTACGATTTTTCCAACTTTTTGTTGTAGGCACTCAGCGCTATAAATTTTCCTATGAGTACTGCCTTTCCGTGTCCCAAAGGAGTTGGTATTTTGTGTGCTCCTTATTGTTAAATTTCATGAACTGCTGAATTTCTGTTCTGATCTCTTCGATGACCCATTGGTGATTCAACAATGTGTTGTTCAATCTCCATGAGTTACAGGGTTTTCGTTGGTGGAGATGTGTGTTCAGTTCCAATTTGATGCCTTTGTGGTCTGAGAGTGTGTAGGAAATAATTTCACTGTTTCTGATCTGTCCAGGTTTGTTTTATGGCGTAAGATGTGGTCTATTTTGGAAAATGTTTCGTGTGCTGCTGAGAAAAATGTATATTGTGTTGTTGCTGGGTGGAATATTCTGCAGATGTCTGTTAGATCTAGTCTATATAGTTGTTCAGTTCTAAGGTTTCTCTGTTGAGTTTTTGCCTTGTTCGTCTGTCCATAGGTGAGAGTGGTGTGTTAAAGTCACCAATAATCACTGTATTTCGATCTATGTATGGTTTCAGTGTAAGTAAAGTTTGCTTGATGAAGTTTGGAGCTCCGGGATTGGGTGTGTAGATATTTAGGATCATTATGTCTTCCTGGAGGAAAGATCCCTTTAGTAGTATGTAGTAACCTTCTTTGTCTTTTCTTACTAATTTTAGTTTGAAGTCTATTTTATCTGATATGAGGATGGCAACTCCAGCCTGTTTATGGGGGCCGTTAGCTTGATACAGTTTATTCCAACCTCTCACTTTCAAAAGATGTTTGTTTTTTTGGGTAAGATGTGTCTCTTGAAGACAGCAGAATGATGGATCTTGCTTTTTGATCCAACTAGACGGCCTATGCCATTTAATTGGAGAGTTAAGTCCATTGATATTGAGAGTTAGGATTGAGAGATATTTATTAGTTCCTACCATTTTGAAAAGCTTTTATTAAGGCCTGTGTCTTGACAGTTCTTGTGGTCGTTAGGTGGTATGATGTTTAGGTGCCATTTCTTTCCCTATATTGCATTTATTTTGGTTTTCTATGTGTAGAACATCTCTGAGAATTTTCTGTAGTGTTGGTTTTGTTGCTACATATTGTTGCAGCTTTTCCCTGGAATGGAATGTTTTTATTGTTCCCTCAGTTATTAATGAGGGCTTAGCTGGGTACAGTATTCTTGGTTGGTAGTTATTTGACTTAAGGGCATGACATATATGCTTCCAGTCACTTCTTGCTTGCATGGTCTCTGCTGAGAAATCTGAGGTTGTTCTGATTGGTTTGCCTTTACAGGTTATTGATCCCTTTTCCCTGGCTGCCTTTAGGATCCTTTCTTTGGTCTCTATTGCTCCAGTTTGGATCACAATGTGGCGGTGGGATGTTCTTTTCTGGTCAAGTCTGTTTGGGGTTCTAAAAGCTTCTTGTATCTGGATGGGTCTGCCCTTCTGGATATTTGGGAAATTCTCTGAGATGATTCCCTGAAGTATATTTCCAATACCACTGACCTATTTCTCCAGACCCTCCTCAATACCAATTAGCCTTAAATTAGGCTTCCTAATTGTATCTTGGGCCTCCTGAAGCACTCTCTCATATTTCCTAGATTTGGATTGACTCATTTTCTGTTCTTTCTCTATAACAACTAAATTATCTTCAACCTCAGAAATTCTCTCTTCTGCATTGTCTAACCTACTATCAAAGTTATCTACTTTATTTTTCATCTCCCTTGCTTCTAATTGCTCATTTTGATGCCTGGCATCTCTTCTTTTAGATCATGTATGGATTTCTTTAGCTCCTTGATTTCCATTTGACTGGTTAGCTCAGTAGCTCTATTTTCTTTGGACATTTGTTGGAATTTGGTCACCTTTTTATTTGTGGATTCTATGAATTCATCCATGTTTCTTTGAAAAACCTTTATTATGGCCTCCTTTATGGTTTCTTCTTTTTCACTTATTACCTTGTTTATGGTTTCCTCTTTTTTAGCTATGGCTTCCTCCCTTATCTCTTTCTTTATATTTTCACATTTTTCATTGATGATGTTTATCAATTGCATTTGTATAGCACTTGGAAGACTTTCCTCTAGGTTTGCCAGTGACTTCTCCATTGTTTGTTTATATTGGGTGGGGGATGTTATTCCTTGATTTGACATTTTTCTTGAATTTCTTGTTCTGCCCATTTGAAAATGGGAGCGAGATTAATACTAAACACAATTATCGATTTTCAGATATAACCAACCTAGACCTCTTTAGCTGGCAGACACTAGATGTTCACAATTTTTGATTGGTGTTATCACTCTTTCTTTTTGTGCACTTACAGACCAGTCTGATACAACCACTGATAAGCGATTCATGACCAAAACAATAAGCCTCTCAATCCAATCTCTATTGTATTTAAATCCCTCTGAACCTAGAGTATAACTGAACACCTAGATATACAGTATTGCTCAACAGCCATCAAGTGTAGATCCATGCATTATAAGGGTTGAAAGACGAACAGAGAACCAGAGATAGAAAAATAGAATGAGAGAGATCAGGGGAGGTACAAGAGGATTAACGTAGGAGTGTAAGATTATTATAGTAATGAAGAAAAGGTATAGCGTAAGGATAACTGACCTAAGTTGGTAAGTAGGTAACATATTTGAGTACAAAGTTTGGAAAGTATTAGATAAAACGTATTTGTTGCTACACCACTAGCTCTCAGCGCAACCAGTGGCCTCACAGTGGGCCGTGGGATGGATCTGTGAGCTTCAGTCTGAGTGCGGTGGGCAGACGCTTTCCTGTGCTGCTTCCAGAGGCGGCCCCTGGCCAAGGGTCTGGGGTTTGAGAGTTTCCAGGGGCTCTCTGCAGGACCAGCAGGAGACTGCTCTGTTCCTAGGGGCGGGGCCCAGCTGAGGATGTGGGCTCCAAGGGTGGAGACTGTCCTTTCTCATTCTCAGAAGGCAAGCTTGGCTGCTGGTTGTCCCTTCAGATCCCTGCTGTTTCCATTGCTTTGTCAGAGAGTCTGTGACTGTGGGAGGCCCCTAGGTGCTCTCTTGCTCAAAATTCCCAGCTGGAGGATGCCCCGCTCAAGATTTGAGGTGGACAGATGCTGGCCCCTATTTTCCCGCACACCCCACCCGCTGTTGTAAGGCAGGGACTCAGCGCCGTCCACTCCCCAGATCCAGTGGCCTGGGAGAGGAACCTATTGGGTGGGTGGGAGCTGGGACAGCTCTGCCTCCCCTGGTGGGGTGCTGAGTCTTAGTGTAGCCTGCCTGTCAGTCTCCAATCAATGGCCTGAGGGAGGGGCTGTTGAGGGAAGGGACAGGATTCTAAATTCCTTCCCCCCCTGCTCCTGCCAGTCTTTCTCGGGCAGGGTGGAGGGGTCTGAGTTAAGTTCTATTGCTTGGCATGAGCTCTGCTTTCCCGATGGGTTTGGGGACCCGCTGTGTTACTCATGCCTCTGTGGTCCATATGTAGGTGTTCCACGGTGGTGGGGAGTCTTTCCTTTCACTCCCCTTGGGTCTCCTCCGCCACCTGTGTTCCGTGTCTGGGTTCTGCTGCTTGCTGTTCTGGTTCCGTTGCTTCTGTGGCTAGCTGGCCCAGTCCTATGCCGGTTTCCGCGGGTCAGGGCTGCCCAGCCTGACACCCTCCGCTGCCACTTTTCACGGCTCAGAGGCAGCAGTGAGTGGGGGAGGGGTCCTCGTGTTCCAAATTCTTTGAGAAAGTTGGATGTGAGCTTTATCTGAATTTCTTTTCCGGTTTGAGTCCTTCTCCGTTGCTTTTTGAGTTTGTTGTTGTGGATTTCTTAAGGTAGTTGCCTCTTGGGACTCCCTGGTTCCCTCTTTTTGTGAGAGAGAGCTAGGCAGTGTCCCTATTGTCTTGGCACCATCTTCCATTTCCATATAGTTCAATCTTAAAATAATTTTTTCCTCTGCAATTTTTAAGCATCGAATTATTTATTATTACTCCTGCATTTCAAAATACTTGTTAGAAAATAATATAACTTGGAATATTCTCTGACAATTTATTCTTTATTCAATGTTGGTTTACATGGGTTGTAGAAAACAATTTTTTGTTTTCTTCAATGGAGTTTAGTTATATTTTTATTCCCAGATTTATTTCATATTGGTTTTAAATAAATACTGAAGTTCTAGATTTCAATGGCCAGGGACATTGATTGATATTTATAGGTGGTGGAAGTTCCAAGATGCTTGTGCTCTTAAAGTGAAAACCCAGTATAAATGGGTGGATTTGGGTGGGGAGAAGTTAAGAAGAGAAGATGCCTGCTATGTTGCAGGAGGTGTCTTGTAATCCAGTTTTCTTCAAATAATGCACACAAGTGTTTATATCTATAGAGCATGTAAGTCCTGAAAATCTGGGAGATAATTCAACTTTCCTCAAATCTATTCTTTCATCATATGAGTAAGTAAAATATGCCTTGCATGACCTACATATTCATTTCTTCAGGCAAGGAAAGATATCTTCTATGTCCCATCGTAGGAGATAATATTATTAGTTCTATAAGAAATATATATAGTATAACAGTCCCTGAGAATTAGTAGATATTTTGGAAGATTTCATGAGCACTTCTCAACAAAGAATGATAGAGTTGACCCTCTCTTCTCTCACTTCTATGTTGCTCAATCTCTGCCTCTAGATTTGTATTCCAAAATCTAAAAGAGAAAAAAATTATCCAAATTGATTGATTTAATTTCATCAGTTTTAAGAATTGGATCTCCAGGATAAGGAAACAAAAGCCATATAATGAGTGACTGTTGTCCTTAATGTACTATGCTATCTCTCATCTCTTTTGCCATCCTTTGGTTATCTCATATTGTTACAATATTTCACCTTGTTATCTGATATATTTTATATGTACTTAATTGGTTATTTGAAATTGGATAGGGCAGGGGGGAGGTTGGGAGGGAAATGGGGACCATGTCATGAGGAAGGGTATCAATATTTGTGAAGTTATGCACCTTCTATCTGGTGAATATAATGTAACCCTTCTATTAATCACAATAAAAATATTTTTTAAAGCCCATTCATGTCTACATTTGGTGAAAGCAATTTTAAACAAATAAAACAAACTTTATTGTTCTTAATATAACGGGTCAAATTCTTAAAAAATCACTTTAGGATAGTGAACTCACATACAAGAATGCATTACCATATCAGACATTCAATAATAACCTGCTTTAGATGCTTATAAATCATATCCAAAAAGTTCAAAGAAAACCACGGGTCACCTAGTATACCAAAGGCAGCAAGTCACAGCTTATCTTTTTACATTAGGCATGATTTTAAGGCCAAGAATATTAGACATATTTGAGCACCTTAGGTCACTTCATACAGTGGAAATGTCTTAAATGTGAAATGCATAATGTGAAAAACCTCTTGGATTAACTTCCGCAATTAAATCATTTTCATTTACTGGGGTGTTGAGCCACACATAGATCCTAGATTTTATCATTTATTTACCCTTAACTGGGATATCCTCTGAAGTATATTACAGAGATAAATTCTCTTCTTCATGGCAAATACCAATAGCCTATTTATCCACACGTTCAGGTAAAAAGGAAACTGAATAGGGTCACCTATTAATAGGTCCTTCCTCTCAGACTGCTCAGTCCCCCAGAGGCCATTAGTGGATTATAGATTGAGTGTTTAAATTCCTTTCTTCAGCCATTTGGTGTGATTTACCTTTAATCTTTTCCATTGTAAAAATCTTAGCGATTAAATACAGGACTTGAAGAAAAATTATGATAATGAAAATGAGAGAGAATGGTGTGATTATGTAGATCATAAAATTAGCATCATTCATGTACCTGGTGCATCTGTGTTCATAGGAACACTTAAGTTCACCCTGAAGATTCATTTATTTGAAGGAGCAGTGTAGTGGTATAGTTGCTTAGATAATTACATGGAGTTTGGGGTTATTTTTTTGAGGGGGGTTAAGACAAAACTAATATTTTTATTAATTCTCTTTAAAACTTAAAAAGCAATGTAGAGAGTCAACATATTTTATGGTAATAGTATCACATGTAAATATGGCAAACATATGTGTATATAAATACACATCATTGTATATCTACCCAGGTGTTCTCATTCACATTATAATAAATCAAAACCCCAGCTCCACATACTGCTTATCTAAATAGAAGCTCTGGTTACTATTCACTGATTTTTATGAAATTTCTTTTGCTTACGAGGAAAGTGGACAATTTGTTAGATGGATTTGAAGAAAAGAACAAACAACACTTATCCATTATTCCCTATTGTTGAAATTTTAAAAGAATTTTGTAATTTATATATTCCCAATGTAAAATTATGTGTACAAGAATCTGAGCAAAACTCGCCTCTGCTGACTAAGAAATAAAAGTTAGGAAATTGTTTTTTTTTCTTTTTCTTTTTGGTATTAAAGTCTTTTTTAAAGCATTTCTATGCTTATCATTCTGATAGATATACCTTTTCTTCCTCAAGATTTAGTTTCTTTGATGTGGATTATATGAATTATAGCCTCATGTCCTGATGCAGGCTATAGCTACCCTTTAGAACTCTGTGCATTTTCTGACTGGAAATAATATTTTCATAGTTTTTAAGCAGGGCATGGTGGCTCACATCTATAATTCTGGCACTTGAGGCTGACTGAAGGAGGAAAATTGTCATTTCCAGGCCAGCAGCTAGGGCTACATAGCAAGATTATTTTTTCAAAAGACCACGAATACATATATTTGCATTTTGTTTCAAAAATGATAGTGCTATTTGGGATAAATAAAATGCATGTGCATGTGTATATGTGTGTGTATAGACAGATAAATAAGTATATAGTTGACAAATGAGAAAAATAAGTATATAGTTGACAGATGAGAAAATTCAATAATTATCTTTACTTATATTTCATTACATATATATCCTGTGTTCCTTGATGAAGGTACTTTATACTGATATCAACTATAGACTTCAAAACTTATAAACATTATCCAGCTACATGTATCACTTTTCTAGCAATATACGCTTAGTGGGTTCCCATGCCAAACAGGAATTGGGACTCAAGGCTTATTGCAGTCATATGAAGTTGGCTCGGAGAAAGTAGAGTCAGTCCAGGGGCACCAGTGGGTAGACTCATAGGTGGGTTGGTCTGGATCAACACACAACTATTTTCTGAAGAAAAGTTAGGTAACATACCTCAAATTATAAGGCAAAAGGAAAACAAAACTTTAAAATTCCATACTTTGGTAATTTACTTATACAGCTAATACACATATTATTTTTTAAATGTTTCCCTTTGCCATCCCTGTTCACAAGTTAAATAATTCATTTTTTAAATAGTCATACATGAATACAAGGATTGCAGAGGTTTACCTCTTTTGCTCTAAGTTTGTGCTATGTTTGCCCTCCCCCCATACAGAACATGTTTCTATTTCCTGGTCTTCATTTTGATAAACAATTTCATTTCTTCAAGGGACTTAAGTTTTTGGATTTCTCCCCTTAGCAGTCCCTTCTTTAACTGATTTGTGTGTAAGTGAATTGAACTCTGTATATGTTATTATGTCTCGTGTTTTAAACCTTGCTTCTACGTATATGCTGTTGATCCATTATTTCTAGAGCCACCCATTTCCCTGTCCGTTACATAGTATTATTCTGTTGAGGGGACCTGGGCTTTTTCCATACTGTGAATAGTATAGCAATCTCATGGGTGTCTTTATTGAATCTTGACTTGTATCGATGTGGGTGAATGCCCAATAGTAGTATTGCTGTGTCACAGGGTGTTCTAACTCTAATTTTATTTATTTATGTATTTTTAATAAAAATAAATGTATTATAAATTTAATTTACTGTTTAATCATGGGAGATGCAGTAACTTCTTATAGCTTGTTCAACAATCTGCTTACATATACAGGAAAATGACGATAATTTTACAAATGGAGATGGAAATGTTTTCTTGCAAAGTAGAGTGGGAGGACAGTGAAAACTGTTGTGAGAAATTTCATGTGACTAATGTGACTTATGGCTTTCCAGTTTTTATAATAGTGAGGAAGTAGTAGTATCCATATAGTGTAAGATGCAATTTGAGTTGGAAGGCCTAGCATTTCAAGGTCAGACCAGGAAAAAAAATGGGTAAAACTCCACAAAGATATACAATTTTTACTTATTTTTTTTGCCAGTCCTGGGCTTGAGCTCAGGGCCTGAGCACTGCCCTTGGATTTTCTCAAGGCTAGAGCTCTATCACTTGAGCCTCAGCACCACTTCCAGCTTTTTTCTACACACGTGGTACTGAGGAATCAAACCCGGGTCTTCATGCATGCTAGGCAAGCACTCTACCACTAAGCTAAACTCCCTGGCCCCCACAATTTTTACTTTTTGATTAAAGTTAATTCTTTTAATTTTCTTTTTGTAAAGGTGGTGAACAGAGGGGTACATAAGTCAGTTTTTGAAGAATCAATTCTTTTTTTCATATATTTTTATTGTAATTAATAGAAGGGTTACATTATATCCACCAGATAGAAGGTGCATTACTTCACATACATTGATACCCTTTCTCATGTCCTGGTCCCCATTTTCCTCCCTCTCCCCCCTGCTCATCTTGATTTCCCCCTTTCCCTATCCAATTTCAAATAAACAATTAAGCGTATATGAAATATATTAGATAATAAGGTGAAATATTGTAACAATATGAGAAAACCAAGGGACAGCAAAAGAGATGAGAGATAATATAGTACATTAACGACAACAATCACTCATTTTATGGCTTTTTTTCTATATCCTGGAGGTCCTTACATTTAGCGTCATACTATATGGCCTTATGTATCTAGATTTTGTTCTATTGTAACTCTCTGCTAGGAGAGCCCAAGGTTTCTACTGATTATGACAAATAAGGGAAACCATTGAGCCTGTGTTCCTTTGAGTCTGGCTTACTTATCAATTCTATTTGTAAAATGCAAAAATAGTTCATGATATCTTTTATATTAGGAAAAAATTGATGGGAAAAAAGATATTCTTACCTGTCTATCTATCATTTATCAATCTATGTTAGATTTTATTTGTGTGCATTTTAGCTAGGAATTCTTTACTTCTGAAGAACATCAATAAAGTGACCAGTTGTATTGCTCATATTCCATGTTAACAGAAATTGTACCAGTTATAGTTCAGTAATTGTATTCCTTTTATTCAACAGGTTTAACTTTAAACATAGTGTGATTTCTGCAATGGTACAGCACATAGTCCCATTACAGGGTATAATGGAGACATCCAGCAGCTCCAGATCAAGGGTGAGAACTTAAGTTAGAGACAAAGAGTTGCCACCTCCCTGTGCCCAAGTGGCACTCTTGAATCAGAAAGATCAAGAGAAGAAACCTATTGTGCAATTGGTGTGCTTTAGTGACTATATTTCACAGTCATCTAATGTAATTGTATTAAAGTATTGTCTTCAGCTCAAGAAATCCTACTTTAGTTTATCTTGAAAATTTCAGAAATGTCTAATGTCCCTATAAATTTTTATTCTAATTTTTAAAATTGTTTTCCCTTAATGGGATTGAGCTCAGGGCAAGCACAGTACCACTTGAATCATTCCTCTAGCCCTTTTGGGTTTAGTTATTTTCCAAGTAGGGTCTTGTATTGTTCCTAGGTTAGACTGTACCACATTTCTTTGTTTTGTTTCGTACCTGTTTGGAATGAGAAGCAAACATGAGCCACAATGCCCAGTTTTCTATTCATCTTCTATTTTGTAAGTTGTTTGGTCTACCTTCAAATCTAGAATTCTTGATCTCAGCCTTCTTTCCAAGAACTAGGATTACAGATGTAGACCACCATACCTGCTTTCTAATGAAGCCAGTTCTTTGAGCACACTGAGAAATATGAATTTGGCTCATTCTCTGTCAGCACTCACATCTAGATGGACTTGGCTGAGATACTCTAATAGACACAACAAGATAGCCATATTTTTAAATGTTTCACTGTAAAGCCCAAGCTGGCCTCAAAATCAGATCCCTTCAAACTCTGTCGGCCAAGTGTTGGGGATCACAGGTCTGCACTGTGACACTCAGTTCATCATCTTGTCCAAGATCTTGATATAATCACAGTCATCTGTGTTTCTCTTGAAATGAGAGGACATAATTTGGACCCTTAAGTTCCATAGAAAATTAGAGTATATATTGAATATAGGCGGAAATGTTGTATATATACAGACATGGCTCACTTCATGCTCATTAAAACAAATGTAACTTCCAAACCTTTGAACTAATTAAGGACAAAACCACCAGGCAGTAACTGATGTACTAGTCTCACAACTAAAGTTGGTTGATGGGAGAAGAGGACTAATCTGATGCATGGACGTTCTAGCCACCTAAGTGAATTCCTAGACCAATCTCTGTTAGGTCTTCTCTAAGTATGCTCAGAAAATCACCTTCATCTTCTTACTTTCTCTTGTATCTTCTTTGCCACTAGTCTATTTTTTCTTTTTGATTATTATACTACATTTTTTTCTATGTACAAAATCAACCTAGTCTTTTTTCATAGTACCAAGTATCATAAAAATGGGGAAATAATCATTAAAAGTCTCAATTGTATGTCAGGAAAATAAAGAAAATCTGACCGGTCAATTGGACCTAACAGATATCTCTTGGAACTTATTAAAACCCAAAAGAACAATATACATTTTCTCCCCAGTGCACATTCAACCTTGTTTTTGAAAAATCCTCTTGTAAAAATACTTATCACTATTTTATATATGTTTAATTGGTTATTTGAAATTGGATAGGGAAGGAGGGAAATCAAGATTAGCGGAGGGAGGAGGGAAGGAAATGGGGACCATGACGTGAGAAAGGGTATCAATTTTTGTGAAATAATGCATCTTCTATCTGGTGAATATAATGTAACCCTTCTATTAATTACAATAAAAATATATGAAAAATACGTATCATATATGAGCCAATCCACAGCAGACACTAGTAGACACTATCCTGTATTTTGCCTCTAACATAGTATTGTCCAAGAGACCTAGAATGCAGAAAAGTGGGACATGACAAAAAAAAATGTAGTTGACCATTCTCCGAGGGCTAGGTAGGGCTGTACTTTCTGAAACAAACAACCACAGCATAGCCCCAACCTTCTTGGATAGTGACAGCACAATGGTTTCTTAGGTCTTAATTTAGCTCAATAATTCAACTTAGCTACAATTTCTGACACTTTTACATTTTCTTTCCTGAAGCCTCCACCCAGATTTTATTCTTTAAAAGACCTGATACAGTATAATTTTGCAAATATGAGTGTTTTACATACCAAACTCTTACTTAGCTCATGGTTCTTTTCTTCTATGAATATATTTTATATGAATAGCATAATATCTACAAAAGGAAATAGAGTTTTGTCACACTAAAGGTAGAAGTAAGGAGACCAAAAAGAATTGCCAGGAAAATGGGCCGGGAGTTTAGCCAAGTGTTAGAGTGCTTGCCTAGCATACACGAAGACCTGGGTTCGATTCCTAGGTTACACATGCATAGAAAAAAGCTGGAAGGGGTGCTGAGGCTCAAGTGGTAGAGCTCTAGCCTTGAGAGAGTCCAAGGACAGGGTTCAAGCCCTGAGTTCAAGCCCCAGGACTGGCAAAAAAAAAAAGAATTGCCAGGAAAAGAAAAATCACAGGGATTCTTCATACAATGACTCTCTGCAGAGAGCTATTCTGTGAAGGTCAAAAAAGGCCAAATCTGAGGGAACTGAGAGAGAAGATATGTCAAGCTCATTTGTTTCATTTTTTAAATACGTCCTATAAACATGATAACATTTGAATAAGGCATTTTCCAGTTTTCCTCGGGGTAATGTGAAATCTCAGTATACAACTTTTCTTGTACCTAGTGTGGGTAACCAATGATAGGGAAATTCAGGAAGATGCAGTTTTCCCAGAGTCAGCAAGATTATTGACATCCTAAGGCAGATGTGTGACAGATGACACTCTGTGCCAGTGATCAGCCCTAGGGCCTGATCCATACCTAGGGCCAGATTCCACTTAACTTGGTAATCTGAGGTCAGGCTGCAGAAAGCTGCACAACAGACTTGTATCCTATCTTGTAAAATGTCCTTGATAAACTTTCCCTAAGAGGTAGACTTGCACTGGAACATATTTCCTCCCCTTTTCTACATGATTTTAGTATGGCACATTAATATATAATGAACCAAACCTGCTGTGTTTCACTTTTAAGAATGTGTCTGTATACATTCATGTCAAATCAAGCAATTGTTTTTAGTACTTTTCTTCCTACCATGAATGATTTTAATTGGTCAAACCACATTTTGTATAGAAGAGAACAACCAATTTGAAGAACTCCTAAAAATAAAAACATTAGCATTTCCCCCCACCTGGTATCTCCTACATCACTTCCTGAAGTTAATTGAATTGGACACTAACTGGAGAAGGAGCTTGGTGACTGGAAGTTAATTTTGGCTGACAGCAATTCTTTGCAGCAAGCGTAGACCTTCTGGCTGTGTTATGACCATTGATGTAGTCACACAGCTTTTGAATTCTGTCTAGTTTAATCCAGATGGTGGCAGAGTCATAAAGAGTAGGACCCACCTTGCTCTTGGGCCACAAGCAATTTACTTTCCAATTTGTGCCTAGACCATTCTCACACTTCTACACTGACCACAGACCCAAGAGCTGATTGTTGTGTTACCCACTGACCACCTGGGGTCAATGTCTCCTCTCTTTGTTTCAGACTTGATTTTCCCAAAAGTTTTGCTTTTCATTGGATCCTAGAACATTAAGAATAAGAAATTAATCCAGAAGAGCTACTCGTTTTCAATATTAAAATGAGAAAATTTGGCTCTACTTGTTGTAATTATAATTTGTTTCCCTTGCATGTATTGATATTCAAGTTCCACACAAGACTGATTTTACTTCTCATATGTCACCTGTGCTTGTTCCTCAATGTTCTGAAAGAAGCATGTGAATGGAGTGAATGCAAATAGAAAATAAATAAGAGCAAACTTCATAGCTTAGCTGATTTTCTGGGCAATTTCCTTTCCATATTAGCAATATGGTTGAGACACATGGCAAAGCTGAGGTTCCTGTGAAAATGTCAGCGCTGCTCCCTGCTTCTTCATTTTGTTTTACTGTGTTGGAGTTTGAACCCGTGCTCTCAAAACTCAGTTACACTACCAGGCTTTTGGATTCATTTCGTTTTGTTGTTGTTGTTGTTTGGTTGGTTTTTTTTAAAAAAAGAATTTATTAACATTGATTTTTACATCATATTTTAAATGACAAGTTTAACATACAAGTGTTCAAGAAGGGAATCTCTATTTACAATCACTGGGACTTAGTATTTAGAACTTAATCACAATTAGGCTAAGGGTTTGTATGTCATAGAAACATATTAATTTATGAAATAAAACATTATGTCTATAGAGTCATAGATTTTTATGTCTATATAGTTATATTTATATTTCCATTACCATGTCCATAGCATTGGGTATGCAGTTATTGAGTCCTCGCTCTTGTACTCTTTGGATTTAATAGCCACATATTAAGGATACCATGTGCCTTTTGTTCCTTAGGTCCTGACTTGTCTCATTCAACATGATTCACTCTAGATTCATCCACTTCCCTGCGAATGCCATTATTTTATCTTGTCTGTTGGCTATGTAGAATTCCATTGTGTGTATATATCCCACATTTTCTGTATCCATTCATCTGCAGTAGGGCATCTGGATTGTTTCCATTGCCCGGCTATTGTGAATAGTGCAGAGATGAACATAGCTGAGCAGGTGTCCTTATCATATCCTGGGTCATGATGTTCAGGATAGATGCCCAGAAGTGGTATGGCTGGATCATAGGGAAGGTCTATTTTCAGTTCTTTAAGAAACCTCCACACTGCTTTCCAGAGTGGCTGAACTAGTCTGCATTCCCACCAGAAGTGTAGTAGGGTTCCTTTTTCTCCACAATCCCGCCAGCAACTGTCATCGCCTGCGTTCAAAATCTTGGCCATTCTTGTTGGGGTAAGGTTAGGGTTGTTTTTATTTGCATTTCCTTTATGACCTTGGATGATGAACATTTTCTCATATGCTTTTCTGCCATTTTAATCTCTTCTTCTGATAAGTCTCTCTTTAGTTCCCTTGCCCATTTAGTGAATGGTTTATTGGGTTTTGAGGGGATTAGTTTCTTGAGTTCCCTGTAGATACTTTTGTTTCTGTTTTTTTCCAGCCTTGGGGTTTGAACTCAGGATCTGGACACTGTCCTTGGACACTTTTTGCTAAAGACTAGTGTTCTGCCACTTGACCCATAGGACCACTTCCGGTATGTGGTTCCAGGGAATCAAACCCAGGGCAGCTTTGTGCATGCTATTCAAGCACGCTAACACTAAGCCATGGTCCCGACCCCAATTCAGTTCAATTTTGATATGGTTGCTCTAAATTTGCCTTGATCTCCAGTGGAACTGGGATTATAGACATTGGTCACCATACACAGTTATTTAATAGTAATAGGCCATCTTGTGTAAGATCATAGATGTGTTCAGATGACAACAAAAGATTATCAAAGGCTTAAAAATCGCACTTTGAGAAGGAAAACTAGAGAAAATGAGGTTATTTTAACTGGAGAAGAAAAATAAAGTGGATATAGGGAAGTTATTGCATAAAATATGGATGGCAACCATTATATTTGAATCAGAAGTTTGGTAGTTCCGTTTACAATATTTATTATCATGAAGAAAATGATATAAAACATGACTGATTTAGAGTAATGATGAAAATATTTTTTTCTAATCTGGAGTTTTTTGAAGTCTTCTATATCAATATATAAATTCCTTTGACCCAGGAAGACATCTGTGTGAAATATCTATAGGAATATAAAAAAGTTATTAAGAGAAAGTTACAGCAAGAAAGTGTCAAAGCATCTAAGGACTACGTCATTCTGTGGGTTGGCCAACATTAAATTAGATAAAATGAAATCAGCCTTACCTTCCTTTTTCTTCCAGGGTTTATATGTGTTTAAACTGCTCCCCAAACACCACCAAATCTCCTGATATCTTACTATGATTGTGATCTGATAAGAATTTCAAATTACATATTGAAGACTTCCATTTTGCTGGAAAAGTTCAGGTGAATAGCCCTTACAAATATCAATCCTATAAAGTAGTCCTACTTAAGAATCAGAGTTTCATTATCCATTAGCACATCAGCAATATTAAATGGATTATTTCTCTTATTAAAGATTATTATTATGAAATATTTTTATTTCTCTTATTAAAGATTATTTCTCTTGGCAGTTGTCAGTATAAAAAGAAACAATAATAACCTGAAAACATTTCTGAATTTTAAGTCTTCAAAGAGGAATTTCTTTTGTCTTTCTGTAACTTCTTAATTAGTCTTCTTCTTTTAGTCTAAGGTGTTACACAGGGAGTATCTCGTACTACTATATGTGTCTAAAATTTAAGAGATGGAGATTTAAATGATTTTAGTAAATATCTGCCTACCACAGAGGAATATTTTTTAAAGATAGGATATATTGAGCTAAGTGCCAAAGTCGTTTTTAGCAAAATCAAGATATTGTCTTCATTTAAAAACATTGATTGCTTCCAAGCAACTGATTTACTAAATACATGCTTGTGTTAGAGCAGTACTTTTATAATTGTCAAAATGTTCATGTATTTGTTTATCAAAGCCATGTTTTAATAACAAAAAGACAATAAATTGGGAAATTTTAGTAGAGAGTAAAATACTGTGGTTTTGTTTAGTTGGAGTGGAATCTGTCAACAGCAATTCAAAATAATCAGTTCAATGGTATAATCCCTAGGTTGGTATTCATATAATTACTATACTTATATCTAGTAATTTTCAGCTATTAAATGGAGTACAAAATGGCATGTACATACAGTTAGCTTTGACTCTTAATATCCCCTTCTTATATACGTATAATTTGTCTTATTACTAAAAAATCATGACAGGTGAACTCCTTACATACAAAATAGTGCATGCCCAGATAATAAAAATATTTGCTTTTCTATAAGATATAGTAGAAACACACACACACACAAACACACACACACACACACACACAGAATTGCCAACATCTATCTTCCCTCTCTTCCTAAATTTTATTGAAGTGAAGGAAAAAAAACCACACAAACACACACACACACACAAACACACATTAGTGTACATGTATGTATATACAGACACATGCAAATATTTATGTGTATTTATATGCATGAATGTGCGTATTCATGGAAATATTGAGAAGAGTAAAACTTCCTGTGAAGTTCTTAAATACACAGTAGAATAGATCCTATTAAATAAAAACCTCAAGCTAGGTGAACCCTGAAAGTCGATTGCAACAGTACTATTAACTGACCAAGAAGTTCTTGGCTTATTGTGGGATATGAGCACTGTAATCCTTTTTTTTAATCATTCATTTATATATTCCACTGTCCTGTTCTTCCCAGAAGTATACAGAACCCTGACAATCTTTCAATTATCTTACCTCTTAAGATATTTTGCTCTTTATTTTGATTTGTCTTGGTAATATCACCAAAAGTTTTCTGTATCTCTCCCAACCTGGCAATTTAAAAAGTTCAAGTCTTTTCATCTTTATATTACAGATTATTCTGGTTTTTTTTTAGTTATTTTATTTCTATTTGTACTTTTTGGGGAACCCTTCCTATTGTCTCTATCTGTTCTCAAGTTGTCTAGTCTTTCTCTTATAGCTGTCATTATATTTGTTCTTTGTTTGAGTTATTTCTTGTATTTGATCCTTTGAAAGGGGCACCACATTCTTGTACCATTTCATTATGATTAAGCTACAACCTATCATTCTTTGTCACCTTAGTGTAACCTTTTCACTGGTTGTTTCTGCCTGGATTTGTTCCTCAGAGGCAATCATAGCTTGCTCTCTCTCCTCTTTCTAGTCTTTCTCAAATGTCACTATCTCACTTAGAATATGACAGACAATTTATTCTAACATACACTTCTCCTCTTGCACTTCCAATTCCTCTTGTCATAATCTAATCACAAAGCATTATAAAGCACTCACTAACTACATACAAATTACTTCACAATTATGCTTATCATGTTTCTGAACTCATTAAAATATCTTCTATAAGGGCAAAAATTTTGGAATATTTTGTTTCTTTATATATCCTCAGCTTTGTATTCCTCATATCCTCATCTTATGTATTCCTCATATCTAGCAGAGATCTATCAATATTTGTTGAATACACAAGCTATCCCCCGTATGCTTGCTTGAAAAGGTATCTAAGACATTTGGATAAAGAAACTATGTTGAAAATTTATAGAAATGCTATTTTAGTGCTTCACAATATGTGCCAGTGGTAAACATGCAGTGTTCCTGTGTTTGAGATCCTATATTATGATTGTAGAAAAATAACACTATTGATAATTCCATCTTTGTTGAGAGTTGAATTGATAGAAGAGAGAGATAGCCTCAAAATTTTGTGCTATATGATGCTTTCAAATAATGGGCATACTCTTTAATAATCATTTAATACTACCTACAGGCTTAAAAGTAGCAATGCTATGAAGTATTATCAGCACTTATAATTGGGTAATGAAAATTAAGCTACATGGACTGAAGTCTATATCTAAGAAATTATCTCTATATCCCCAGAAACAACCTTGGACTTCAACACTGCACATGAATTATTCTTCCATCTTTCCTATCGTATATAACAAACGATATGTGTTTCATCATTTTAGTTCCTTATATTGACTTAATAAACTATTTTTTTAGTTTACAGTCTTTGGACTGGTGACTTACTAACTAAATTAAAGAAATCAGATATAAACAAATAAGATTTTAGTTGTCCATTTGATATAGTTATTTGATTTAGTATTAATAGGTCCCAAGGCAGTTTTCTATGCTGTAACTGCTTTTAAATAAAATTTTATACATTTACTGAAGAGCCTTAAGCAGTCTCTGCAGTAATTCAACTGATTTGTGTTTATTTAAGTAACTGTGGAATGAATTTAAAAGAAAATATTACCTAAAAGGAAAATGAACACTTTAATGTAGTTTTATTTATTCATTTTTGTAAGAGTTATATTTTAATTGTTTAATCATCACTGTGCTAAGAGTTTAGACATATTTTCTCATATGTCTTACACTCAACCTTAAAATTCATCCCTTTCTTAACACATGAAAATGTTCAAGATTAATGTTAAATACTAACTTTTCCAAACAAAGAGCTAGTAAGATTAGAATCATAAATATCATTTTTATCTCACATTATATCTATATGCCTAAGTATGGGTCACTAAAATTTCTCATTGTAAAATCAAAAGCTTTTATAATCCTTAAAAATAATCCTAACATTAGAAATGTATTTTGATCCAAAATATGTTACTAATTAGTTGCATGAAACTATACAACAAATGGAATATCATATCACAACTCAGTGAATTGACTGGTCATAGTAGGTACATAATAAAAATTGAATTAAATCAGAAACATTTCTGTGTATTATAATTCCATACTCTTATAAAAAAGACAGGATTGAAACATATGGCATGTAAATAGTAGATGAGGATGAAGTAGAAAGTAGAGTATTAAAGTTTCCTGGCCAAGAATCAGAAATGATTTTTTTTTAAGAACAAGCTGGAAAGTGTAGGTATATTTCTGTTTACCACCTGTATAAAAAGAAGAGGAGGCAGAGAGGAAGACAGGAGTAGGAGAGGAGAGAGATCAGCAGAGTTCATTTAACTGAAAAGGAAATACTTACTTCCTGTGTCAGCCATATTCATTTTGAAATATGTGAAGGCTGAGTTAAAAATATGAAACCATCTGAAGGTCAGATATGATAACTCCTCTATTCCTCTCCATTAAATTAAAAGGCTACATTTGCCTTTGAAGTATCACTCTGTCTCATTCAGGCAAACTGGTAATGCTGCAATATTTCCTTGACCTGTGTGCCTTCCTATAAACCTTTCCAACCACTCATGAAACATCGCGTCATGTACAGTGATTCTCTAATGCACTTTATCATCTCACCAGTGCATCCAGCATGTCGTTAGTATAAACCATCATCTATTGCTTGAACTAATGAAACAACCTTCAAATTAGAAATCTGCCATCCCACTCTCACCAGAGCAATCTTCCCAGACAAGTGTCTATTATTAAATCTTTTTTTTTTTTTTGCCCATCCCAGGGCTTGAACTCAGGACCTCAGCACTGTCCTTGGTCTTTTTCAAGTCTAGAGCTCTACCACTTGAGCCACAACACTACTTCTGACTTTTTCTATGAATGTGATTCCAAGGAATCAAACCCAGGATTTTGTGCAGGGTAGGCACATCTATAAATTCTTAGATGAACTGCAATTTCCTCTTCTAATTTTAAACCTTGGACCAGATAAATTACCTGGATTGCCTTCCTACCACGCGGAAGACATGTGAGTCATAAACATCACCATCTCATGAGGTTGTTGTGTCCCTTTGTGAGTCAAATATGTCATCAGACTTCAAGGTTACAGAAAGTGTATGTTCTCTCCTTCACAATGCCATTCCAAGTCTCTGTTCTTTTACCTCCTTGCCCCAATATAGAGAGAAATCTGTTCATCAAACTTTATCACAGCATCTGTTTACTGCATATTGTCTCCCTGTATTTATTATGCTTGTCCTTACTGTTTCCCTGTTGACAAAGAACTCTCTGGATAAGTACAATTGCTCCTTTGAGCTTTTCTCCTCTAGGAGAGAATGTTTACAACTAAAGAAAAAAAAATAGGACAAAACAAAACCTAAGCCAACAAATGTATCTGGTTTATTTTTTTAAACTCGATAACTATGATTGTTTTAACTATATGAAGTAAAGAAGTTAGAGGGAAGAATATAATCCCTATATTACAGAAATGGTAAACGATACCACTTGCTATTCATAACTGGATAAATTGAGACATATGCCTTATTGGAGAAGGGTAATAGAAGAACGGAGAGGAAAATAAATCATCATTACTCTTTGATTTTAAGTTTTCAGGGGAAAATTATTTTCAGGTACCAAGTTTGTCTGCACTGGGAAAGAGTGATTTTGTAATTTCCTGAACTGTCAGCTTTTGTTACAATGTTGTCCTTCACCCACTCTGCTCTCTGGGGGTTTTCAACAGACTTCACAACAGGAGTAGGGTGGGAACAATGGCTCTGAAATCTTGCAGTGCCAGGACTGCTCCACAACCAATTCCCCACTTTCCAGGTGGTGAGGACTGGCTCAGCCACATGAACGTGTCGCTGTTCTCTATGAAGAAAGCGCCCAGAGAGCTCAGAGCGAGAGAGCAATGAGACCCGCGATTACCGATCAATCACTTTTATAGCTCCCAGACCCCGAAGCAGAACAGGGATGATAGACAAAGGAATAGTTTTGTTCGATAATTGAGTTGTTTCTGCGGGAGAAAAAGAGATCTTTTCAATATCCTACTCTCTTTAGAAAATGCTTACATTGTTTTCAGCGTCCAGTGGTACACAATAGAAATGGAAGGTTCGATTGTGTTCCATATCGTGTATCGAATATTATAAGGCTGATTTGGTTAGATTTGGGGAGGGGATCAGCTAGTCTACAGCCGTTTAGTTAGATTATTTGGGACACTTTTCCCCAGAAAAACCAGAGGCACACAGTCCCTAATTTAGAGGTGATTTGGTTAAGATACTATTACAGGATAATTTATACCATGTACAAAACCATAGCCAAAGACAACAAAACAGATTTTTATATCCATTCCATAGGTACACTTTGCTTTCTGAAAAATGCTAAGGTTATAATATCATAATACTAGAGATATGAAATAGTTTGCAATTGGGACATGGGAGTTGGTTCACAAAATGCACCATGTGGTTTGCTGAACTGAAACCACTTCTAGATCTACTTAAAGAACAGACATGTCAACGTTTTTCTGAAATCATAATTTTAAGCTACTAGATGTCCTAAATAATGTCACTGCGGTATTGTTGTTTGATGAACCTCTGCTTTCCCCTTTATTTCTCACCGTATTCCTCCCTAATACCCAGTTAATTGTAAGGCAAGACTGAATGTCAATTACTTTTCACTGATTACAGAGATAGAATTTACTTGTAGAAAAGGATGCAAGGCCATAAAAAAGTAATGGGCTCATTTGGAAATAGAATTCAAATGATAGCTTAACTCTCAATTTCATTCTTCACTTTGTTTTTATTTGTTGCTGCTTTTATTTTTTGGAGACTAGTGAGAAACCATTGTTTAGAAGCCAGGCAGTATAATAGAAATGTCTGATAATAAAAACATGGAACACTCAATGCCCCAATAGTCACTGGCTCCTGGAACATTCAAGCTAGTCACTTGGCTTCTGGTCCCTCCTTAGATATTCTTAAAAC
The DNA here is from genome assembly GCF_031878675.1 of Megascapheus bottae. Lineage (NCBI taxonomy): Eukaryota > Metazoa > Chordata > Mammalia > Rodentia > Geomyidae > Megascapheus > Megascapheus bottae. Next base: position 20,761,564 of record NC_143529.1, read on the forward strand.
TGGACACAATAACACAGTTCTCTATCAACAGGTCATATAAATATTGGAAGTTAAACAGCATGTGACAAATGCCATTTTTGTTATTGCTTCCCTAAAAAGATCCATTCCCAAATGTAAATGATGGGAAATAAAGCACTATTAGCGTGCTCTGTCTTATTAGATATTTTCACATGAACCATTATGCTGAATACAGAGAAAGTACGTTTTTACTGGATGTAGAGCCCTGATTTGTTCTAATAAAACTTAGATTTACACAAGTTCTATCAGTAACCATGGTTTCCACAGAGTTCTTGTGGAAATGGCCTTTATTTCCTAATAAGACTCACTGGTACATACCTTTTCCTAGGAATACAAAAGGGATAAATAAAAATGTAAAAGAAAAATTATGGAACTATCCCCTGACAACCAAATGGTTGATCATAAATTGGAGTATCTATGCAAATGAAGTAAATAATTAAAACCTCCAAGAACAGCATTGACTAGGTGGTTGATGACTGGCAATTATAAAAGCTGAATTTTTAATATGCATACATCTACGAAGCCAGTAAAAATTAGCTTCCAGACTAATGGACTTGCCTTTCTTTCAAAGCAGAATTTTAATGAGAGTATTATTTACAACAGAAGCCCAAGAACTAGGGTATTCTTGCTTAGTCTCATTTTTTTAGGTCCCTGACATCTTATCCATTAAACCACAAACTTCTTCACTGGATAAAAATCTTTTATTCTCTGGGAATTAAGGTTAAAATGATCTCAGGAATTAGTGTGTGTGACTACATATCACACGTGTACATACATAATACATATATATACATATATACACCCCCATATATATGTATGTACATATATATTCCAAAGACAAGCTTCTTGGGATGAAAGAAGTTATAAAGATTGTTTTTCTTAATTTTAAAGATGTAGTCAGGTAGTATGCATTTCTTTTCCATATTTCACTTGATTGGATTTTCCCATATACTTCCATTCTTGATTCTGTACAAATCATTATTCTCCCACTAGTGTTCGGTATGTTTGTTGCTTAGATTATATAAAATGTCTAATTCTTCACGATATGTAAAATATACTGTAGATTGCTTTATAATGCAGGAGAATTGTTTTACTCATTCTAATACTACTATATTGTTTATTTGTTAAATTTTTACAGACCATTAGAAAGGTTTAATTTTCCCCTTGGCACAGAGTTTTTATCATGGACTGTCTGTGTTATAAGCATCACAATGTCCTTTAGTAAAGTAGCATTGCTCTTTTTTTCTTGAAATTTCAATCAGATCTACCTCTGGCCTTGCTTTTGTGACTCTTCCCCACTCCTACAGTTGTGACTAAGCAGGAAAGTGTAAGGGTGTTTTATTGGCTAGTAACATTCTCCCATAAACTATGAGTCAGACTAAGACAGGTTCAAGGATGAGTCAGGAGAATATGTTTATCAGAGCTGCTTTAAATGAATACAGCAAATTTACTTGCCCTTTTCCAGTTCCATGATTTCACCCTCATCACAGCACTAATCTAAAATGTATGACCAAGAGACAGAAGGAAGAAGACAGACATAATAGGTAGAACATGACAAATGAGCTCTCTTTTGTCAAAGCTTTTCCACGTTTCCTTTTGCTTTTTAAGCCGGCAGTATTCCATAAACTTTCACATGCACTACATAAATACTAATAAATTGGTGCTTTTGAAGAAATGACAGGATTTATTTACTATGACAGGGATTAGATGCTTGTGTGATGTCTAACTTTGGATAGGGAGCATGCAAATTCATTAGACAACATAACATCTTAATCAGTGAGGAAAGCTAGGATGTTTCAACTTGTATATTAATACTATTATTACTTATCTTTAGGTAGTTGTACAAAGGAGTTGCCATTTAACAAAGCAGTTTATGAATACAATATATTTGATTAATGTCAACGCTCGCAACATTTTCACCCCTTCTTTCCCTATCAACCTATCTACTTCTTCCCTCATTCTTATTAATTTTGTGGGATATACCTTGGATTCTTGTCTGCATTTCCCCTTTCTCTTTATTCATATACTCCTTTCCCCATCCCACCATTTGGAGTAACTGTCTCCTGGTTCTTAACTTTACTAAACTTTGAGTTTTGGCTTTCCATGGATTTATTTTACTTGTACTCTCCCTTGAATCTACCATGTTTTAATAGTTCTGTATATACTTACATACCACCCAATGTATTTACTTATGAGTTTGTAGGATAAATCTAACTATTGCATATAAATAAAACATGAAATGCTTGTCTCTCTAGGTCTTCTTTTCTGCACTTAATTTGTTCCTGGTTTTTATTTGTTTATTTATTTTTAGAAATGATGCAATACCATTCTTTCTAATGGATGAATACAATACCACTTGTCCAAAATCCACTTAGTCATTCTTTCATTTATGTTATTTATAACATATTAACTACATATAAAGAAACAACACTTCTAGTCTGTCCCAGATAATTATTTATTTCAGCCCAATATTATAAATGTCCTACCAGTCCAAGAATATTCTAACATTTTGGGGGGTATTAAATATTCATTTATTAAAATATTCTGTTTATCATCAATCTCACTGATCATATAAGTTCTTTCTTTGGTAAATAAAGTAGTATGATCAATTTTTTAATTATGTTCATACGATCTTTAACACTTAATCTTTTTTTAATTCTCTGGATTAAATTCTCCTCAGTTACAATTTAAGTATATTAAGGAATTTTTCAATTTTGGGGTCTTTTTACATACATATCTGAGAATATTCTACAATTTTTTATTTTTGACTGCCTGGATTTTTAGATGCATTTTCGTATGGGTCTATAACACAAATTGGAAATATATTCAAGAAAATTGTATGACTGAATCAACTATGAAATCTAGTATTTCTCTTCACCAAAAGACAAATAACCACAAGCATCCTAATGATAGAAAAACAAATAAAACCTTGCACCAGTTCTAGAGACTAGGAAGGTAGTCTAATCACATAGAAATTCTGACTCGCTTCTGCCACATGTGATGCATATAAAAAAGAAAAGAGGATAATAATGTGATAGCTTATAACTCTGAGAGAAGAGTATGACATTTCAGGCAGAAAGTAAGAAATATGATAAATCAGTTTCCCCTAGCTGAAGTCTTAAAGAGTTCCAAGAAAGGACTTTTCCGTAGATAGAAGGAATTCATAACTTCTGACATTCTTCAACAGAGAGGCCAGGCCCAGGACCTAGAGAGTAATTGCAGCTATATTATAAATTATACCACAAACATTCAGTCAGGTGGACTTCTCCCAGAAATGACATTAGAAGCCATAAAGAATAAAACAGTACATTAAATCATAAACAGAATATAAAGAGTAAGTTTGAGATGATTAAATGAGTGAAAACAGCCATATGAAAACCATATATACAAATACAGATGCCTGACATGGACAGCTCAGATATATATATATATATATATATATATATATATATATATATATATATATAATTTTTGTAGTAAATCAGTGTGAACCCCAACATGAAATTGTCCTCTCCATATTTGCTGCAGTCACTACAGAAGAGATGAGGTGTATCTTGATATTTCCTACCTCCCTCCAGGTGCTATTCGGTATTATTAAAGTCTCTTAAAAGGATCTTAAGAGTTGAGAGAACTATTTCTATCTCTCAGCTCCCATTTTCTTTTATATCAGGACTCAAGATGAAGAATGGGTTTGTTGCTCTATCTTTTTATTTCTGCTTTATATATTTAAGGCTACCACACTGGGATGTTGTTAGACATTCATGTCATTGGTTTGAAAAATAAATTATAGAATAATTAGTTAAAATGTGAAAGTAGATTTTAAATGTTATGGAGAGGTTTTTTCATGTATTTTTATTGTGATTAATAGAAGGGTTACATTATATTTGCCAGATAGAAGGTACATTAATTCACATACATTGATATCCTTTCTCATGTCTTGGTCCCCATTTCCCTCCCCCACCCCCACCCCTTGTCTTGTTTTCCCCCCTTCTCTATCCAATTTCAAATAACCAAATACAAATATATCCAATATATCAGATAACAAAGTGAGATACTGTAACAATATGAGATAACCAAGGGACGGCAAAAGAGATGAGAGATAACACAGTACATTAAGGACAACAATCAAAGGCCACATACCTAAAATATATGGAGAGTTTTTGTTTTTTATTTTATTTTCTTTTTTTCAAATTTTTTTATTGTTGGGGTAATGTATAGAGGGGTTACAGTTAACATTCGCCAGATAGTAGGTACATTACTTCTAACACACTGATATCCCTTCTCATGTTTTTGTCCCCATTTCTCTCCTCCACTCCTTCCCAATCATCTTGTTTTCTCCCCTTCCCTTTCCTATTTCAAATAAAGAAAGACATATATAAAATATACCAGGTAAAAAAGTCAGATACAGTAACAATATGGGATTAACCAAAGGACAAAAAAGGTGAAGAGAAATAACATAATCCATTAAGAACAACAATCATACAAGATAAAGCGCTTGTTTCCATATCCTAGAGATCCTTCATTTAGTCTCATGCCAAATGACCTTATTTACCTAGGTTTCGAGCTATTGTAGTTGTTATGGAAACTTTTTCTTGGGTTTGAAAGTTAATTCATCAAAATAGGTGCAAAGATTTTTTTTTTTTTGGTGGATCATAGGGCTTGAACTCTGGGCCTGGGTGCTGTCCCTGAGCTCTTCAGCTCAAGGCTACTACCTTACCCTTGGAGCCACACCCCACTTCCAGTTTTCTAGTGGTTAATTGTAGATAAGAGTCACGGGTTCTTTAGTGCCCTAGCTGGCCTTGAACCAAAATCCTCATATCTCAACCTCCTGAGGAGCTAGGATTACAGGCATAAGCCACCTTGCCTGGCCCCAAGAACTTTGTAAAGTAATACCTCTTATCAAAATTGCAAACTAAATTTTAAGAAAGCATTTACAAGAAATCATTTTCATCCTGTTTTCTTTTCTAAAGACAGATGTGTGTCCTGTAATATTTCCAGCTTTCTGGTTGTTTCACTTTCATAAAGTGGTGTAGAAAGTTTGCACTATTTGTGAGAGAAATTAAAGTCTGGACAGAGAAAATTACAGAAAAAGTAAAGGAAAGCAAGGTTTTCAATTTTATATTTCAGGAAAATAAAAGTACTTATGAAAGGAGATAAAACTGCTGTTTCTCTCCTGTCCTTCTAATATGTTAAATAATATTCATTTGGTAGTTACTACAATCCCACTCACCTAGAATAACAATCCTCCTTAAATTATTGTTAGAAATATTTTAATTGTGTATCACTTAAAATTAACTAAAAGTAAATGTTACTAATCTATTTAGGGAATCTGTTATATAACACCAGTGTTACAAAATTAATAATGCATATATTTACAGATTGAAATCTAAGTGTTGGATAGAAATGACAAGTGAAAGAATTTAAAGAGTAATACTTAGAATATTTAAAAAATGAATCCAGAAGTAAAAACTATATTTTTCAGGATTCATGCCTGTAATCATAGGTACTCAGAAGCTAAGATCTTAGGGTCATGGTTTGAAGGAATCCCAGGAAGGAAAATCCTGCAACTTTTATCTCCATTTACCCACAAAGAATAAAGTGGAAGGGGCCGGGAGTTGGGCCTAGTGGTAGAGTGCTTGCCGAGCATACACAAAGGAGAGTGCTCAGGCCCTGAGTTCAAGCCCAGGACTGGTAAAAAAAAAAAAAAAAGCAAACAACAAAAACGAAGTGGAAGTATAGCACCGGCATTAGAGAACTGGCTTTGAGTGAAAATGCTCATGGACAATGCCCAAGCCCGGAATTCAAGCCTCAGGACAAGAAAAATAATAATATATAAATATATAATATGTGCTTATAATATATATATAGAACTTTTCAGAAAAAAGAAAATGCATACTTCCAAGTAATCAAAACTGGTTTTTAAACCAGTATTAAACACTGAAGTAGAAATGATGCTTACTTCTTTTTTTTCATATATTTTTATTGTAATTAATAGAAGGGTTACATGATATTTCCCAGATAGATGGTGCATTAATTTCCATACATTGATACCCTTTCACATGTCTTGGTCCCATTTCCCTCCCCCCCACCCCCACCGCTCATCTTGTTTTCCCCCTTGCCCTATCCAATTTTAAATAACCAAATACAAATATATCTGATATATCAGGTAACAAAGTAAGATACTGTAACAATATGAGATAACCAAGGGACAGCAAAAGAGATGAGAGATAACATAGTACCTTAAGAACAACAATCATTCATTATATGGCTTATGTTTCTATATCCTAGAGATTCTTTCATTCAGCGTCCTACTATATGGCATTTTTTATCAAGGTTTTGCTCTATTGCAAATCTCTGCTAGGAGAGCCCAAGGTTTCTACTGATTATGACAAATGAGGGAAACCATTGAGCCTAAGTTCCTTTGAGTCTGGCTTATTTCACTTAATATGATTTTTTCTAAGTCTTTCCATTTCCTAACAAATGGAGCAATGTCATTTTTTCTGACAACAGCATGGAATTCCATTGTGTACAAATACCACATCTTGTTGATCCATTCATCAACTGAGGGACATCTAGGTTGGTTCCATATCTTTGCTATGGTAAATAGTGCTGCAATGAACATTGTTGTGCTAGTGGATTTAGTATGTCCTTGTTTCTGGATGACTGGGTAAATGCCTAGTAGTGGAATTGCTGGGTCATAGGGGAGTTCTATGTTTAGTCTTTTGAGGAACTGCCTTACTGCTTTCCATAGTGGTTGAATGAGTTTGCACTCCCACCAACAGTGTAGTAGTGATCCCTCCTGGCCACATCCCCTCCAGCATCTGTTGTTTAATTAGATTTCTTGATCCTGGCCATTCTAACTGGAGTGAGGTAGAATTTTAGAGTTATTTTGATTTACATTTCTTTTACGACCAGAGATGTTGAGCATTTCTTCATGTTTCTTCTTCAGAGAAAACTCTCTTTAAGTCTTTGGACCACCTTTTAATCGGATGGTTGTTACTTTGGAGGATAGTTTTGGATTGATTCAATTTTTTGAGCTGTTGATGTATTTTAGATATGAACCCTTTGTCCGTTGTATTGTTGGTGAAGATCTTCTCCCACTCTGTAGGCTTCCTAATTAGTTTACTAGCTATGTCCTTTGCCATACAAAAGCTCTGCAGTTGAATGCAGTCCCACTTATCCAGACTTTCTCTGATTTGTTGTGATTCTTGGTCCTTATTAAGAAAGTTTCGACCTGTGCCTAGTGTATCTCCTATTCCTTCTTGTAAAGTTTTCAGAGTGTCGGCTTTTACCTCCAAGTCTTTGATCCATTTGGAGTTAATTTGAGTACAGGGTGACAAAGAAGGATCCAACTTTAGTTTTCTGCATGTGCTTAACCAGTTCTGCCAGCACAACTTGTTGAAGAGACTCCCATGTCAAAGATTAGGTGGCCATAGGTCTGTGGTTTAATATCTGGGTCTTCAGTTCTATTCCACTGGTCTCCAGGCCTGTTCTTGTGCCAGTATCAAGCTGTTTTGATAATTATTACTCTTAATAGAGTCTAAAGTTTGGAATTGAAATTCCTCCTGCCTTGTTCTTTCTGCTAAGAAGTGTTTTTGCTATGTGGGGTCTTTTATTATTCCATGTGAAATTTTGGATTGCCTCTTCTATTTCTTTAAAGAATGACATTGGGATATTGATGGGTATTGCATTGAATTTGTAGATAGCCCTTGGCAATAGTCATTTCCATGATGTTGATTCTTTCAATCCAGGAACATGGGAGGTTTTTCCATTTCTTTAGTTCTGCTTTAATTTCCTTTTTCAGGGTTTTAAAGTTTTCATCAAAAAGGCAAAGCAGAATTAAATGAATTGGAATCCCAAAAAAACCTATAGAAAGAATCAACAAAACAAGGAGTTGGTTCTTTGAAAGAATTAACAAAATTGACAAACCCTTAGAAACTCTTACCAATAAAAGTAGGGAGCATACTGAAATAAACAAAATCACACACAAATATGGTAATATCATGACAGAAATTACCAAGATCCAGAGTATCATGAGGGAATACTTCTCAAACTTTTGTGCCAACAAATTTGAGAATCTAGAAGAAATGGATGAATTCCTAGCCAATATTAACATACCCACATTGAACCAAGAAGAACTAACCTAAATAAACAGGCATATTTTAAGCACTGAAATAGAAATGGCAATAAGAGACCTTTCACCTAAGAAAAGCCCAGGGCCAGATGGATTCACAGCTGAATTCTATAAGGTCTTCAAAGCAGAGCTCACAACAATAATCCTCAAGCTCTTCAACGAAATTGAAAATGAAGGTTCTTTACCAAACTCATTCTATGAAGCCAGTATAACCCTCATCCCCAAACCAGACAGACATTCATCAAAGAAAGAGAACTATAGACCTATTTCTTTGATGAACATCGATGCAAAACTTCTCAACAAAATACTGGCCACCGTCTACAACTCATCAAAAAAAACTATACACTATGATGCTTACTTCTTTAAATCATGAATTATCTGATTAGAAGGTTTAAAAAATGCCTGAGGAACCATTAGTGACCAGATATATGAAATATTGAGTATATGGAATTCCAATATATGAACTTTCCTAAGAATTGTTTACATATTAAATCATTAAATATTAAATAATAGGTAATCCTTTTAATGATTAAAAGAATTTGTTGCCCATAGATTATAAAGGAGGGTGAATTGATGTTATAAACTAGAATTCTTGAATTTGTTTAACATTGTTTTGATAGCATGCCCTGATGACACAAAAGTTGTCACTATGAAAATTTCATAGAAATGAATAGTATACTTTGAATAAATTCACGCAACCTCTTTGTATCTCCCCTCTTCAAATAGTATTTGGTGGGTCTCCTCATACTGTCTTCATACAAAAAAAATCACCACCAGAACAGAAGTTCTAGAAATTAAACTGTTCACATAATACTCTCTGATTTCTTGTAAATCAACCAAAATAGTCGTTGGCACAAAGATAGCTTTTTCTACAAACAGTGCTGACAAATTTCTTATCTTCATATAGAACATTAACAGTAGATGCCCACTTATCAGTCACTCTATGCAGAAATCAACTCCAAATATAACAACTGCCTTAAAGGAAGACTTGAAACCTTGAAACAACTGTAAAAAAAAAATAGAGAACAGCAAATCCGATGAGCAAAATCTCGATACCAGTAGATACCCATGGAGTGACACAAAATCTGGTAGCTATTTAATGGACAAAAGATTAATGCTCAGAATAAAGAACTCAAAATTACATACATAGCAAAAGAAAGAGAATCCAATTAATAAATTGGCAAATTGTTTAGAGTCTTTTCAGGAGAAAAAAATACAATGATGAAGAAATGCCTATTGAGAAATCCTCAGAAAAAAATGAGCAAACTAGGTTAAGATCAAAAGGCTAAATAAAACATGTTCCTGTTCATTTGTGGAAAATGTATTTTACATAAGAAACCTAGGAGGCTAGAAGTTGAAATGTAACGTATTTCAACCCTTAGAAAATTGTGAGGGGCTGGGCAAGGGAAAGGAGGAGAAAAACATGGGAAGAGGTATCAATGTTTCAGAAGTAATTTACCCACTACCTGACAAATGTAACTGTACATCACCTTGACAAAATACAATAAAGAAAGAATATCAGTTTTATCAAAAACAACCTACTATGTATTTATTATTTCTAATTAAAACATAGGTAGTTTAGAGAATATGTAACACTCACATGTTGTAAGATTTCAATATTGTAATGAATCTTACAAACAAATTGAAATATGAACAAGTATAAAATTATCTTATTTATATAAAATTCAAACAAATTAGCCAGGGGTAATGAAAATTAAAACAATGGCTCCTTTGTGAGGATAAAGGGATTGAGATGGGTGGGAAAATGGCTTCTGAATGCAGTAATGATCTACAAATCACTCAGCATAAACTTGTCAGTTTAAACACTTGCGATTTCAGCACTTTGCTGTATGTATGTTATATAAACCAATAAAACCATTTTCTTACAAATAAAATAGAAATATGCAGAGAAAAACTGCACCCCTCAGGGAAAAATGAAGCATACATCCTTGAGACAGGCAAAATTTCAAGGCAGACCCACTCATTAAGTACAGCAGAGAGTGGTACAAGGATGAGGATAGAAAGATATATTGATTCATTTTTATCTCAGCATCTATCATTGTAGCTCTTTATGTGTTCATGTATTATGCTGAGTAAAAATATGTTTTGATGTCAGCAATGAGGAAAAACAGCTTGCAAATTCAAGAACAGTGCTTGAGTTTAAGACTTTTCAATAGTAATTGTTAATTTTCTTAAGTAAAGATGTCTGCCTTGATTACAGCTGATTAGCAAGAGACAATCTCTTTCAGTCATATCTCCTTATACGAAATTGATGACTTACTAAAATAATTTACATATACATATTTATAGTTGAGTGCATTTTTTACATATGAACGTGTTTTCACTTAAATATGTATTTTATATAGTAACATATGTAAATATAGACCTACACAAGCACATATATTAAAGTTTTAAATAAGGTACAAACTGTAGAATAAGTAATCCAGGAATCCTTTCTGTTTGAATTTGAAATGCCTGGCATGATTTTTTAGGCATATTTATCTGCCTGATTAGAGCTTGTTTAGACTGATATTAAAATTAGTCTGCACTACTTGAAGATGTAACACCTGATCTTGAAGAATTATATCTGAAACACTGGTTAACAGAAAGAAGCTGTCTGGGGATTAAGTATTTTGCACTAATATTCATCCAATAAGATCAACAACATACTGATAAATGAGAATTAGCTGTGAATTAAAGTCAAGCATTAAACCAAGGACATGCCTGCAAGTAAAACAAAATTAAGAAATTAGCTTAAAGTAGAAATTAGTAAATCTCAATTAATTTGAATCATTTTTATTTCTAGTTGTGCCATGCAGAGCATTGCTGTTATAAAGAACACAAGCTTGAAACTCTAACCACTGTGTTTGAATAACTTGATCCTGTTGATATATTTTAGGGACAAACTTGACTTGTAATAATGTCCCTCATTTTGATGGTGAGAGTTTAACCCACAATTGTATGTATATATATATATATATATATATATATATATATATATAATTTACAGCTGGGCTGAAGGAATAAGCAAGCTGAAGCTATTGGATGCATTTGAGAGTTCAAGTTGAAAGATTATGACTTCACTTTGGGTTGTAACATAATGGACCACAGGTTGAATTTGGAAAGCTGTGATCTGGATATCGTTGTTTTGTTTTTGTGTTTGTTTGTTTTTTTCCAGTCATTGTGTATTTGTAGCAACACAAACACGGGTGAGGCCCGTGGCTCCATGAGTGGAGTAGAATAGGGTGGATCTGCAAAAATAAGATCAATAGAACAAAATTAGAGAACAATAATAATAATAATAACATATTCCACAAAGTCCCTGGACACCAATGGGCAAGACTGTAAGTGTACCTTGTACGGGACTGGAGACAGGACTAAAAGCCTAGGAATCTGAGAACACCTTACCACACTTTGGTCTCTGCATTAGCATGTATATCTTCTTTATTTTTTTTTATGTTTTTACCAGTACACATACTCTAATCTGCTATTCACTTTCCCAGCTTCAAAGACACCAGCAGAAGGAATGATTTACCTTCCTGTTTTCTCTCTATACCTTCAGGAAATTATATGATGTGATGTCTGTGCTAGGTAGGGCACCATAGAAGGATTACAAATCCTCAGTATAGTTTCTTATCCTTGAGAGTAATAATCTCATAATCTGGTAGAAAGATCATTTTGTTCAAATAATTTCTCGTGTTCTCAATTCTCAATGTTTAAAACATTGTATTTTACTAGGCTTAATTTTTTTATCCATAGGGTTTTCTTTAAAGTAAATCCAGTTAGAAAACTAGAATTCCAGAGAAGTCACTAAAGTATGAACTTAATTACCATATTAAAATTCCCACTGAATTTCAAGAAATATCTAGAATTGGTTTATTCCTATTGAAATGATAACACCTGGAACACATTGGAAAATTCCATTTTAATATTATTAATGAGAAGACAAGGTAGTCACTTATGTAAATCCTTGCTGCATTTTGTTGATTGTCTTACTTTAGAATCAGGTGGTTGTCTCAGAAGACAGACCAGAGAAAAGCACTGGCTCCAGCAGTTTATCATTGGTTCCAAATTTCAGTTTTCATTTTAGATTTGAAGAGAGAATTTCAGAAGGCAAATGAAGTAGTTTAGGCAGCAATTAAATCCTTAAATAGGTGCACCAAAGTCATATAGCTGAAGTTTTATGAACTTTTGCAAAAGGTTAAATTAGATTTAGTGTCATCCAGTGTAGTAAGGAGTTTGGCCTAACTGTAGAATGATTGCCTAGCACACACAAGAGTCCTGGTCCGATTCCTGGGTACCATAAACATAAAAAAAGCCAGAAATGGTGCTGTGGCTCAAGTTGTAGAGCACTAGCCTTGAGAAAATCCAAGTACAATGCTCAGAGCCTGAGTTCAAGCCCCTTGGCTGACAAAAAAGTTATAACAAAGATAAACCTTTTGTTTCCATATCCTAGAGTTTATTTCATTTAGTCTCAACTGTACTACCATATATACATAATTTTTGAGCTATTGTAATTCTCTGCTAGGAGACTCCTAGATGTGTACTAATTTTTGCAAATGAGGGAAACCATGGAGCCTATGTTCCTTTGAGTCTGGCTTACTTCACTTAATATGATTTTTTCCAAGTCTTTCCATTTCTTTACAAATGGGGTGATGTCATTCTTTCTGAAGGCAGCAGAGAATTCTATTGTGTATAAATTCCACATTTTCTTGATCCCTTCATCTACTGGGGGGTATCTGGATTGGTTCCATATCTTCGCTATGGTAAATAGTGCTGCAATGATCATTGTTGTGCTGGTGGCTTTAGTATGTCTTTGTTTCTGGACTTTTGGGTAAATGCCAAGGAGTGGAATTGCTGGGTCATAGGGGAGCCTATGTTTAATCTTTTGAGGAATCACCATACTGCTTTCCAGAGTGATTGAATGAGTTTACACTCCCACCCACAGAGTAGTAGCAATCCCTCCTGGCCACATTCACGCATCTATTGTTATTGGATTTCTTGATCATGGCCATTCTAACTGGAGTGAGGTGGAATCTCAAAGTTGTATTGATTTGCATTTCCTTTATGGCCAGAGATGTCAAGCATTTCTTCATGTCATTTTTATTTCTTCTTCAAAGAAGTCTCTTTAAATCTTGAGCCCACCTTTTAATAGGATGGTTGTTTCTTTGTAGATTAGTTTTGGAGTGATTCAATTTTTTGAGTAGTAGGTATATTTTAGATATCAGGCCCTTGTCTATTGTATGGTTAGTGAAGATCTCACACTCTTGGGCTTTCTATCTAAGTTGCTAGCTATGTCCTTTGCCATACAGAATTTTTGCAGTTTTCTGCAGTCTCATTTGTCCAAACTTTAATTTATTGTGTTTCTGGGCCTTTATTAAGAAAGTTTCTACCTGTACCATTCATTCCTGCAAAAATTTCAGGGTATATGCTTTTACTTCAAGCTCTTTTTCCCATTTGGAATTAATTTTGGTTCAGGGTGAAATATAAGGATCAAGCTTTAATTTTCAATATATGCTTAACCAATTCTCCCACACCATTTGCTGAAAAGGCTGTGCATCTTCCATCCTATATTTTTGACTCCCTTATTGAAGATTAGGTGGCCATAGGTCTATGGATTGATTTCTGGGTCTTCCGCTCTATTCCATTAGTCCTCAGGCCTGTTCATGTACCAATACCAAGTTGTTTTGATTACTATGTCTCTGTAATAGAGTCTGAAGTTTGTTATTGATATTCCTTCAGCACTGTTCTTTCTGCTAAGGATTTTTTTTGCTTTGTGAGATCTTTTATTATTCTACATGAACTTTTGGATTGCTTCCTCTATTTCATTAAGGGATGACATTGGGATATTAATGGGTATTGCACTGAATTTGTAGATTGCATTTGTCTGGATGGCCATTTTCTTTTTTTATAATTTTTTTATTGTAATTAATAAAAGGGCTACATGCTATTTGCCAGATAGAAGGTGCATTAATTCACATACATTGATACCCTTTCACATGTCTTAGTACCCATCACCCTTCCCCCCATCCACCACCCACCCCCCGTCTTGGTTTTCCCCCTTCCTATCAAATTTCAAATAACCAAATACAAATAAATTCAATATATCAGATAACAAAGTGAGATACTATAACAATATGAGATACCCAAGAGACAGCAAAGGAGATGAAAGATAACATAGTACATTAAGGACAACAATCATTCATTATATGGCTTTTGTGGATGGCCATTTTCACGATGTTAATTCTTCCAATCCAAGAGCATAGAAGTTTTTTCCATTTCCTAGGTCTGCTTTAATTTCCTTTCTCAGGTTTCTAAATTTTTCCTCAGAAATGTCCTTAATATCCTGGTTAAGTTAATTCCTAAGTATTTCATTTTCTTTGAAGCTATTTCAAAAGGCATTGTTTTCCTGATTTCTGCCTTACTCTACTTGTTGTTGGCATACAGGAAAGCCATTGATTTTTGAGGGTTCATTTTATTTTTTATTTGCCAGTCCTGAGCCTTGAATTCTGGACCTAACCACTGTTTTGGGGCTTTCTCAAGGCTGGAGCTATACCACTGGAGCCACAGTACCATTTCTGGCTTTTTTTCTATATATGTGGTACCAAGGAATTGAACCTGGTCTTTGTGCATGCTAGGCAAGCACTCTTAACACTAGGTCAAACTCCTGGCCCTTGAGGGTTAATTTTATATCCTGCTACTTTTGCATGATTCTGTATTTAAAGAACCCTATAAACTCTATTCCCAGGTTACTTGAGCTGATTTGAAACTTTGATGTCTCTGTTTCTTCATTGTTAAAAGGAGGTGTATAATATTTAAGATTTTGTAACATTATTTACATAATTTAATATATAACATGTCTAGTTTACTGCAAAAATGTGGCCAAGAATTTATTGAAAATCAAATTATTTGAAGACTTAAAACATTGAAACCATCAGTGGGAAGAAATACTATTTCCATAACTTTTCAAGGAAGCAGGACAGTGTAATGAGTCTCCTTAATCAAACTCTTCAAGATACAGTTCACCACAACTGAAACAAACACAACCTTCACCAAAGAACTACTTCCACTCTCTTGAGGCCATGTTTCCTAATCAGAGACTACTGGTCCCCAGATTAGACTCAACAGGAATGTTCACAGAAGCACAAACAGAGGGCTCACCTTGGAGTTGCTAGGTGAACAGACTTGGGATGTAGTTCTTTTGAATTCCCAGGAGATGCTGGTTTGCTGGGGACCAGACTTTGAGAATCATTGTAGGGTAGGCTCCAATTATACATGACTGCTATCTTTCATGAAGAAACGAGAGACATGTAGAGAAAATAGCATGACAGAGTCAAACTGGCATTCTGTGTCTATGAGCCAAGGAGAACCAAGGATTTCCTATCAGCATCAGAGGCAAAGAGAAAAGAAGAGACCGGTTTCTCCTTAAGAGTCCTCACATCTCACACACCCTGACTTTATCCCAGGCTTTTTGTCTCATCTCTGTGGCTTCTGTTGTACTAATAGGAAACACAGGAGCCATAAGAAACATACTCTACTTTCTCAGGACTTCAAGAGTGATCCCATCTTTCAACTCTGCTACAATCTCAACATTTTTATGGTTTTACCCAGAAATCTTATTTTTTTTCATCTGCAGGAATAGTTCCTTAAGAAAAGAGGATGGAAGGGAAGAAGATAGGGTAAAATGTAACCATCTTAACCTACACTTATTACAACTCTGGAAATCTGAAAATATATTCAAAAATCAATTCAAAATGAATGAAATGCTACAACATAAGACTTGAAACATTTAAGCTACTAGATGAAAATTCCTGAATCTATAAAGACTGTAACTTTGTTTTTTTTTTCAGTTCCTGAGTAGCTGGGATTACAGGTGTGAGCCACCATATTTTTGCCTCTCCTGGGCTTGAGCTCAGTGCCTGAGCACTGTCCTTGGACTTACCTCAAGGCTAGGGCTCTACCACTTGAGCCACAGCACCACTTTCAGCTCTTTTATATGTATGTGGTACCGAGGAATCGAACCCGGGTCTTCATGAATGCTAGGTAAGCACTCTACCACTAGGCCAAACTCCCTGCTCCTAAAGACTGAAACTTTTGAACATGTTGCAAACAGTTGACAAAAAAAGAGCAAGAATTGACTAATGAAATTGTATTAATATAAGCAATCTTCTATACCGCAAAGGAAGCAATTATTAGAATAAAAAGACAACCTAGAAAAGCAGTTTATTCATGAAACATGAACTATGATGCAGAATACATGAACAACTCAAAAGTAGAAAAAATGAATAATAAGTCAACTTAAAATGGGAAAAATCAATTGAACAGTTTTCAATAGAGCAAGCCCAAATGGCCAATAAACACATGAAGAAAGTGAATGCAAACCAAAGTCACTTTGAGATTCCTTCTCCTCCCAGTCAGGATGGCTATCACCTAGGAGCACATAATCACAAATTCTGACGTGGATGCTGGGGATACGAAACCCTTTAACACTGCTGGTGGGACTGTAAATTAAACCATACAAGATAGAAATAAGTACAGATATTTCTCAGAAATCCTACTGTGCCTGTCAAATGAACTTATGATACAATTATTGGTCATTATCCAAAGGAATAAATCAGGTTACACTAGAGATACTTACATACCATATTTACAGAGTCACTATTCATAACGTTCTAGATGTCACCAACAGATGAACGAATAAAGAAAACCGAATGTATACACCCATGTATACATGTATGCCTATATGCACATGGAATATGGAGAATCATTCAATCATAAAGAAGAATTAAATATGGCTGGAACTTGAGAATGACAGTATTTTCTCTCTAAAAAGTAGGAAGAATTTAGAACATAAAGGAGAAGAGAGGCTAAGGGGAAAAATATCATCAAAGTACACATGCATCAGTGAAAAGGTCATAATGGTTCCAATTTTTAAAACTTTTTCAGAAAGGTCACAAGTGAGCTCAATGTGATTAAAACATATGATAGTCCTGTATTAAAAAGGACAAAGCATTTTAAAAGGAAGAAATAAAATCTGAAGAAACAAATCAAATAAACACATAAGAGAAAAATCATTAGAAGATCAATTTTGTAAAAATAGGAAGAAGAAAAAACAAAATATAGGAAATCACAGGAAACACTATAGATCTCTCTATAATAATCCTAAATATTAATGGGCTCAATTCTCCAATTAAAAGAAAAATAGCAGATTGTATCAAGAATAAGGTCTATCCATTGTTTGCATTCTGTTCTGGGTTATTTTTTAATTGAGTAACACTTCCACTAATAATGATATATATCTTTTAATATGTTACTGTGTCAAATGTATTGAGTAAATAAAAGATGCTAATCTCTGATCTTCCATAGAACTCAGATACAGACATTTGCACAAAATAACATACCTTAAGATATAAAGAATGGTCAAGAATGCCAAATACTACCAAGATAACTTACAATAGAAAATAGTCCTATTGTAGAAGGAGGAGGCGGAGGAGGAGGAAAGGAGGAGGAGAAGTTGACAGCTACTGCAGCAGCAGCCGTGACAGCAAAGTCTCAAGTTAAGCACAGGTTCTTTCTTTCTTTCACTACTGTACAAAAAGCGGAAAGAAGTTTCTAAGCATTCTTACAAACCCAACACAGAGAAATCCTTTAATTGGCCCAGTGTGGATGTAACCACTTAAATGAAAACAATAGTAAATTAATCAAGAAAAATTATTAGTACTACCTATTGTTGATAAATAGACATTCTCAAACCCTATGGTTATAAATTATCACCATCATTTTGGAGAAAATTTTAGCAGACAGAACCTAAAATTCATCTCTTCCATGCCATAGTGAAAGCATTGATTGCCTCTGAACCTATTATTCTGGTTATATCAACATTTGTACCACCAAAACAGTCCATTTTATCTCAGGTCATATCTATCTCATATATATCTAAAGTGAATTATTAATACTTGATTCATAAATGAGAAGATGGATACAAACAGCACCTATAAATTGTACAAAAAGAAGGAAAAGGAAACATGACAATGAATTGTCACACAATTATCATATTCTACTTTTAAAATTATTAACTAAATTTTAACATAAAACACGAGGATTGGTTGGGCACTGGTGGCTCAAGCCACCTAGCTACTGAGGAGGTTGATATTTTAGGATTGTGGTTCAAAGACAGATAGCAAGGAAAGTCCATGAGAGCACTACCCTTGAGCTAAAGAGCTCAGGGACAGTGCCCACTCTCAGAGTTCAAGACACATAACCTATAACATAAATAAAAATGAAAATAAACCACGAGGATTTTTTGTAATTTCAAGATACCATGTGATATTTTATTAGGTAATATTTAAGTCCAGAAAAATATACCTCTTATCATTATTGACTAATTGAGGTATAAACACTTGAAAATTTTTTCTTGTACATTTTTGAAATACATAATTTTTATCTATAATCTACTGTTCTCCACCTATCCAACATTCGTCCTTGGTTCTACTAAATAAATATTATTCTACTCAAATCCTACATATTCTGTTTTGGTTTGGTTTGGTTTGGTTTGTTGTTGTTTTTTTTTAATGAAAGAAATCTGAACTACTAAGAAAATTTTTGGTGGCCATTTCCCTCTTGCTTTATATTGAGTATCTTAAACTCTGGATCTTGTTTTAATTGTCTGGCAATAACTTTGACACCTGGGCTCTACTCCTTGGTGTTCCTCTTGTCCCTCACTCTAGATCTATTAGAACTTTTCACTTGCCCTGTATTTTCTTGTGATTTTATTAGTGTGATTGTCCCCTCTCTGTCCCCAATTCCACTGTTAATAATGTAATAGTCTCCTCCTCTAAGAGGCCTGAGGCCCACACATACTTGTTTTCCTGTGAATAAATTTCTTTTCCTAATTCTGTATTCATTAAGTAGAAGATAGTTGCACCTTAAAAACATGGTCATTACATCTCTCTCCATTATTTTCCCCTTTTACTATCTCTCTTGACCTATATAGCACCTTGATTGATTGACATTTTAACAAGCACTATGTCAGTATTGGGGCTTCAATTCAGGGCCTCAAGTTCTCACTTGCTTTTTTTTTCACTTCCTTTTTTTTTGCTTGTTTGTTTGTTAATTTGGAGAGAAGTGTCTCAGATTTTTCTGCCCAGTCTGGTTTGAACACTGATTCTCATATGAAAACCTTCTGAATTGCTAGGATTATAGGTATGAGTCACTGCTAGGCCCCGCTGACAAGTTGACTTGTTCAAGAGTCCTCCCATCAATTTCAAGTTGCTGTTCACTGCTTCTGTTCAGTAATCTCTACTTTTCTGTGTCTATATGCCCCATTCTCTTCTATGCTTTGTCTTTAGGACATAACTCCTCATCATCACTGCCTTAATATTTTAAACTTAATGCACTGCCTTTAATACATCCTTTATATTCATCTTTTCTATCCTTGTCAGTTGAGTGGTTTTACTACTTATAAATCTCTAATGTTAAGTGTATAACTCAGATTTTTTCAAGGAGTAGTCTCAGTTTTTATTGTTATTGTTTTTTCAGTACCTGGATTTAAACCCAGACTTAAACTTCACTTCTGGTCTTTGTTTTGTTTTCTGATTACTTTGGAGATAGAGTATCAGACTTTGGGCCCAAGATGGTCTCAAATTGAGATCCTTTAGGACTTCAGAGTAGCTATGATTATAAGCATGAGCTACTAGAGCTCACCAACTTGTGAAGTTTAAATGCAATCATTTATCATTTACATTCTTTTCTTGATTTTAATTGTTTTCTTTAACTTTTCCCCTCTCATTTTTGTCTTTTTGGTCCTCCTTTATGACTTTTCTTTTCCCTTCACTAATTCTCCAGAGGGTTTCCAGTCTCTCCCTCTCTATGACCTTATCCCATCGAGTAACTTATTCATTTATGTCTTCAACAATTCAACCAGATAACTAGGGCATAACTAAAAGTCCAAGAGCTAGAGCAGAACTCTTAGCCCTGTTGCCCTGTTACCCCTTAATATGACCTTTTCTTTCTTTCTTTCTTTTCTTTTCTTTCTTTCTTTCTTTCTTTCTTTCTTTCTTCCTTCCTTCCTTCCTTCCTTCCTTCCTTTCTTTCTTTCTTCCTTCCTTCCTTCCTTTCTTTATTTCTTTATTTCTTTGCTTTTCTTCCTTAAGCAAATAGGTTATGAATCACTTTGACTATAAGACTCCATTTTAAATTTCTTTTCTATATCTTACAAATGAATGTCTTATTTATAATTCATTAAGAAAACCATAACCAATTGGCACCTTTTTCCACTTTAGTCCTCATCTTGTCTCTCTTCTTTCTTCTAATACAATCCACCCACTTTCCAGGCTTGGCTCCTGATGTAGGTGCTAATGTAATGCCATCATCACTCTCCTTCATACTCATATTGACAGTTGTTTACCTGTCCCTGAAATCAACTGGTCTCGATTCCCAGTTTCTTAGCCCATTCTTTGATTTCCTATGTCAACAAATGGCAACATTTGCCTCCTAATGACTCAGGCTTCAAACATCAATGCCATTTCATACTTGCACTTATTAATTTATTCACTACTCATAATGTACCTGCTCATTGCCAAGGAGTGCATTACATCCTGGGGTTACAAAGGAGAATAAACAATGTCTCTTCTTAGTGATCTTGTATTAGATTGGGGGAGAGGCTGACAAGCAAACAGATGAAGTGCTACAAGTGCTGTTCTGGAGGACCCACTAAAAGGCTGTCTGAATCCAGACTGCAATGATTCATACCTTGTGTGCTTTACAAGAAATGCTTTGCATGAGCCGAGTACTCAAGGCTTTAGTATGAGCAAGCCATTTAAAAAGAAGAATGAAGCATCCAAGAGGCCATTAGGACAATATTCATAAAGTCAAAGAGGCATAAAGCTAAGTAAAATTTGGTTCATTGTAGTATAGAATCAAGAGAGAGAGGGGGACCATGAATCCTTCTGAGAGATAGTGAAAAGGTCTCTGTATGCTCATCTGAGTCAGGGATCACATTCATTTTCAGGCAGTTGTTTTAACAACATGAGCAAGAGAAAGTGCCCAATTTCCTCAGGATTCAAGTGGTTCTTAAATCCTACAGATGTTTCCTTTACATTTTCTTTTACATCTCCCCCTACCCCACCAGAGTCTGCCTTCGATGGCTTTCTTTCTGGCTAAGCAGCTCAGGACCATTCTCTTGAATACCCAAATTACAAAGAAAAAGGTTCTAATCAGGACATCTACATGATCATAAACACACACTGCATGCTACATCAAAGGTGAATTCTTCATGGTGACATTCAAAGGTTTCCCTGATAATCCATCTATCAAATGACCTTCCTTTATAAAGGAAGGATGTTCAGAGTCAAATTCAAGCACCACTTCTGTCTCACATTGCTGCTCATCTATTCCTTTGCTTTTGGTTGCTTTTACCTTGAGCATCATTTTCCCTCTATTGTTTCCTTTTTTAAATTTTTAAAAATATTTTTAATGTATTTAATAAAAGGGTTACATGATATTTGCCAGATAGAAGGTGCATTAATTCACATACATTGGTACCTTTCCACATGTCTTGGTCCCCATTACCCTCCCTTTTTTATTTTTTATTGTAATATATAACGGTGTTACAGTTATATTCATCATATTGGAGCTACATTACTTTTCACACATTGATACCCCTTCTTATGTTTTCCCCATTTCCTTCCCTTCCACCCCTCCCAATCATCTTGTTTCCCCACTTCCCTTTCCTATTTCAAATAATCAAATAATCAAATGTATATGAAAGCTTGCCCATACCTAATCTTTTAAAATATTTTTTTCAGGATTGAAATTTTAAATTACTCCAATCTATTCAATTTTTAGGTTTTGCTCCCATGAAGAAAATATACTATTTTATAACTTTTAATTGATACATTCATATATAAAAAGGGTACATATTAATGGAGTGTCACATATTTTTTCATAACCATACCCATGTACATCACTGAATGTTTAAGTCAGATTAAAATATATGTATACCTATCTCCTCAAACCTCTTCCCTTTATGGTGGAAGCTTCCAAAATTCTTGTTTGTAGCCTTTTAAATGTTCAATCTGTTATTGTCATCTACTGTCTCCTATGTTCAGTCTGTTATTGTTATCTATGGTACAAGAGCATACCAGGCTCTCTTGCTCTGACTTGACAATAATTTAGTACCCATCAGTCAAACGCCCTCTGACCCTTCCTTTCCCACGGCTTTCTTCAGTTGTCTGGTAACTACCCTCTGCTCTCTACTTCTTTTTTTTATTAATTTTTTCCAAATGTTTATTGTAATAAATAGAAGGGTTACATTATATTCACCAGATAGAAGGTGCATTACTTCACATATATTGATAACCATTTCTCATGTCTTGGTCCCCATTTCCCTTCCCTGCACCCTCATTTTATTGTCCCCCATTCCCTATCTGATTTCAAATAACCAAATAGGCCTATATACAATATTTCGCATAACCAGGAAATAATAAGGGACAGCAAAAGAGATGAGAGGTAATATAATACATTAAGGATAACAATCACTTATTATATGACTTTTGTTTCTATATCCTGGAGGTCCTTTCATTTAGCATCATAGTATACAGCTTTATGTATCTACGTTTTGTTCTATTGTAAATCTCTGCTAGGAGAGCCCAAGGTTTCTACTGATTATGACAGCTGAATGAAACCATTGAGCCTATGTGCATTTCAGTCTGGCTTACGTCACTTATAATGATTTTTTCTAAGGCTTTCCATTTCCTTACAAATGGGACGATGCCATTCTTTCTGACAGCAGCATAGAATCCCATTGAGTATAAATACCACATCTTATTGATTCACTCATCAACTGAGGGGCATCTGGGTTGGTTCCATATCTTTACCAAGGTAAACAGTGCTGCAATGAACATCGTTGTGCTAGTGGTTTTAGTATTTCCTTGTTTCTCAATGATTGGGTAAATGCCAACTAGTGGAATTGCTGGGTCATAGGGGAGCTCTATGTTTAGTCTTTTTTTTTTTTTGCCAGTCCTGGGCTTGAACTCAGGGCCTGAGCACTGTCCTTGGACTTTCTCAAGGCTAGAGTTCTACCACTTGAGCCTCAGCACCACTTATGTGGTACCAAGGAATTGAACCCCGGGTCTTCGTGCATGCTAGGCAAGCACTTTAACCACTGGGCCAAACTCCCGGCCCTATGTTTAGTCGTTTGAGGAACTGCCATAATGATTTCCATTGTGGTCGAACAAGTTTGCACTACCATCAACAGTGTAGTAGTGATCTGCTCTCTACTTCTTTTTCTTTTTATATAATATTTGTCTTTTTATTTTAATTTAATTTTTATTGTAAAGGTGATGTACAGTGGAGTCACAGTTGAATGCGTGGGTAATGAATATATTTCTTTCTTCTTTCTTTCAATTTTATTGTATATTATTGTCAGGGTGACGTATAGAGAGGATACAGTTATATTCATCAGGTAGTGGGTACATTAATTCTTTTTTTCATGTATTTTTATTGTAATTAATAGAAGGGTTACATGATATTGGCCAGATAGAAGGTGCATTATTAATTCACATACAGTGATACCATTTCACATGTCTTGTTCCCCATTTCCCTCCCCCCGGGCCCCACCCCTCATCTTGTTTTCCCCCCTTCCCTATCCAGTTTCAAATAACATTGTTGTACTAGTGGATTTAGTATGTTCTTGTTTCTGGATGATTGGGTAAATGCCTAGTAGTGGAATTGCTGGGTCATAGGGGAGCTCTATGTTTAGTCTTTTGAGGAACTGCCTACTGCTTTCCATAGTGGTTGAACAAGTTTGCATTCCCACCAACAGTGTAGTAGTGATCCCTCCTGGCCACATCCCCTCCAGCATCTGTTGTTATTAGATTTCTTGATCCTGGCCATTCTAACTGGAGTGAGGTAGAATTTTAGAGTTATTTTGATTTACATTTCTTTTACGACCAGAGATGTTGAGCATTTCTTCATGTGTCTATAGGCCATTTTTGTTTCTTCTTCAGAGAAGACTCTCTTTAAGTCTTTGGACCATCTTGTAATGGGATGGTTGTTACTTTGGAGATTAGTTTTGGAGTGATTCAATTTTTTGAGCTGTTGATATATTTTGGATATGAGGCCTTTGTCCATTGTATGGTTGGTGAAGATCTCCTACTCTGTAGGCTTCCTAATTAATTTATTAACTATGTCCTTTGTCCTTTGCTCTGCAGCTTAACACAGTCCCACTTATCCAGACTTTCTCTGATTTGTTGTGATTTTTGGTCCTTATTAAGAAAGTTTCGACCTGTGCCAAGGAGGCCTAGTGTATCTCCTACTCTTTCTTGTAAAGTTTTCAGTGTGTCAGCTTTTACCTCCAGGTCTTTGACCAATTTGGTGTTAATTCTAGTGCAGGGTGACAAAGAAGGATTCAACTTTAGTTTTCTGCAGGTGCTTAACCAGTTCTGCCAGCACCACTTGTTGAAGAGGCTATCTTTCTTCCAGTCTATTTTTTTGGCTCCCTTGTCAAAGATTAGGTGGCCATACATCTGTGGTTTAATATCTGGGTCTTCAGTTCTATTCCATTGGTCTTCAGGCCTGTTCTTGTGCCAGGACCAAGCTGTTTTGATTATTATAGCTCTGTAATAGAGTCTAAAGTTTGGAATTGAAATTCCTCTGGCGCTGTTCTTTCTGCTAAGGAGTTTTTTTGCTATACGGGGTCTTTTATTATTCCATATGAAATTTTGGGTTGCCTCTTCTATTTCTTTAAAGAATGACAATGGAATATTGATAGGTATTGCAATGAATTTATAGATAGCCCTTGGCAAGATTGTCATTCTCACAATGTTGATTCTTCCAATCCAAGAGCATGGGAAGTTTTTCCATTCCCTCGGTTCTGCATTAATTTCCTTTTTTAGTGTTTTAAAGTTTTCAT
Organism: Megascapheus bottae; assembly: GCF_031878675.1. Classification (NCBI taxonomy): domain Eukaryota; kingdom Metazoa; phylum Chordata; class Mammalia; order Rodentia; family Geomyidae; genus Megascapheus; species Megascapheus bottae. The sequence continues at coordinate 20,786,628 of NC_143529.1, forward strand.
CAAAAAGGTCCTTTACATTCTTAGTTAAGGTAATTCTTAGGTACTTTATTTTTTTTGAGGGTATTGCAAAAGGAGTTGCTTTCCTGATTATTGTCTCATTCCTCTCACTGTTGGCGCAGAGGAAGGGAGTAGATTTTGAGGGTTAATTTTACTTTTCCATAGTTTTGAATCAGCTCAAGGAGCTTGGGAGTAGAGTCTACAGCATTCTTTAAATACAGAATCATGTCATCTGCAAAGAGGGAAAGTTTTACTTCCTCTTGCCCTACTTGGATCCACTTTATGCTTTTTTCTTGCCTCATTGCTCTGGCTAGTAATTCTAATACTATGTTAAAGAGGAGCGGAGAGAGTGGGCATCCTTGTCTCATTCCTGATTTTAGAGGGAATGGCTTTAGCTTTTAGCCATTAAGTATAATACTAGCTGTCAGTTTGTCATACATAGCCTTTATTGTATTGAGGAATGTTCCATGGATTCCTAGTTTCTCCAGAGCTTTTAACATAAAGGGGTGTTGGATCTTGTCAAATGCCTTTTCTGCATCTATTGATCATGTGATTTTTATCCCTGCTCCTGCTGATGGGTTGAATTATATTAATTGATTTGCGTATGTTGAACCAGCTTTGCCTCCCTCTGATGAATCCTGTTTGATCATAGTGTATATTTTTTTTTGATGAGTTGTTCTAGACGGTTGGCCAGTATTTTGTTGAGAAGTTTTGCATCGATGTTCATCAAAGAAATGGGTCTATAGTTCTCTTTCTTTGATGAATCTCTGTCTGGTTTGGGGATGAGGGATATACTGGCTTCACAGAATGAGTTTGGTAAACAACCTTCATTTTCAATTTCGTTGAAGAGCTTGAGGAGTATTGGTGTGAGCTCTGCTTTGAAGACCTTATAGAATTCAGCTGTGAATCCATCTGGCCCTGGGCTTTACTTAGTTGGAAGGCCTCCTATTGCCATTTCTATTTCAGAGCTTGAAATAGACCTGTTTAGTTCGGTTAGTTCTTCTTGGTTCTGTGTGGGTATGTCAATATTGGCTAGGAATTCGTCCATTTCTTCTAGATTCTCAAATTTGTTGGCAAAAAGGTTTGAGAAATATTCCCTCATGATACTCTGGATCTTGGTAATTTCTGTCATGATATTACCATATTTGTCTGTGATTTTCTTTATTTCGGTATGCTCCCTTCTATTTTTGGTAAGATTTTCTAAGGGTTTGTCAATTTTGTTAATTCAAAGAACCAACTCATTGTTTTGTTGATTCTTTCTATAGTTTTTTTGGATTCCAAATCATTTAATTCTGCTTTGATTTTAATAATTTGCTTCCTCCTAGTGGGATTAGGGTTGGTTGGTTGCTCTTTTTCCAGGATGTTAAGGTGACATATTAAATAGTTGGTTTGCGATTTTTCCAATTTGTTATTGTATGCACTGAGAGCTATAAATTTTCCTCTGAGTACTGCCTTTGCCTTGTCCCAAAGGAGCTAGTTTTTTGTGTGCTCCTTTTTGTTAAATTTCATAAACTGTTGGATTTCTGTTCTGATCTCTTTGATGACCCATTGGTGATTCAACAGTATGTTGTTCAATCTCCATGAGTTACAAAGTTTCCTTGATGGAGATGGGTGTTCAGTTCCAGTTTAATGCCCTTGTGGTCTGAGAGAGTGCAGGGAATAATTTCAGTGTTTCTGAATCTGTCCAGGTTTGTTTTATGGCCTAAAATGTGGTCTGTTTTGGAAAATGTTCCATGTGCTGCTGAAAACAATGTATATTGTGTTATTGCTGGGTGGAATAATCTGCAGATGTCTGTTATGTCTAGTTGGTCTATATAGTTGTTCAATTCTAAGTGAAAGTAAAATTTGCTTGATGAAGTTCGGGGCTCCGGAATTAGATGTGTAGATATTTAGGATGGTTATGTCCTCCTGGAGGAAAGATCCCTTTAGTAGTATTTAGTAACTTTCTTTGTCTTTTCTCACTAAATTTAGTTTGAATTCTATTTTATCTGATATGAGGATGACAACTCCATCCTGTTAATGGGGGCCATTAGCTTGATAGAGTTTATTCCCAACCTCTCACTTTCAAAAAAGTTTGTTTTGGGGGGGTAAGATATGTCTCTTGAAGACAGCAGAACGATGGATCTTGTTTTTTGATCCAACTAGATAATCTATGTCGTTTAATTGGAGAGTTAAATCCATTGATATTGAGAGTCAGGAATGAGAAGTATTTATTATTTCCTGACATTTTTAAAAGCTTTTATTAGGGCTTGTGTTGATAGTTTTTGTGGTACTTAGATGTTATGAGTTTTAGGTGCCATGTCTTTCTCTGTATTACATTTGTGTTGGTTTTTTATGTGTAGAAGATCTTTGAGAATTTTCTGTAATGTTGGTTTTGTTGCTACATAATGTTGCAGCTTTTCCCTGGAATGGAATATTTTATTGTTCCCTCTGTTATGAATGAGAGCTTAGCTGGGTACAGTATTCTTGGTTGGTAGTTATTAGACTTCAGGGCATGACATATATCCTTCCAACCTCTTCTTGCTTGCATGGTCTCTGCTGAGAAATCTGGGGTCGTTCTGATTGGTTTGTCTTTATAGGTGATTGTTGTCTTCTACCTAGCTGCTTTTAGGATCCTATCTTTGGTCTCTATTGATCCAGTTCGAATTATAATGTGGCCGTGGGATGTCCTTTTCTGGTCAGGTTTGTTTGGGGTTCTAAAAGCTTCTTGGAACTGGATGGGCCTGCCCTTCTGGATATTTAGGAAGTTCTCTGAGATGATTCCCTGAATTATATTTCCAATGCCACTGACCTCTTTCTCCAGATCCTCCTCAATACCAATTATTCTTAAATTAGGCTTCCTAATTGTATCCTGGACCTCCTGAAGCATTTTCTCATGTTTCCTAGATGTGAATTGACTCATTTTCTGTTCTTTCTCTATAACAACTAAATTATCTTCAACCCCAGAAATTCTCTCTTCTGTATTGTCTAACCTGCTATCAAAGCTTTCTGCCTTATTCTTCATCTCCCTTGCTTCTAATTGCTCATTTTTGATGCCTTGCATCTCTTGCTTTAGATCATGTATGGATTTCTTTATCTCCTTGATTTCCACTTGAGTGGTTAGCTCAGCAGCTAACCACTCAAGTGGTCTTTGGACCACTCAAGATGTCTTTGGACATCTGTTGGAGTTCGGTCACCTTTTTGTTTGTGGATTCTATGAATACGTCCATTTTTCTTTGAAAAACCTTTATTACGGCCTCCTTTATGGCTTCCCCTTTTTCATGTATCACCTTGCTTATGGTTTCCTCTTGTTTAGCTGTGGCTTCCTCCCTTATCTCTATCTTTATGTTTTTACACTTTTCATTAATGATGTTTATCAATTGCATTTGTATAGCATTTGGAAGACTCTCCTCTAGATTTGCCACTGACTGCACCATTGCCTGTTTATGTTGGGTGGGAGATGCTATTCCTTGATTTGACATTTTTCTTGAGTTTCTTGTTCTGCTCATCTGAAAATGGGAGCAAGATTAATACTAAACAACATTATAGTTTTTCAGATATAACTAACCTAGACCTTTTTAGTTGGCTGACAATAGATGTTCGCTCTTTTAGATTGGTAATATCACTCTCTCTTTCTTTTTGTGCACTTACATACAAATCTAATACAACCACACATTATTGATTTACGACCAAAACAATAGCCCCTGAATCCGATCTCTATTGTATTTAAGTCCCTCTGGACCTAGAGTATAATTGAACGCCTAGATACAAAGCATTGCTCAACAACCATCAAATGTAGATCTATGCCTTATAAGATGAAGGATGAACAAAGGACCAGAGATAGAAAAATAATATGAAAGACAAGAAGGGAGGTAGGAAAAGAATAATGCAGGGGTCTAAGATTATTATAGTAATGAAGAAAAGAAAAGATATCGTGTAAGGATAACTGACCTAAGGTGATAGACAGGTAGGATATTTGAGTACAAAGTTTAGATGAACTTAGATAAAACTTATGAAAATAAGACGTGTAATAAGAAGAATATATAGAGAAAAGAGGGAGGTAGATACAGGAGATTTCAATGATTCAATTTTCAAAAAAAAGAAAAAAAGAAACAAAACAACAACAAAATAAAAGAAAACAGAACACACACACACACACACACAAAAACAGAAACAAAAACAACAACAACAAAAGCAAAGGTGGGGGGAGATTCCTCACTGTTCTGAGTTCTTACCCAAGAGACACTAGGGCTGAGAACCAGGAGTTTAAGAAGCAGGTGAGTGTATCAATATGGATATCATTTTTATTCAGGCTGTACCCAGAGCTGTCAGTGTGTTTCTAGGAATGACGTCAGTGACAGCAGGATTGCAGACAAAAGAGAGGAGAAAAAAAAAAGGAATGGATCATAACATTAGAAAAAAGTAGGTTAAATGGCAAAGCGAAAAATAAGAACATCTAAAATGCAAATGAAATGGGGGTAGAAGAAAAAAAACAGGTTATTCTTCAGTTTTGTTTTTTTGTCTGTGTGTGTGTGTGTGTGTGTGTGTGTGTGTGTGTGTGTAGGGGGGCAGGATAGGAAACTTATGTTTGCACTAAATTCGGGATCTAAACACTTCACAAAGTCTTTTTCTCTTGCGATTTGGCTTTGTGGTTTTTTGGATCAGATTGCTTGTTTGGTAGAACAAAGCTGAAAGATGCGCAGGAGGCTTTGTTTACCAGGTCTTTGGCTGGGGCAGGGGATGGACTTCAGCAGTGCTGGGGCCAGATTTCCAGCTAAGGGATCTCTAGGAAATACTTTGCCAGTTAGAAAGATGGCGCTGTCAGCAACACCTCTCAGGCTCCAATTGCTTTGGCCGGGTCTTTGCCGGTCAGTCAAGATGGCGCTGCTCTCAGCTGGTTGGGGAGGAGCTCCCTCCCAATGCCATTCAGGGAGCAGAAGTGGAAACTTCTCCTAGGAGGTACTCACAAGTTGCTGGATTCTCCAGTTCCGTGAAGCTGGCAGGTCTGTGCACGGCCGGATGTCAGCTCGGGCTCGCGCTGGCTCTCTGTGGCTCTGTCTGCACCCGGTGGGTCTGTGCTGTCAAGATGTGCTGTCTCTGCTCTGATTCAGAAGAGCCTTTTTCTCTCTGGCTGCTCCACGGGTGGCGTGGCTCCAAGCTCTCTTTTCGCGCCGGTATTCTTCCTTTTTTTCCTCTCTGCCTGAGTTCTCTGTGGTCCTAAAGCTTACTTAGGATCAATTTCTGGTAGAGGACTGTCTCCTGCACTGCCAGTACATGAATCTTGGCAGGAGCTCAGTACGTCTTTTAAGGATAGCAGAACTCCCGTTTAATGGAAGATACCAAGAGACGCTTCTTATGCAAAAGCAAGAGCGAGCTTTATTCGGGCATGCTTGGGCTCTCAGGTACACGTGACCTCGAGATCCACGAGGTTTGGGTCAGTGGCTGAGAGTCCCGAGACTTTTTGGAGAGGATCTTATATAGAGCCATACAGTCCAGTTACCACAGAGCCCACGCATTGACAGCCAATAATTTTAAAGCATTACAGTGTGGTCTGCATGCAGGCAGCCAATCCATCTAGAACAGATCATATGCATTAACCAATCATTTAGCATGACCAAATATGGGCTACTCGAGGTACACGTGCTGAGTCGCATACCTTAGCATGGCCTGGAGGAAGTGCCTGGTATAGAGTCGGCACATTCCGTTCGTTCCTTTTAAGGCCTGGATAGGATAGCTGCCGGCCAGCTGCAGTTTTCATATAACAGGACATAGGCTTTGTCCTATGCCCTGGGGAGGGGCGAAAGTCCCTTGAGCAGCCTTTCAGGTTTATTTGGTGGAGTATTAAAAAGGGAACAGAATTTTGCTCCCTTACAGTCTCACACTGAACCGCCGCCATTCTTCCGCTGATCTTCCTGCTCTCAACTTCTGAGGATATTTTTCTTTTTAGATCCCATATATTACTACAATCACATGGTGCTTATCTATTTACTCCTGACATTTTACTTGGTATAACGATCCCTAGTTTTATTTCATGTTGATGCAAATGCCAAGATTCCTTTTCCATTATGGATAATATTCACTCTATTATTTTAATGATATGATTTAACAAGTTCACTAAAGTAACCAGTCTCTATCCAAAATCAGCCCAAGTCAACATTTGACAGGAAACTGCATCTCATTGGCTTCTGTTTTTGTCATTTCACTTTATCATATTGTTTGACCTGAAACACATATTACTTTCAGCATAATTTCAGAAGTTTCTATCTGCCCATTTTTCAAACATTCACAGTTTAAGATCACTATATGTATAGTTAAGATAATATCTTGGGGGCCAAGAAATCAGTAAAGGGCTTTAAAATTTTATATTCATTTACATATATTTCCATTAGTCCTTCATTCTCCACTGAAGTCAGAAGTTAAGAAGAAGAAACAAAGAAAACATACACTAGATCATTCATGTTTCAGATTCCATGTTCACATTTTATCATCAGGCTCTCAATTATAAAATGTCCAATAGTCACTAATTGACTGAAGGAAAGACAGTAACCTTAAAGTGGAATGTCCAATGACTCCTTATCATTTTCCTTTCTCAGTCTTTGTTATGTGATATATTAATTGCACCCTGGTTTGTGGTGTGTGCTTTACAAATACAGGCCCTGAATGTTTTCCTTGTTTCCATTCTAAAGGCTTCACTTAAATGGCAGTGAAAGGCCTTTTTTAAAAGGCTTAAATGTACATTTTTGTTACATGCTAATTCCAATTATATAAGCAAGCCTATAATGTAGGAAAAATTTGCCAACGCACCAACATGAGAAAATAGTAAGGCTTCATGTATAAATTTGTGTATTGCTTTATTTGTGCACTTCCTTCCCATTCATGACAATGGTAAATTATTACAAATTATTATATATCTCTGAGTTTATTTTATTAACTGGACTATATAGGTAAAAATATATGGATATTTTCCTGATTGATGTCACCATAATAATGTAAATAGGAAAAGGAAAGGATGGCAATGCAAAAAAATTGTGGAACAATAGCTGCTCTTAATAATAGGCCATTATCATCCAAGAGTATCATAAAAAGATAGAGAGGATCAAATGAGACAGTGATCTAATTGTCCCCAAGAATAGGAATTAACAGGGAAAGAAAGAAACCTTCAATCACAAATTTGAAAAAGAGAATAAGCTATTTCAGCACCTATGTAATTTTATGTGCCATCCAATTTGGGGATACTATATATCAAAACAGTCTGGAAGAAAACATGTCCTTTTCCTCACCCTGAATAAACTGTAAAAAAAAAGATGGAATAAATGAATAGGAAGAACATGTAGAAGGTTTTTTTTTAAGAGTATTCATAGGAAAATGGATTTCTACATAAATTTATAAAACTACATTACAAAAACCATAAGCATCAAAAATCTAAAAAGTTATCATATTTACTTATAAAGAGTTAAGGTATAAATAGAAGTTGATGGAAAGAAAATTGCAATATAAAAGGGAACAAGGGTATACTTTGTAAAATACTGAAAGAATATTTACTATATAACAGCAGGTTTGGGTGTGGCTTACTTCACTTAATATGATTTTCCAAACCTTTGCATTTCCTTACAAATGGGACAGTGTCATTCTTTCCTATGGCAGCATAGAATTCCATTGAGTATAAATACTACATCTTCTTGACCCATTCATCTACTGAGGGACATCTGGGTTGGTTCCATGTCTTAGCTATGGTAAATAATGCTTCAATGAACTTGGTTATGCTGGTAGGTTTAGTTCCATGCTTTCCTATCACTTGGAATTATTAGTATACATCTATGTTTCTCCTGCAGAAGAACACAATAGTTCAAAAGCTATGCATGTAAGGTCTTATAGGATGAGGCCAAAGGAAATGAACTCCAGGATAGGGTAAACAAAAGGTTTATCTATCTTGGTGATTGTTGTTCCTAATGTACTATGTGAAGTTATTTCTTTTCTCTGTTTTCCCCTTTATGGTTTTCTCATGTTCTTACTCTATCCGACTTTGTTACCTGATATGCAATATATACATTTGTTTATTTCAAATAGGGAAGATAAGGGGAAAAACAAGATGACTAGAAAGGGGTGAGGGGAGGGTAAGTTGGAGAAAAATATGAGAAGGTATGGCAGTGTTCAAGAAGTAATGTACCCACTACCTGAAAAATGTAACTGTAAACCCTCTATGTGTTGCCCTGACAATAAAATACAATTTTCAAAGTAGAGTAGGTTTGGTACCACAGATAACTGAATCAATATGTGGATAATAATTTTGAAAAATTTTGCCAAGGAAGAAAATTCAACAGCCAGAGTAAACAAAATAGCTGGGCACCTGTGACTCATGCCTATAACCTTAGCTTTTCAGGAGGCTGATATCTAGGGATCAAGATTTGAGGCTAGCCTGGGAAGACTAATCTGAGATACACAGAATATGTGCCTCAAGTGGTGAAACACCAGCCTTGAGTCAAACTACAAAGCGAGTTAATGCAGCTTTGGAATTCAAGCCTCAATCACAGCACTTACAAGAAACAAACATGAAAATAAGTTTGAAAAAAGTGACAAGATAATTTGTAGAGATTTGGAGACAAAGAGAATATATGAATGGTAGGTCAGAAGGACACATGTAATAGAATCTACTGTAAAGATTATTGTACATATTAGTATTGCCTGTTTGAGAGTTCACTAGACATCTGCAGACAAAAATTCACAAAACTCATGCCCATTCCACAGTGTTTAGCTTCTTCCCACAGCAGTCACACACTGTATTCATCCCAGTGTGTAGTAGACCCCTGCGAAAGAACAAAGGAAAATCTACCTGTCACTAGAAGAAACCTGCAGCACCTTCTGCATTTGTTGTAGTAAGGCACAACAAAACCCACAGCAAAGTAGCACTCAGTCTTTGTTCAAAGAACAATGCTCCAGGAGATTCTAATTTAACAATATTGAAGGAAGAAATAAATAACCCTGAGTAGAACCAAGAAGAAATGGAGGGAAGTAACAGAAATAGCTGGAAATCTAGCCTTAGAAACAGATGCTGGAAACAGATGGCTTTGTGAATGAGTCCTCTCAACCTTCAGAAGACACAGAATGGCAATGATGTTTGATCTATTTCAGAAAAAAGTACTCAGGTTATTTTACAATGCTAATGAAACAATGATATCAAAATCTGGCAGAAAAAATGAAAAGAAACACTAAATGGAACACAAAGTTTAGAATACAGAACATGAACATTAATAGAGATTTCAAACACTGAAATCCAGAAATCTTTTCAAGTAATGCCCAAATACTACAGAATAGTAACAGCTTCTTCATCAGAAAATGTCAATATGCCCTATATCTCTTGCATTTCTATCTACTTAAACATTTGACTGTAAAGCCTTTAATGGAACTTGGCACAGGGATTATACTTGTCTTGGCTATTGCTTTATCTTTTCTGTCCATCCCAATATCTTGCCAGAGCAATGCCTAAATCTCTCTGAGTGTATAGAAAATGGAATAAAGAAGTTCTCAGAGGCAGAATAAAGATATTTGCAGTAGGTTTAAATAAAATTTACTAAAAATGAAAAAAGATTAAGTCAGTTATTATTTGAAGAGGAGAAAAATATAAGGAACTATACCTAGTCTTGACACGGCATTTTGGTTTAAAAGTGGATATTATGAACATCCCCCTGGAAGCATGAACAGTGAGTAATGTAAATGTAATATTAGAAATAATAGTCCATCAAAAGGGAATCATCAAACTACAATATTTAATATGGATATATGAGCTGGCAACAATTTAGTCATTACCTTTAGGTAAGTAGAGGAAAATACTAAGGTAAAAGAAAGTGGAATTACATGGCCCTAGTTAGGGAACTTCTTTCTTTCATGTTTATAGTCATCATAAACATTATCATCATCAACATTATCATCATAATCCTTATCATCATCACTGATATTTATTGAATACTGATTATATTCCAAAAGTTCTAGCCAATATAGATTATATCATTTATTTTTCTAAAGGCTATAATAAAAGTAGTAATACTACCCTATTTTATAGATGAAAAAAATAAAGTCCAGAGATTTTATATAACTTGTTCGAACAGGGAAGGTTTTCCATCTGGTTAGAAGCCGATCCAGCATTTCAACAAAATCTTGACTATCTGGCAACAGAATCTCCCAAGATTAAACATATGCCCTTTCCCAATGTCCACATCAATTCCCAGCATTTACTTACATACGATAGATTAACAGTGATATATTCAGTTTGAAAAGATGCTGGAACCCTGCCTGGCACATAGCAGATATTCAATATATGCTGTTTTGCTGTTTATTGTTTTACTAAAATATAATCTCACTATCTATATAAATCTACATTTTTATGCATTAGCTACATTGTTTAATTCTTTCACATCATACTTTTTTAAAATTTATTCAAGCATTACATACATATACACGCAAAGAGGAATTTACAGAAATCAATTTTTGTATGCTTTAGAATTTGTTTTTCCATCATATAACTTCCTTCTTTTGTCTGATCATGCTCCCCACATTATTAAAAACCTGGCTAGAATGAACTCCAAATGGATCAAAGACCTCGAGGTAAAAGCAGATACACTGAAAATTTACAAGAAAGAATAGGAGATACACTAGGTCTCTTTGGCACAGGTCGAAACTTTCTTAATAAGGACCAAAAATCACAACAAATCAGAGAAAGGCTGGATAAGTGGGACTGCATTAAACTGCAGAGCAAAGGACAAAGGACATAGTTAGTAAATTAATTAGGAAGCCTACAGAGTGGGAGATCTTCACCAACCATACAATGGACAAAGGCCTCATATCCAAAATATATCAACAGCTCAAAAAATTGAATCACTCCAAAACTAATTTCCAAAGTAACAACCATCCCATTAAAAGATGGTCCAAAGACTTAAAGAGAGTCTTCTCTGAAGAAGAAACAAAAATGGCCTATAGACACATGAAGAAATGCTCAACATCTCTGGTCATAAAAGAAATGTAAATCAAAATAACTCTAAAATTCTACCTCACTCCAGTTAGAATGTCCAGGATCAAGAAATCTAATAACAACAGATGCTGGAGGGGATGTGGCCAGGAGGGATCACTACTACACTGTTGGTGGGAGTGCAAACTTGTTCAACCACTATGGAAAGCAGTAAGGAAGTTCCTCAAAAGACTAAACATAGAGCTCCCCTATGACCCAGCAATTCCACTACTTGGCATTTACCTAATGGTCCAAAAACAAGACTACTAAATCCACTAACACAATGATGTTCATTGCAGCACTATTTATCATAGCAAAGTCATGGAACCAACCCAGATTCCCCTCAGTTGATGAATGGATCAACAAGATGTGGTGTGTATACACAATGGAATTCTATGCTGCTGTCAGAAAGAATGGCATAATCCCATTTGTAAGGAAATGGAAAGACAGAAAAAAATATATTAAGTGAAGTAAGCCAGACTCAAAGGAACATAGGCTCAGTGGTTTCCCTCATTTGTCATAATCAGTAGGAAGCTTGGGCTCTCCTAGCAGAGATTTACAGTGGAACAAAACCTAGATACATAAGGCCATATAGAATTACGCTAAATGAAAGGACCTCCAGGATATAGAAACAAAAGCCATATAATGAGTGATTGTTGTCCTTAATGTACTATGTTATCTCTCATCTCTTTTGTTGTCCCTTGGTTATCCCATATTGTTACAGTATTTCACCTTGTTATCTGATATATTGTATATATGCGTATCTGGTTATTTGAAGTTGGATAGAGAAGGGGGAAAACAAGATGAGGGACGTGGGGGGGAGGGAAATGGGGACCAAGACATGAGAAAGGGTATCAATGTATGTGAAGTAATGCACCTTCTCTCTGGCAAATATAATGTAACCCTTCTATTAATTACCATAAAAATACATGCAAAATAAAATGAAAATAAATAAAAAATAAAAACCTGGCCAGAGTGTGTTTTATAACAGATTTTGACTAATTAAAAGGAACCTCAAATAATACAGAAGAGAAATACATCAAAGCCCACAAAACTCTTAAATTATTATTGTTAGAGGCCCTTTGTCATGATTTATTTGTGAAATGAAAATAAGAACAGAACCCCAATACTAGCTGTTTATGTCAACATTCGTTTCTACACTGTATGTCCACGTTTTCCTTGATGTATTAACAAACTCAAAGATAAATGTGGACATGCTGCTTTTATTGCTAGGATAAGGAACATGTCAATTTTAATTTTAGTGGATATGATCCACATTGCATTTATAAATCTATGACAGTTTATATTTCTTTTCCTTTATAAATTATAGAGCCCTTTCCCCACAGAACTCACAAGCAAGTGAACTGGGGATGTCCACTCTATCTTGCACTGCACTACAACGGTGAATTTGAATGCCTCTTCATAAATTTATTGTCCTTTTGTGTTTTCTCTAATGAGAACCATCTCTTCATAACATTTGTCCATATTTCTAGGGAATCATCCCTTGTTATTATAGTAGATGTGTGCTTTATCTATTTTCTGCATGGCAATTTTGCAGCAAAACAAAATTTTCTCCTATTACCTTAGATAGTATATTCTCCTTTGCAACTGAAAACATTTTTTGTTGAAGATTTGGAATTTAACTTATTCACCTTGCAAACTTACATTAGTTATTGACTAACCTGACAGCTCCAAACTTACCCTTCTCAGCACGGCTCTGGGATTGAGTGACAGGCCTCAGTCCCCACTTCTGATTCTCCTTGAATTCTCTGCTGATATCAGCCCTTAGTGTGATCTGAGGAAGAAGGATTGATTGAAGAGGCAAGCCAGGCTGGGGATTTGCTCTCTACGTAGTTAATTTCTGTGGGTTTCCTGATGCTTCTTATAGCTTGCTTCTTTGTCTCTTCTTTATAACAATAGCAGTTATCCTGTGGCAGAAACTGAATCCATTTTCAGAGGTTTTTTTGTTGTTGTTGTTTGTTTTCTTTTTGTTTTTTTTTAACTCAAGCACAGAACTCACTGCACCCGCTTCAGAGACAATAACACTCACAAAGCAGGTTACTTTTAGATCTGCGCTTCAGTACTTGTTCTAAATCTTTAAGATTTAATACCTCCAACTTTTCTTTTGTCCTTCAACCCTAAGGATTATTGCTCTTCCCTGAAGTTACTACTTCTATGATTGTAAGTTCTTTTAAATTTGCTGAAATCTACTTAGCAAGTTTATACTTAGATACAACCTATTTCCCCTTAAATCTCTGCTACTAAATAGTGCAACTTCTAACTCTTGGCTCAGTTTTGATAAATAAAATAATTGTGGGCATTGGTATGTTTTGAGGGAAAGTCAATTCATTGTAAATTCAAAGTAGTTACCATATTGATTCTATTTTTAATTTTTCCATATTTATTGTTAAACCTCCTTTATCCTTCACGTGTATGTTTCACTTAATTAACTGGTTTATGAATGCCATTTGTTTTGTGTGCATTTGTATTCATGCAGGTGTGTCTATGTGTTTACTTTGTGTATCTCTGTATATGAGTTGACATCCTAGTTTATTAGTTGCAGTTGGCTGATATTTGTGTATGTGTATATATATATACATATATAATGTTTGCTTTATTTTCTGCAGATGTAAGGCACAGCAGAGCAATCAGAATATTGTAAGAATGTTATTATTGCTCTAGTGTAGAACTCAGCACGTTATTCTATAAATGGCTAATTTTGTAGACGGTGGGTCTCTACTGCAATAACTTAACTCTGCCACAGTAACACCAAGGCATCCAGAAAAAAAGAAAAATTAATGACATAAAATTACTCTGTGATTATGTTTATTCTCTGTTCTATGACTTTTCTCATGTCATTTTTGTATCATCTGAAGATTAATCTCTGAGCATGACTTATAGTTTAGCAGTAGAACCTAAGTTTAATCCCTAGCACTGCTTCCCTGAAAAACATCTATTTTCAACCAGGAAACTTATATTGTTGCTGTTTTAATCTAGCATTGTACTATTAGCCTTAATATTTTAGTATTTGTATTCATATTATTTGGCTGTTTGTGGGCCACTAGCATTCGTATTACCTGAGAGTTCTTTAAAAAAAAAAAAACGCAGTCTTAGGCTGCAGGCAGTGCTATGCTAAAACTGACTCAGGCTGACTGAGAGCTGATTGTGCACAACTTTGAATTGAGGGACATCAAATTTCTAACTTGGAATTATCCAGAGAGTGAATAATTACACCCTGGAACATGACAAATGTCACAAATTATAGTGTTATAAGAGACAGGTTTACCAGTCTATCATTAACTAACTGGTTCAAAATTTGAAATTGAATATGAATTCTATCTAGATCATTTGTTTGAACATTAAGATTGTTGAAACACTAGACTAGATTTTATTTTTAAAAGGATACATTAGAATCACATGACATATTAAATATGTATGCCTGAACCTTAGGTGCAACATGGATTAATAAACTTTTCATATGAACACGTATGAAAAACACATTTTATATAAAACATATTTTAGATACATTTTCTGCTTTGTTATTGTGAATTAAGAAGGTTGATCTCAGTATCTGACTTATGCAACAGTAATCCATCTGTACATCACTTTTACAGTAACAATAAAAAAAAAGGCAGATAACAAGTGTAGTAAAATCATCTACCCTGGGACCTGGAGCATGGCCTAGTGATAGAGTGCTAGCATAACATGCATAAAGCCCTGGTACTCCATACACAGAAAAAGCCAGAAGTGGCACTGTGTCTCCCATGGCAAAATGCTAGTCATGAGCAAAAAATGTCTAAGGACTTTGCCCAGGCCCTCAGTACAAGCCCCTGGACAGGCAAAAAAGTATATCTACCCTTAGAGCTTTGATTTCCATCCCAATTTATAATAGAACAGTTGAAAAGCCTAAAATTATTCTCAGATGTTGAGATCTAATCACAAAATGTAGCAATTTGTATGGCTGACTTTCTGAATTTTATAGGTTAGCACCTTTATTTATTTCTTCGCTTTCAAAATAGGAGTATTCACATTACTGTCCCATGTCACGTTTAGGTTCAGATTAAGAGGTAAAAGGACGACACTGCACTTAAGAAATTATACATAGTTTCTTATGTCCACACCTGAACTCTTTTGTGATAACTTACGATTGGAAGAAAGTTGGCAAGAGGCTGTTTGTGGGAAGACATGAGTCAGTAGGCAAAAAGAAGGATGAATACCACACTTCCTATATTTTCTTGCTTGCCAAGTGATCAATTCATAAATATCAGGGCTGTTGATTTATGGAAGAGAGAAAAGTATCTTATAAGTTCTCAGTATGTTTTAGACCATGTCCAGCACATTGTGAAGTAGTCACATGTTTAAAGCTGGCACACTTGTGTGTCAAAGACCCTGTAGTGCTGGGATCTCAGTTATGAAATTCAGTCCTTGACAGCATTGCTTCTGCTGTCTTTTCCTCACCTCCAGCAGAAAAAGCACCCATGTGGAGACTCTCCTTCTCCAATTCTCCTGACCCTTTAACGTTCTTTCCCTAAACCTTGGGCTTCACATTCTTCAAACATGATTTTCATGCTCACTGTGGAATGTGCATGATACTAGCTCAAGCTTACTATAAAATGTTACTCCCATAGAATGTTTGAACTTGCTGTATTTTAATTAAAGATTTGTTGAATGAAGAAAAGCAACCAGTATAAAACTAAGAGTATTAACTTTTTAAAGAAAATGAAAAGACTTGGAAAGAATCATTAAGTGAAGTAACCCAGATCCAAAGAAACATAGGCTCAATGTTTTCCATCATTTGTAATAATTAGTACACATCTAGGACTCTCCTAGCATTGAATTGCAAGTGCTCAAAACTTAGGCAACATATGGTCATATAAGATGAAACTAAATGAAAGGATCTCTGGGTTATGGAAACAAGAGCTTTATATTTTATGTCTGTTGTTATTAATGTACTATGTTATTTCTCTTCTCTTTTTTTCTTTTTTCATATATTTTTACTGAAATTAATAGAAAGGATACATTATATTTGCCCAACAGAAGGTGTATTACTTCACATACATTGATACCCTTTCTCATGTCTTGGTCTCCATTCCCCCCCCTTTGACTCACACCCCTCATCTTGTTTTCCCCCCTTCCCTATCTAATTTCAAATAACCAAATACAAATACATCCAATATATCAGATACCAAAGTGAGATACTGTAACAATATGAGATAACCAAGGGACAGCAAAAGAGATGAGAGATAACACAGTACATTAAGGACAACAATCACTCATTATATGGCTTTTGTTTCTATATCCTGGAGGTCCTTTCATTTAGCGTAATTCTATATGGCCTTATGTATCTAGGTTTTGTTCCACTGTAAATCTCTGCTAGTAGAGCCCAAGGTTCCTACTGATTATGTCAAATGAAGGAAACCATTGAGCCCATGTTCTTTTGAGTGTGGTATACTTCAATTAATATGATTTTTTCTAAGTCTTTCCATTTCCTAACAAATGGGACAATGTCATTCTTTCTGACCGCAGCAAAGAATTCCATTGTGTACAAATACCACATCTTGTTGATCCACCATCAACTGAGGGACATCTAGGTTGGTTCCATATCTTTGCTATGGTAAATAGTGCTGCAATAAACATCGTTGTGCTAGTGGATTTATTATATCCTTGTTTCTGGACAATTGGGTAAATGCCAAGTAGTGGAATTGCTGGGTCATAGGGGAACTCTTTGTTTAGTCTTTAGAGGGACTGTCATACTCCTTTCCATAGTGGTTGAACGAGTTTGTATTCCCACCAACAGTGTAATAGTGATCCCTCCTGGCCACATCCCCTCCAGCATCTGTTGTTATTAGATTTCTTGATCCTGGCCATTCTCACTGGAGTGAGGTGGAATCTTAGAATTATTTTTATTTGAATTTCTTTTATGACCAGAGATGTTGAGCATTTCTTCATGTGTCTATAGGACATATTTATTTCTTCTTCTTCAGAGAAGACTCTCTTTAAGTCTTTGTCCCATCTTTTAATGGGATGGTTGTTTCTTTGGAAATTAGTTTTGGAGTGATTCAATTTTTTGAGCTGTTGATATATTTCAGATATGAGGCCTTTGTCCATTGTATGGTTGGTGAAGATCTTCTCCTATCCTGTAGGTTTCCTAATTAATTTACTAGCTATGTCCTCTGCCACATAAGAGCTCTGCAGTTTAATGCAGTCCCACTTATCCAGACTTTCTCTGATTTGTGGGGATTCTTGGTCGTCATTAAGAAAGTTTCGACCTATTCCTTCTTGTAAAGTTTTCAGTGTTTCTGCTTTTACCTCAAGGTCTTTGATCCATTTGGAGTAAATTCTAGTGCAGGGTGACAAAGAAGGATTCAACTTTAGTTTTCTGCAGGTGCTTAACCAGTTCTTCCAGCACCACTTGTTGAAGAGGCTATCTTTCTTCCATTATATTTTTTTGGCTCCCTTGTCAAAGATTAGGTGGCCATAGGTCTGTGGTTTAATATCTGGGTCCTCAGTTCTATTCCATTGGTCTTTAGGCCTGTTCTTGTGCCAGGACCAAGCTGTTTTGATTATTATAGCTCTGTAATAGAGTCTAAAGTTTGGTATTGAAAATTCCTCCTGCACTGTTCTTTCTGCTAAGAAGTGTTTTTGCTATATGGCGCCTTTTATTATTTTATATGAAATTTTGGATTGCCACTTCTATTTCTTTAAAGAATGACATTGGGATATTGATGGGTATTGCTTTGAATTTGTAGATAGCCCTTGGCAAGATTGTCATTTTCATGATGTCAATTCTTCCAATCCAGGAGCATGGGAGGTTTTTCCATTCCCTCAGTTCTGCATTAATTTCCTTTTCCAGGGTTTTAAAGTTTTCATGAAAAAGGTCCTTTACATTCTTAGTTAAGGTAATTCCTAGGTACTTTATTTTCTTTGAGGCTATTGCAAAAGGAGTTGCTTTCCTGATTATTGCCTGGTTCCTCTCACTGTTGGCATAGAGGAATGTAGTTGGCTTTTTAAGGTTAATTTTAAACCCTGCTATCCTTCCAAAGTTTTGAATCAGCTCAAGGAGATTGGGAGTGGATTCTATAGGATTCTTAAAATACAGAATCATGTTATGTGCAAACAGGGAAAGTTTTACTTCCTCTTTCCCTTTTTTGGATCCCCTTTATGCTTGCTTCTTGCCTCATTGCTCTGGCTAGGAATTCTAATACTGTGTTAAAGAGGAGTGGAGAGAGTGGGCATCCTTATCTCATTCCTGCTTTTAGAGTGAATGGCTTGAGCTTTTCGCCATTAAATATACTAGCTGTGGGTTTGTGATACACAGCCTTTATTATACTGAAGAATGTTCTATGGATTCCTAGTTTCTCCAGAGCTTTTAACATAAAGGGGTGTTAGCTGGGTACAGTATTCTTGTCTGGTAGTAATTGGACTTCAGGGCATGACATATATCCTTCCAACCTCTTCTTGCTTGCATGGTCTCTGCTGAGAAATCTGGGGTTATTCTGATTGGTTTCTATTCATAGGTGATTGTTCTCTTCTACCTGGCTGCTTTTAGGATCCTTTCTTTGGTCTCTATTGATCTAGTCCGAATGAAAATGTGGCAATGTGATGTCCTTTTCTGGTCAGGTCTGTTGGGGTTCTGAAAGATTCTCGTATGTGGATGGGCCTGCCCTTCTGGATATTTGGGAAGTTCTCTGAGATGGTTCCCTGAAGTATATTTCCAATACCACTGACCTATTTCTCCAGACCCTCCTCCATATCAATTAGCCTTAAATTAGGCTTCCTAATTGTATCTTGGACCTCCTGAAGCGTTTTCTCATATTTCCTAGATGTGAATTGACTCATTTTCTGTTCTTTCTCTATAACAACTAAATTATCTTCAACCCCAGAAATTCTCTCTTCTGCATTGTCTAACCTGCTATCAAAGCTTTCTGCCTTATTCTTCATCTCCCTTGCTTCTAATTGCTCATTGTTGATGCCTTGCATCTCTTGCTTTAGATCATGTATGGATTTCTTTATCTCCTTGATTTCCACTTGAGTAGTTAGCTTTATTCTCTTTGGACATTTGTTGGAGTTCGGTCACCTTTTTGTTTGTGGATTCTATGAATACGTCCATTTTTCTTTGAAAAACCTTTATTATGGCCTCCTTTATGGCTTCCCCTTTTTCATGTATCACCTTGTTTATGGTTTCCTCTTGTTTAGCTGTGGCTTCCTCCCTTATCTCTATCTTTATGTTTTTACACTTTTTATTAATGATGTTTATCAATTGCATTTGTATAGCACTTGGAAGACTCTCCTCTAGATTTGCCACTGACGGCTTCATTGCCTGTTTATGTTGGGTGGGAGATGCTATTCCTTGATTTGACATTTTTCTTGAGTTTCTTGTTCTGCTCATCTGAAAATGTGAGCAAGATTAATATTAAACAACATTATAATTTTTCAGATATAACCAACCTAGACCTTTTTAGTTGGTTGACAATAGATGTTCACACTTTTAGATTGGAAATATCCCTCTCTCTATCTTTTTGTGCACTTACATACAAATCTAATACAACCACACATTAACAATTTATGATCTTAATAACTCAAATAAGTATTATATTAAAAGAAAATGAAATCTACTGTATTCATAGCTTGAAGTGTACATACTATAATGAAAACGATCTTTTGTTCGTGTCTTTGTTTTGTCGATCATGGAACTTGAACTCGGGGGCTGGACGCTGTCCCTGAGCTTCTCAGCTCAAGGCAACACAGTGCCACTTCCAACTTTCTGGTGATTCATTGGACATAAGAGTCTTATGGATTTTTTTTAGTGCCCGGATTGGCTTTGAACCTTGATCCTCAGATCTTAGCCTCCTGAGTAGCTAGGATTACAGGCGTGAGCCATCGTACCTGGCTGTTATCTCTTAATATGACCAAAATTCATATAAGAAAAGGAAATTTGAGATCTGTACTATAATTGCAATTAATATTCTTTTTGAAATGTAATTATTTAGGTAAATGTACAGATGACTTGCCACTTAAAGCTGTTTGTGAATACAATTTATCTGGATCAAAGTCATCTTCTTCCCTCCCCCTGCCCCCCCAACCCTGTCCCTCATTCTTAATTTTTTAGGACACATGTGGAATTCTTTTTATATATATATATTTTTATTGTAATTAATAAAAGGGTTACATGATATTTGCCATATAGAAGTTGCATTAATTCACATATATTGAACCCTTTCACATGTCTTGGTACCCTTTACCCTCCCCCCCACCGCCTCTCCCCGTCTTGGTTTTCCCCCCTTCCCTATCAAATTTCAAATAACCAAATACAAATAAATTCAATATATCAGATAACAAAGTGAGGTACTGTAACAATATGAGATACCCAAGGGACAGCAAAGGAGATGAGAGATAACATAGTACATTAAGGACAACAATCATTAGTTATATGGCTTTTGTTTCAATATCCTGGAGGTCCTTTCAATTAGCTTCAGACTATATGGCCTTATCAGTTGATGAGTGGATCAACATGTGGAATTCTTGACCACTTTTTCCCTCTGCACTTCTCCCTTCACCTGAACTCATGGCTCTCAAGCCCAGCTTCCCAGCGTTTCTTTTGTTGAACATTGACTCTGCCTTTCTAAGGAATTGCACAATTTGGGTTCTCCCCTGAATCTACTATAATTTAGTTAATGCATTTCTTTATTCTTGCATACCACCCAATGTACTTACTTTTAATTATATAAGCAAAATCTAGTCTCTACATATAAGGGAAAACCTGCCACTTTTGTCTTGTGGCCATGATTTATGTTATTTAACAAAATTTTTCCTGGATTTATCAATTCTTCACAAATGGAACAGCAAGCCAGATGCCAGTGGTCAAGCCTATAATCCTAGCTACTCAGGAAGCTGAGATCTGAGGATGGTAATGCACAACCAGTCCAACCAGGAAAGTTTAAGAGACTCTTATAGCCACAAATTAATCATAAAAAGCCAAAAGTAGTTTTGTGGCTCAATTGGTAGAGTGCTAGCCTTGAGCATGAAGAAGCTCAGGAGAAGCACCCAGACCCAGAGTTCATTCTCCAGGACTAGCAAAAGGTAAATAAAAATAGTACAATATCATTCTTGTTAACAGATGAGTGAGAATTCCACTGTATATATGTATATATATATATATATATGTGTGTGTGTTTATATACATATATTTACATGTATATGTATATATAGATACATATAATATGTGCATATTCATATTAATATACATAAATATATCACATTTCTTGATCCATTTTTTCCATTGAGGGGCATCTAGGCTTTGCAATTATAATTTTGCTAAGATGTTACATTTCATGAAATGAGTTTTCATGATAATGAAACATTGTAGGCAGGTAAGTCCCTCAGAAGCTGTGAAAATAAGATTTAATTTTTATGAGAAAAATGTCTACTGAAATTAACAATAACCACAAGTGATTAATACAGTGAATACTAGTATAAAATAATTTGTGATTTTTATAAACTGGAATTGTGTGATATAGTACCGAGAAGAATTAGCTAGATAAAAGAATGCATTACTGAAAGCTGGAATTTATTTCCTCTGGGAGGTAGCTCTTTGCTCCCTTTGCCTATCAGGAAACTCTGAGATTGAATCTGAACTTTGATATCTGTTTTTGCTAGTGCTTCCCTCTGACCCTCGCATATTTTTCCTCTCCCTAGTTTCTTATGCAGACTCGGCTCTTGATGTTTCCCACATGAAATTCATGAGGCTGATGGTTTTACACAGTAAGCTTTGTTTTGTTCATGCAAGGAAATGTAGATATTCTGTCGAGAAAAAGCCATTTACACAGAAAACCTTGGTTCATTAGATGTTGCCACTCGTGTGTTCTGCTTCATCATTGTGTGGGATATATTGTGACAAAAGACTCATTTCCATCAAAAGAAATTCCCCAGGCTTTATTTCTTTAATGAAATGGAACTGATTAAATATAGTCTAATGTAAGGTGACTGGAAACACAGTCACACACATATGCATGAGTATAGTATTTATGTGGATATACATATACACGCATATGTATGTTTGCATGCATATGTAGCATTCATATATATGTACACATATCCACTTATATGTCCAAATATAATTTATATATACTTCTACAAAAACACATTAATTTTCATGCTACTAGCAAATATTTTTTGAAAGCTAATATTTAAAGTGCATAAAGAACCCTGCTTGCTAACTTTCTCTCCTTCTGGAAACAGCCTATTTTTTTTTTCAAATCAGCAATTCAATGTAGAACAAAGAAATTTAAAAATTACTATGTGTTCAAAAAGATCAACGAGAAAATTTTGGAGAAGCAAGGCAAACTAACATTAATAGATGATGCTAATTAGAATTGGTTTGCATATTTAACTTGTCTGAATTACACATAGATTTAATGAACATTTTAAAAATTGCAATCAATCTTTCTTAGACATGGTTAGTTATTTTATAGACAGTAACAAAAACTTGGAGGTCTGTTCATGATAACTGTTTCCCATTTATGTGCTAATAGAATTATTTCACTAATAGCAGTAGACTAAGCTTTTCTCTAACAAATTAGATATATGAGTTTGAAGTGCTTTGATTTCACAGACAAAATAATATTGTTTCACCTTGCAGAGAATATGTTCCTTAAACCTTTCCACTGTATTAAAATAGTTAAATTTATCTTGTTAAAAAAGGAGTTTAAAATTATCTTTTGGCCTGGAAAACCAAAGGAATTGTGGGTGTGTTGAGTAGAGTAATACTTTTTCAACAAGCTGAAATGAATGTTCATTTTACTCCCCCTCGGACAAAGTTTATTTTTTTCTTCAACATTACATTTAAGCTCAAGTATTGTATATGCATTTAGCTGAATTATGGAAGGGAAGTGTAACAACACAATGGAGAGACAAAGGACAAAAAGTGGACCGATGCAACAGAATGACTCACAAGACAATAGGTTGGAAAGGAACCTTAGAGCTTAGTGGGGGGACTGGAGAGGATGGAAAATGGGAGAATGAGAGAAGGGGAGACAGTGTTTGACACGAAACATACACATGACCTTGAACTGTAGCCCTCCGGTACATCATTCTGTGCAACATCAGATGACTGTGAAATCCCAGTATGAATTAGAATTTCCTACAGTGCTCCATGAGAGCTGTTTTATGAAATCAAAGTAAAAATCAAAATGGGAATTTAACATTTCAGACTTAAAATGCTTTGAAAAGCAGTTTAGTTGATAGGGTGAACGAAAGGATGCTGAGGAAGTATCAACTCATAAAATTCATTTCACAGCCACCCTAGGATCACTCTGTGTGTGTGTGTGTGTGTGTGTGTGTGTGTGTGTGTGTGTGTGTGTGTGTGTGTGTGTGTAAAGTATTTACTAACTACCCTCAGGAGCTATTTCATTGCTGTGATTAGGAATATGAAGTGATGAAAGTAATGGCTTCAAACCCTGCAATCAGAGCTCAGCATCCACATTGTGGCTACATAACTTACCATGTCCCAGACCATACAGTAAACACTACACAGTCAAATGTTAACTTCTCAAAACGGAAATAGAACCTAGATCCTACTCCTTTTTTACATATGAGAAAATTGATAGAATATAATGAGAGGAAACAATAAAGCCCAAATTCAAACTCAGTTTCAGTGTAGGCACTTCACTATTAATTATTGCATTTTGTACATGTATGGTGTTGATGCCATCCAATCCACACTTTAAAAAAATTTAGGCTGGTTGAGTATGATGATTAATAATCATATATGAATGATGTCCTCATAGAAAGAATATGTAACACAGATATACATGGAACAATGCTAAAGGGAGCCCATAACCATTTGCAAGGCAAGAGGAAAGTTCTCTTAATGAAACCAGTCTTGCTCACTTCTTTCCTACAGATCTGTGAGAAAGGGTATTTCCACTGTGTAAGCCACCCAGCATATATCCATTGTGAAAAATAGGCCAGGCCATGGTATGCTGTTATGATGTCCTTCATGAGCACAGAATACCCTTGATTGTGTCAAAAAATGAGATTCACAGTCAATATCTGAAACTAAAAGGTCAGTTGAATACTTAGGAATAGAAGACCATACTGATCTTTGAACAAATCCATGAGTTGACTTGATGTCAAGCTTTTCTCTAAAAAGTTCACCTGGATTGTGTTGGTAACAGAGACAGGAGTGGACTCAGGGCAGTCAGTCTGGAGAGAGATCAGTTGTGGTTATGATCTTACCAACCAGTAAAGGGAGAAGAGGGTAAATAGCAGCCTAGAAACAGGTTCATTGTAGATAATCTCTGACTGGTTAGGTGAGTTTAAAATCATGAGTCTGTCAGTGTTTAACTTTTAAATGAATGCTCATTGAAATAAGCTGTCATTGGTTAATTAGGCAGTTTTAAAAAACAGTTCTGATTACTAACTTAGAAGAAGGGTTATAGAACTGTTACTAATTGAATAGCTATATCTAAAGTTGTAGTATCTGTTTCTAACACTGAGTCTTTTCCTTGGAAAATAGTGACTTAAAAAGTTCTCAGTGGCCAAAATAATTAGTATAAAAGATTAGAAAAAGGAAATGATAAATGAATATACAAGTGGTAATATCTTTTAGTTGCTGCTAATTTTATATAACTTTTTTTCTAACTAAAAATGAAAACTTAAGATACTGAAAGTATGGATGAAATTGAGAAAAGTGAGGGAGAATGATCAAGATGCACTATGTTAATAATCTGACTTTTTGAGTTAAAATACCTTCATAAAATTACTTAAAATAATTTAACAAAAATATATTACCAATTTTATGTAAGTGAATTCAGGCTACATTTATATGCCAGGGCAGTTGAATGGGGTTGACATTTTGTCTTTAGTTTATCCAAACAGTATTGGTATTGAATGACTAAAAAAGTACTATTATGTGAGAGGAAATGTGTAGGCTTTTAATTCTTTAAAAATGTATGGATACCCAGGCAAGGTGGCTCACACCTGTAATCTTAGCTACTCAGGAGTATCAGATCTGAGTATCATAGTTCAAAGCCAGCCTGAGAACTAAAGTGGCTCCAGTGGTAGTGTGGTAGCCTTGAGCTGAAGAACTTTCAGGGACAGTGCCCAGGCCTAGAGTTCAAGTCCCACGACTGACAAAAAAAAAAAGCGATAAGATGTTCTGATGACTGTTTTATAACTTTATATTATGCTTAATTTTAATAGATTTTTATGTTTTTTGTCTAGAGGATTACACTTTCACCAATTCATTTATTTATTTATTTTTATTTTTCTCCTGGCTCTATTAGCAAGGCTTTTCATATTCAGAGGAGACGTGCTTAACCTTCATAGACAGGATTCGTGAGGGGCAGTCTATGCTAAACTGTGTGATGGGAATTTCTGCCTGTCCTATGTGTCTTTTGGTCCTCTCTGCTTCCTTCTGTTTTGGGAGGACTGAAGGTAGGACAATGTCTGTGTTCATTTTACTCATACCTGGATTTACGCATACATGGATCTTGTAACTACCACTTAAGTGTGGTGGTTTATGACAAATAGAACTGTGAATATCTGTAATTAAAGGCTGGAGCTGAGGGAAAACAGGGTAAGACATTATATGTTATCTGGACCCTTGTCTCTCAGATCAGGACAGAGTTATGTGGTCTAGTAAAACCAGAAACAGGAGACAGTAGATGTGGATCCACCCAAAGAAGAAGGCCATTGGCGGAAGTTAACAGACGGCCTTACTCATATCATCTTAGGGAAAAGGGGTCGAGTTTGAGATGAGAAAAAGGACTATACTTTTTAACCTACATCAGCATGGGTTAAGCTTCTTTGTTCTCTGTCTCTATGTCTTCTTATGTACCCATATGGGTTCTTAGTAAGAACGCATTGGAGGGTTCTTCCAATCAGAATTATAAAGCACTTTGCCTCTGGCTCCATCACCAATTCCCTGTGGTTACTTAAAGGGTTGAGTGGGCATGGCAGAGTCCATGGAAACCCAGGGTAAGTACTCTCCTGGGTTGAAACAGCCAGCAGCAATGACACTGGGAGAATTCAAGACATGTCATGAGTGACAACGGTGAATGCGAACGCCAGGAACAAAAGATGAAGGTATTTTTCCTACCATGAGTGTCCATAGCAGTTTTTATTTTTTCTTTTCAGATTTTCATTATCATATCCATTTAACCTTGCTTACATCCCCAAGGCTGCCATAAGCCTTCAATAGGATACAGTGTGCTAGGCAAGGTTCTCGTGTTAGGCTTAATTTAGTGTCAGGATGCTAAGAATACAGAAGGGAACAGGTTTGTTCTGTTGATATGAAGGGATGAAAACAAGAGTGTCGTGAATTAACCTCCTGGGGAAATAGTTGAGCCCTTAAGTTTCAGGAATTTAGCAGAGTAGCAGCTCATTTCTGATCTTTGGACTATCTCCTTAGAAGGCTCAGACTGGAATTTTCTCCTTGTAGTATAGACATTCAGGCTCCTTCACTTTGTCTTGCTCCATCATTTTGAGTCCCTCTCTTTTTTGTAGCCTACAAAGAGGGGGACACATAGGATTATATTTTAAGGGTTATGTGAGATACATTTTCAGGGCCAGGAATATGTCTGATTTTATAACCACCTCTACATCACTGTGAAGAGTTGAATCACATGCACATATTTGACATCACATCTGGCTCTATGGCTAAGAAGACAAAAAAGTTCTATAAAATCTTTTCTGCTACTGCAATGACAAGTTGGAAGAGAAAAGTCAGAAATATTAGATCTCAAATACTATCTAAAACTTGACATGAGAGATACCCAGCTGGAGGTTCTACTTACTCAGGAGGCTGAGATCTGAGCATTATGGTTCGAAACCAGACTGAGCAGAAAACTCTTATCTCCAATTTAATCACAAAAAAGCCATTTTGGAGCTGTGGCTCTCATAGGAGAGTGTAAACCTTGAGTGAAAAAGCTAAGGGACAATATCCCTACCCAGAGTTCAAGCCCCAGTACAAAGTGTGTGTGTGTGTGTGTGTGTGTGTGTGTGTGTGTGTGTGTGTACACTACAGGAGAGACAAACAGAATGCCAAGAAGGATACAAGGAAAGTATATTTAGATGCACAGGGGGGCCCCAGTGACAGCATTGTGTCTAGCTATGTCTGTTTACTTGTGCATTATCCTGATAGGGAATGAGAAGTTTCTGAATCAGAGCTCAAATTGTTTAGCAGAAATTATTATCTTCCATGTCTTTATTCCCTCTAGAGGGAAGCAGCGAAATCCAGGTGTACCCTGCAAGTACAGCGGCTATGTCTTGGAAAGGCAGCCTCAAACTATGAAATTCTATTCCCCTCCAGGGTTGGAATAGAAAGAGAGAGAGAGAGAGAGTTTGCTTTCAAATGCAAACAGATTTCTAAGAAGAAGTATAGGCCTCTAGACTTGAACCTGTGGACTGTACTCTCCTGCCTCCAGGGCAAATGTTCCTACCCTCTCCAGAGGTCTCTATTTAATGATTGTTTTCGATCATTCTTCAATCCAGATGTCAGCATTCTTTGCTTGGAAGATGCTGACAATGAAATATCATGAAAATATTCAAGAAGCAAACCCAGTTGAAAGGAAGAGTGTTACCATGAAAGGTCAGGCAGATAGGCAGCCAAACACTATAGAGCCTTTGTTTCTGTGAAAAGAGCTTGAAAACGATTCCCAGTCAATTGGTAATTCTTTTCATGTCTGGAGGCAGACACATGGCATGATCTGATTCTGACTTTATTGATTCTCTCACAGTTGTAGGAGCAGTAGGGTAAGCACAGACAGTGAAGGGGCTCCTGCCTTTATCAGGTGGGTAGGGCGATGTCTTACCCCAGAGAGGTGGGCAGGACTGAAGTGGGTACTGGATGAAGGATGGAAAAGAGGTGTAAGAAGGTATCGTTTAATTGCTTCCTTTGATTTTGCAACTGCTTGAGCAACTGATAATGCCATGTATATATCATAATAGAAACATTCTGTAAAAATTAAGAAAAGCAGTGGAGAAATAGTGAACTAAGTTCCCCTTTCGCATATTGTATCTGACATTCTGTATCACATTGGTCACCCACCAGTGAGAAATAGCTGGAATAGAGAGTCAAATCATTTTTACAAAGCAATGGGAAGGGTTAAAGAAGCTGAACCTAGTACATACAGGGACTTGTAAATACTAAGAAGTTTACTAACCCTGGATCTGAAGGGTAGGGGAAGGAGACCAGTACTGGTACAATGTGTTCTGCAGCTACATGCAGGCCCCAATCAAGAAAGGTTGCATTATTTGATAGACAATATGATGATAAACATATATTATCTGAGTGGGAAGTAAGCAAAAGAATCCTTTTTCCATAGTCTCTGTATCTGCTCCACTATATTCTGCATTTCTTTCTCATTGAATCCAGTCAGTAGCCAGAAGGACTGGGAGACCTGGAAGAGAAGAGAGTAAGGAGAGAAAGAAGTGAGAAAGATAGAGAGGAAGAGGATTAACAGAGAGAAGTGAGAGAAGAGAGAGGAGAGGAAAGAAGAGAGGAGTTAGAAAGAGGCAGAAAGGAAAGAGAGGAACCTAGGATGTGAAACAGGGTGGTAGCCCTTGGGCAGTGAAACTGAAGACATAATAGCACATCTCAATAGACATCAAAGCCAAGCCTCAGCTCTTACTACACAGGTATGTAAATTAACATTTCTACCTTTACCTTTCTGTGAACTCCAAATCTAGATTTGTTACGATCTTTCTCTGTGAAAGGCTGTACACCAACATTTCAAATGCATTGCCAACTCCAGTGATTCTCCTACCAAAGCTAAAGGTTAAATGCCATTACATCATGGTACACAGTACACAATGAAGCAATTGTTTTAAGGTTACATGGACATGAGGTACAGATTCCGCAACTAGTGGTAGAAGCCATGGGCCTTTCTCAGAGAAGCAAGATATGTCAGGTCACATAATGAGCTTAAAAAAAAATTTAAACCCTTTACCTCTTTTTTTCACTTCTTGAAGGAAAACAATTTTGACAAGAAATCATCAGAGAAGATATTCCAAATTTTAATGTCTTGGTTTAGGTATTGCTTTTGATTCAGGCTGTTTGTAGGCTGGAATAATAGTAAACCATATATTCCCTCTCCCTCAAAAAGTGTAGATTCACTTTTATCTTGGGAACAAAACTGGATAGAAAAGCTGTTTAAACTTTTCTTAATTCATAAAACATTTAACTTCAAGTCAGGTTTTGTTACAGCAGCACGAATGTGGTCCGTCAGCGTTTCATTATAACCCCATATTTCCAGGGCTTTTCAACAGTGCCTTAGAGACTCTCCTTTGAATTAAAGCTTGGCACTCAGGATTTGAATCAAAAACTACATTTTCCTTACTAATTAATCAAATATTTCAGATATTCTCAAGTCAAAAGAGGAGCAGATGCAAAGAAGTATCTTAAGGCACATTTGTCTATTAAAATTTTTTGTAAAAACATGCACACTTACTTCATACATATAATATTTTATCCCTGTGTATTTAGTTCTCAAAAAATTAACCAGAAAATCCCTAAGTTAAAAATAATTATTATTATAACATCTATACTTTGTCTGTTGGGCTTTGTAAGTAATTCATTTCCACTTTGGGAATTTGAATAGTCTGAAGCTCTCAGAATAAATTGGTTTAATATTATAATAGTGTTATGCTACATAGCCAGACTTACAAAAGGGAGGAAGTGTGGGTTCTGAGAGAATATTAAATTGTTGCTGCATATTTTTCAGTGACATTTAAATGTATGTGGGGAAACTCTTACATTCTGTGAACAGGAATTAGTAGCATGCAATAATTCTGCAAACAGATACTTGAAATTTAATTTGCTGAAATATAATGACGTGGTGTGGACTTATAACAAAGCATAGTAATAAACCTTCCCAACTCTGCTTATTTTAGTAACATGCCACGAGTGGTCAACAACAGTGAGGGAACAGCACGATAAACAACTTTTACTGTCTCATTTTGGAGATACTTTTCTTGCTTCGTTTTTATTTTTTGTTGTACTTGCTGTGTTAACTCGGGGCCTCATGCTCCCTCAGCTAGCATTCTACCATTTGAGCCAGGCCTTCACCCATGCTTTTTGCAAGGTTACCTTGGCAAGGACTTTTCTTCCTAGGCCAGTCTTGATATCATTACCCTGAGGTTCAGTCTCTTGAGCAGTTAGAATTGCCATCATAGCCCACTAGTGTGTCGCCGAACATTTAATGCTTCAAGGAGATGGGGACTTTTGTGGAAGTCCACCGCAACAGACTTCTCTCCAGCTCTAGTGGCTTCCATGTCTTTCCAGAAATATATCATCAAACAAATACTCTTGATCTAGCTTTCATTTATTTATTTTTGCCAGTCCTGGGCTTGAACTCAGTGCCTGAGCACTGTCCTTGGGCTTTCTCAAGGCTAGAGCTCTATCACTTGAGCCACAGCACCACTTTTGGCTTATTCTCTGTATGTGGTAGTGAGGAATTGAACCTGGATCTTCATGCATGTTAGGCAAAAACCCTTACCTTTATGCTAAACTCCTGGCTACTCTAGTGTTTCTTTCTACCTTGAACGTCTTTCTTTTGGATGTCTGTTTTGCCAGACTCCAATCTACCTTCAATCCTTGTTCAGTGAGGCAAAACTAGATCACTGGTTCTATGAGTTACTTGAGTTCTACAGTGGTGAGAATTGTCCCTCGGCCCTCTGGGGGTTCACTGACATAAACTGACTATAGAGAGGTAAGTAGGGAAAATGCATACAGACTTATTAATGTGCCAAATCACAGTTCAGTTATAAAGCTCAATGTGAATGCAGCTTAAATGCCCTCTCCATAGAGGACAGGGAAGAAGGGGTTGTAAGCAATTTCAGAGTAGCAAAGGTATTTGGAGGATTGATTGGTTCCCAAAGAAAGGATACAATGTGGAGAATGGTTCTCTTTGGAAGCTCTGAGCTGACAACTGCTTGGGACAAAGTGGGTGTGATGGCATCCTAGTCTTCCTTTCACTCAGATGAGCTTAATTATTACTGGATAATAAGAGTTCAAGAGGGAGATCAAAGCAACTACCTAATTGTTGGAAGAGCTTCCTTCAGTCATTCTGAATTTGGATAGAATGAAGGGAAGAAGAGATATTATCTCCATTCTGGGAGTGCTTTGTCAAGCTCATCTTGTCAAAGCATCACCTGTTAGGGTACCATTTTCAGAACACAAATTTAGTATCTATAACCCAGGCAGACATCTTTACACTGATTTCCAATCACGTTTTTTTCCCTCTTTTTAACAGACTATTGTATCAAACCCTGCATAAGGGGTCTGTGAGGTGATATTTTAAATTTTTATTTTCTACAAGTTAATCTCATAGAATTGTGTCTCACAAGTTGTTGAGTAAGATCTGCCTGTGAAAGTCTTTAACAGGAATCTCTGAACAACAGTCCAGATATATTTTCCTTGGCTCTTCTGAGTACAGATTGGCATTAGTGGCAAAAGTGAAACTCCATACATCAGTTTCTGCCATCATGTGTCCACTGAAACTGAGTTTGAAGACATTTGGACTTAATTTTAATTTCATTTATCAAAAGTAAAATATGTAAATGCTTGAAATCTGGTTTTCCCCAAACACAAGTCTATTTTGTATGTTAAATTACTGCTATCAATATTGTACAATATAGTACACATGTAGTAATATGAATGCTAAATTTTGGAAAATCATAGAATTTAATTGTTGATCCTATAATCTCAAAAGAAAAAAAAAGTTTAAAAAGCAAATCTCCCAGCCCCTCACCTCACAGCAGCAAAGGAGGAAGGGCTGTCTTGTAAATGAGCTCATAGGAAGGATTCAACTTTGGTCAGTGGTGTAAATGCTGAAAACAACAAAGCCCATTCCCTCTGTGATACTGAATGCGATGCAGTTGGTGGCAAAGACTCATATTTTCCAGTCCTGACTGTATGTTAATTTTGTGGAGTTTATTTTAATATATTACAATTAAGACAAAGAAAAAGTTGTCAAATATAGGAAATGGAATTTATTTAACTTTGTGTCTGGTTTGTGTTCCTAGGGTAAATGTGAGCAGTCGCTGTACGGCCACATGCATTCAATTAATGATGCCACCTTCACTCCAAGGGTGAGTTCACTTCTCTCGAAAAGTTCTCATAACTTGTCATATGTGAAAATTCCTTTGTATGAAACAGGTTTCCGAAGGTAAACAGTAACCTAAGAAGCTGAAGAGTAGGACCTATTTAGGAGTTAATTATAAGCAAAGTGAAAGATGCATGGTGAGTAAGGGGAGCAGAAATTGAAAACTCACAAATACACACCCACACACACACACACAAAAGACATGTACACACAATAGGCAGAAGTGTTAAGCAATTCTAGTCTACACCATGTTTTGTTGTTTTGTTTTAATGGTATTTGGTAATCAACCTAGGACTTTACACATTTCCAACATCATCCCTGGCTCTTTGTCTTTACTGTTTATTTGGTGTTGGCCTTGAACTCTGGGTTCTTCAACCTCTGCCTTCAGAGTGCTGATGATAAGTATGTCCCACTACAGACAGCCAGAGTAGGTTAACTTTTCATGAAAAATAATAAACATGACTAACGTGATCCAGATGTCTATAATTCTATTTATTCAAGAGGCTGAGATCTGAGGATCATGATTCAAAGACAAACCAGGCAGGAAAGTCCATGAGACTCATCTTCAATTAAGATTTTTTAAAAAAGAAAAGCAACAACAAAACAAAACAAAGCTGGAAGTGGAGCTATGGCTTAAGTGGTAGAGTGCTAGCCTACAAAAGACATCACGCAGGCCCTGAGTTCAAGACAGGACTATCATAGAAACAAAGAAATCAAAATCCTAAAAGGCTTAAAATGAAGCTAAAAGAGTAAAAGATGATTTAAAAGGAATTGGTTATAACAAAATGGTAACAATATTATTTTGTCTGTAACTTGATGTACTCAGATGGAAACAGTAAATATTACTGTAAATATTAGTTTGTGTTACTAAGCTATTCGAAGGTCTGTCTTAAAAGGCTGAGAGAACAGTAGGGGAGCGTGATTTCAGTTTGTACCAACTCAGAGGAAAGATATTTAAATAGATAGATGAACTCTCAAGTCCTTCAAATGCCATAATTTAATTATATCTAACATTTTAATTTGTCTCTAACTTCCCAACAGAGTAAGAATCCTAATTCCATATTCCTCTTTGCCAATTAGCTTAAAAAGATATCTGATAGATTGCTTGCATGTAACTTCAAAATGACAGTGTAGTCAAAATTCTGTTACTATCATTCTATTATTATTCTTTTAGAAAGAGGAAAAGTGCTCACTAAAAATTTTATCTACTGAGAAAATGGGGATGGCCCAACTGAAATTGGTTTCGTGTAATTGTCAGTCCTGAGAATTTTAATAATGGGCTCAACCACAATTACGTGTTTAACAGATTTGTCTTTGTAAAGAATATTCCATTTAATTGACTGTAGTGAGCCAATTAGCTGAAAAAATATTATATTATAGATTATATCTAGACAACCAAGTATAATTTTATTTCTAGCGAATTATAGAGGCATTTAGGCACCATGGACCCATATGATATAGGATATTTATGCTAAAACTCTATTAAGAGGTTTGTGGCTTCTCACATTGTGGGAAAATTAAATGGAAACTGAAATGTAGTAAACTAATATTTTATAAGCCAGGCATTATATTTTGGTAAGCAATACCATAGTTGTTAAAAAGGCCCACCATTCAACATTCTAAATAGTAAAATTAATAAGCAAGGAAATGCCTAAATTAGATTTATGAAGTGAGCAATTGAAGGAGACATGCTTTAATTATACATACTTAAAGGGCAAGAAGATGAGGACTAGGTGTCCAATGTCAAAGTAAGCGCCCCATGTTGGTTTACCTCCTTGGTTCAAAGGGATGTTACCTTATGATGCAGTGCCAAATTAGTTTCACAAAGCCATATCGAAATGTTCCATTAACTTCTTTCTTCTTTGCTGAAAGCTTGAATGAAATAGTGCTTTGTTATGATGACTGATATACTTGCATCAAAGTTGTGCCCACATTTTAATAACTTGACTTGTACCACATACCTCCAATAGAACAGAGGGAGGTTGGAAAGCCTCGGTGATGTGGCACTGCAAAGCAGCTGACTTTTGAACTTCCTGCTACAAGCAGTCATGGCAGAGTAGGATGCAGTGTGTACACAGAAGTCAGGCATTTCCAACCCCCTAACACTGGACTTGAAAATTGCTGGGTGCCTCTAAGAGAGGATCATTCACATGAGCATGATAGTTAAAACTGCATTTGCTGTTTTCATGAATGCATTTTTAGGAAGATTGGACAAATGATGTTTGTAAACAGAAACTGTAAATGAAAAATTAAATGTTCTCAGCATAGAAATCAAGATTCACAGAAACAAGTATCCAACAAGCCACATTTATGTATCGCCCTGGGAAAACTATTTGAGTTGAATTTAATGTATGGGTTTGTAATATTAGAGCACTTTGAGTCTTCATTTCTGACTGATTTCTCCATTGGAAGTATAGCCTCCCAATAAAGAAAGTTTCCAAGTAAGTTTCCTTTTGAAACTTATTCAGAAATCCATAATAAAATATTTTAAGAAACTCAGAATTTTTTGAATTTTTTTCTAACTTAAGGCCTTCTTACAAAGCAAACCCCAAATTCAGAAACAGGCAGGAAATCATTATAGACACAGAATAGATTTTTTAAAAGAGCATTCATATATATTCATATATATGTATATATATGTAGATAGATAGGTATAGTATCTTTCATACAAACTAGGAAAATGAGCACAGTTATTTCTGCATGGAGTCCCCTAAGCTCTCATTTACAACAAAGTGATCCAGCATATTCCTGGGTGGACATACCTTGAATTAGTCAGGGAAACTAAGTTGCCACTCCGTAGATATGCTTATATGTTTTATTATTCCTTTGCCCATCAGTGAATTTTTATATCTTCTTTGAGGGTTTTTTTTAATTAAAAAATGTTTATTGTGGGCCAGGAGTTTGGCCCAGTGGTAGAGTGCTTGCCTTGATTGCACGAAGATCCAAGTTTAATTCCTCAGTACCACATACATAAAAAAATCCAGACGTGGTGCTGTGGCTCAAGTGGTAGAGTTGTACCCTTGAGAAAGCCCAAGGACAGTGTTCAGTCCCAGAGTTCATGCCCCAGGACTGGCAAAATAAATAAATGTTTATTGTAAAGGTGATATACTGAGAATTACAATGTAAGCCAGGTAATAAGTATACTTGTTTTTGGACAGTGTTAACCTTCCGACTTTTTTCTGCCAAACTCCTTCCAACATAGTGTCGTATGTGGTTGGGAGTTTGGCCTAGTGGTAGAGTGCTTGCCTAGCATTCATGAAGACCCAGGTTCGATTCCTCAGTAACACACACGAAGCAAAAAGCCAGAAGCGGTGCTGTGGCTCAAGTGATAGAGTTCTAGCCTTGAAAAAAACCCAAGGACAGTGCTTAGGCCCTGAGTTCCATCCTCACCACTGGAAAAATAACAAAAAAGCAACACAGTGTCTTAGGAGAATCACTGCTGAATCAGTTTACCCTTTGTCACATTATTTCTGTTCTTTACTTTACTCTCCCCAAATCTGATAAACTTATATACAAAATAAAGGTACAGAAATAAAAAATAAAGGCAAAAGGGAAAAGAAACAGAAAAAAATGACTGCAGACAGTACAATAAAAAAAATCTCTACTTCCATTTCTTGGAGTTTCATTTTGATAAGCATCATGTTTTTGCTGATGAATCCCCTCTGGTAGTCTTCTCAGGGGAGAGTGGTTACTAAATTTCCTTGACTTTCACATACTTGAAAATGTCATTATTTTCTTTCCATTTTAGTATTCTCTTGTTTTCTGAAACTATTATTGCAGAAAAGACTCTTAATCAAGTGGTGGATCTTTTAGAGAATGTTTTCATTCTCTCTGATACTTTGTAATATGTGATGCTGCATAGTTAATTCTTATGTGATCTGCCTGCACGATAGATTTGATTTCATTTTGTATTTGATGTATTTCTTTCTTAAGCGTATTTTATTATCTTAAAGCATTTTACAATGGAGTTGCCATTCTACATATCAGCTTACGTTGCCATTGACTCCACCTCTTTTCATCGATCTCTTCCCTTTCAGCATAACCAACTATCCTCAATTTTCTAAATTTGAATGATTTTTCACAATTACAGAAAAATGTCACTCATTATTTTTAAAAATATTGCTGTCTTATCAATTCCTTAACTATCCTCTAGAAACTTCTGTGTTTATTAAAACATAATATTCTATTTCCTATGTTTCTGTTTATATTTGTTAGTTCCCTATGTTGTATTCTCACTAATTTTTCTTGATCAGTTTTATAATTCATGCTTTCTTTGTCTGGTTCCAATTTAGCTTTGCAATCTTATTGAGTTTTCATAATTTAATAACTTTATTTCTAAGAATTTCAATTGACTTTCTTGTTCTTGTTTTCTTATATCACATGGGTTTCAGATCATGTTAATTTTGTTTTCAAAGTTTTAATCTAGAATATCTGTGACTTTTCACTAATAAGTCTATTTACGAATTTTCTTCTCCCTGTGTGTGGCCAAGACTTCTTCTATACCATTCTCTTCTCATCCCTTCACTGTAACCAAGAAATCAAGTCCATGGAAATTTTCATGATTTCCTGCAGTGGCAGGCCGTTCCTTCCTTTCACACTTCACCTTTCAGCTGCACTTCTAACTTCTTTCTCAAGTTCAGACTAAAGAAATATCCAGTCCCCTTTTCTTCCACTCCATCGATTTGCTAGAACTCGTTAACTGACTGCTAAATATTAATCAAGTCAAAGTTGAATATTGTCCCTGTAGAAAATTCTCTTCTTTATTCATTTCATTCAACCTGTCATATTTAATTTTTTCTCTTTGTGGATTGTGTGACCTTCAGGATCATCATTAGGCATTTTTGTATTTCTGCCTAAATAGCTACAAGATATCTCATTGAAATATGTTAGCAAAGGAAGTTTTTCTTTATTTTCATTCTAGTTGATTCCTTGGATTCAGAAAATCGCATCCCATTCATCCTGGAAGGGATGAGTCACAGTTGGCAACTTACATTTTTTCAGAAATTTCTTTACCCTAGAATTCAGTGAAAGCAAAGGAAAATGAAGAATATTTTCAATTTTGACTTAATATGTCCAGCAAAAGCTATTTTATGTATTTAATATTCTAATAAAGCAATGAATTAATAATTGATTGCAGAGTTGTATATAAACATATCCATAAGGATTTCATTACAGCATTGTATCATTTTTGTCTTATTTCACTATTAAAGCCTTTACAAACGATGTGAGGGTCATAACGTTTGACTATTAGGATTATTAGGATCAACAGTCTACTCTTTAGAAAAAGTGTCTCACATCTTGGAAGCATAGGACAATTTCATAATTTCAGTTGTTCATTACATTTTAGATTCTCAAAAATGTGCTTGCTCAACATATGGAAAATAACATGAACATTAACTGGCAGTACATATTTTACCTTAACAAAACCCAATGCAAATCTGTAATTATTTTAGTTATACTATGTAGGTGAATTGTAGTTGATCCTACTAAAATCAATGTAAATTTAAAAGAAGGAGCATTTACCTAGTTCATATCTGGCTATAGCATGTAATAATTGGCAGCTAGGAGTTTTAAATTTGACCTACAGCTGGTAAATCACTTTTTCTCAGTTGCTAATATGTGAACATAAGTAGATTAATTCAACTTATCTTTTCTTTAAATCACCCAGAAACAAGTGTCTGCCATTGCCTATTTTTTAAAAAAAAAAAAAAGCATCATTCTGTTTTATCAAAGCAAACTGAGTTCCATGTTGATGATTTCTTTTATTTTTGCTCAAATAGAAAGCACTTAGATCCAAATTCTGGGTATCTTATATAAAAATGCAAATTATTAAGGTCATACAGTCATTGACCATCTGAAGGACAAATGATATCAGCTGGCATTTATGCATTAGAAAAATTTCAATTTTGTTTACTTCTCCAGCAATCCAGCTTGATGTCAGCTACCATTTAGCTAGGCCAATAATATTGATATTGGATGTCACTTCTTATTCATTACTGCATTTAGATGATGCATAAGTCAAGCTTTTAGATGTGGAGTGAAAAGCCACATAGCTTGTTCTCGCCACCAAAGGAGATTGCAGAGAATAACAGAATAGGTAGTTTAGAGACCCACAGAGAACTATTTCTACTTTTGAATTTTCTCAATACTCCATACTATTAAAAATAATGGTATATTTTAAGCCTATCTTACTTATGCAGTATTTTATTAACTCCTTTATGAAATAATTTTCCAAGCTAATTGCATAAAATAATTTCTAGGAGAAAATGAATAAACACTTTAAGAAAGGCAAAGGGAACAAAGAGAGTTGTGTAACCAGACATTCAAAAATTAATTAGAAAAAATCATAGAATACATTTCTATAGCTCTTATCTACTGAAGCAGTTCTTTGAAATTTAATGCTATACATAAGCAGTTAAAAAAATTAAAATACATTTAACATTATGTCACACTAGTCCTGAATTCTAAATGTTATATTCACTCCAGCCATCTGAGATGATTTCATACATTTGTCATTTTCTTGATGAGTACATACAATTTAGAAGCAATGTGATGATGTCATATTTCCTGATACTTTCTCCCTGACTATAACGTTAGTCATTTGTTTTTTTTTTGTATACCCTTTGAATGACTTACATTTTCTAACATATGTGAAACATGTTCAGTACTAGAATTTCTACTTCAAGATCCTTTCCTAAGCCCCTACTTTTCCAGTACTCACCTCCTCAGTATTCACCATTGCTCACAGCTGAGGATTCACCAAGAAACAATACCAAGGCCTGCCTGCATGGCCTTATATTCTTTAAGAACCAAAGACAATAAATAAGACAACAAATGGATGATGGCCATCTATAAAGGATAATCGAAGTTGAAAGTAGTAATCCGATCAGAGTTGTCACTTCTTGAGAAATTTTCACTAACGAAACCTTAGAAAATCAGAAGAAAGAGAACTCAATTCACATGTCTGACTGCTGTTATCATGCAGGATCAGCAAGACTGGGACATGTGGAATAGACTAGAATTTGATTAAGCATGTGTAATATTTTGAATGTAATAGATAACTGGGTATTAATTTCATTTCTTATTGGTTAGACATCAAATGGTTGAAAGCATTGTAAAATAATTCTCTTACATCATCTATGATTTCCAAAATATTTACATACGCAAAAATAACCCTGCCTATGAGAAGTGTAGTAGATTAATCTTTGCCATAGAATTCTTGGACTCTATTCAGTTTTGCTCAAGGCTGGTGCTCTACCACTGAAGCCATGGCTTGACTTCCAGCTACTTTTCCCCTTTTGGTGATTTATTGGAGATAGCTATCTCAAGGACTTTCTCTGCCCATACTAAATCTACAGACAACAGCATCCTGAATACCAAGGATTATAGGTGTGAGTCACTGTGCTCAGACTTCCAGCTTATTTAAATCCCATCAATATCATACAATTCTTGTTACAGAAACTAATCACTAAATATTCATGGATTAAGAAACATCAGAAGACACTGCAGGACAGAATGCAAAGGATATTTTAGTGGGAATGATTACACAATATGTTTTGGGGCATAGGTAGATTTTCTGTTGATTTGAAATAGTTGTTTGAAATTTAATATATCTGCAACTTCCTTGTTATTGTTCTGAGTACATAGGTGTCAAAAATAGTTCAGAATCTGTTTATCAGGTTCCTAAGAGATAATGCCAGCACTCAAATTATTTCATTATTTAGGTAAATGCTAACATAACAAAGTCTCAGTAAAGCACTGCACAGCACAAAATTCTTCAAAATGTCAAAATATCAACATAAAAGCATGCATCATTCTCATTATGATTACTTTTGGTCAGTCTTAAAACTATCAAACAAGTAATTACATGATAAAAACACTCTTGCCAGTCCTGGGAATTGAACTCGGGGCCTGAGCACTGTCCTTGGGTTTCTCAAGGCTAGAGCTCTACCACTTGAGCCACAGCACCACTTCCAGCTTTTTTTTCTCCTCTGTATGTGGTACCAAGGAATCAAACCTGGGTATTTGTGCGTGCTTGGCACTCTACTACTAGACCAAATTCTTAGCCCCAAAACATGTGCTTTTTAAAGAAGAGATTATTTGGAGCTGGAAAAAGCAAAACGAGTTGTTCCACTCATTTGCTCATAAGTTTAATTATTCAAAACTGTGACTATCCCCTTTACTGTAATTTTCCCTTCCTGGGAAATGGGATCTGGTAAGGCCATATCCTCATCAGTGACTGTAGATAACATGTCCCACTCCCCAGAGCAGGGGAGCTGGCCTTTCCTCTAGGAAAGATGGTGCTTGTATAACCAGAGTGACTCTATGGGAGAAAATGATTTGAAGTTAAAAGTCACTGCAGACTGGCCTGGAATTTCCTGGGGCAGCAGCTTTCCTATGGTCTAGAATCCCAGAATGTTAGTCATTGCCATGCTCTCCCTTTCATCCAGAAATCTAAGGATATTGTAGTCTCAGATATGCTTGCTGACTAAAAATTAACAAAGCTCTAAGCATAATGGTTGAGTACCAGCATTCTAGGACTCAGGCTGAAACAGGTTTGCAAAATTAAGAGCAAGCAGGGCTACAGGATGAGCTTAAGACATGCACCTCCCTATGTGCTGTCTTCAAACAAATAATAAAACAACAGCAAACAAGGAATTGGAAAATATTTTCTTACTTGCTGCTGGGGTTTGAATGAAGCAGAACACCTTTGTTTCTGACTGAAATACCGGGTGCCTTTTGAGCCCTTTGCCCCACTGGAACTGAAAAACCACCGTTCCATCAGGAATCTCCTCCATTTTGATGATGCTTAATATTAAAATTTGGCATATATATTATATTATAAATATAATGAAATTACTATAAATTCATGCAATTACACTTATACATGTTGAGAGTTATGCTAGCACTATATTAAGCAATAATAATTGTCCATATTAAAAGAACTTTTACCAGATAATTATACCTTAAGTTGTCATTCCATTAAATAAAACAGACATGGCAAAAATCCTCTGGACCCAGCTGAATCTTCTGCTATGATCAGAGAGCAAAAAGACATTCCCATTAAGAACAGTAATTAATATCCTGCTCCCAACTTTGCTAGATAATTTGCTATATTTCTTCATGAAATGTGGAACACATCTTTTAAAGCTATAGCTAAGTAATTCAATAATTATTTTGAAATTACTGAAAGTATGATGCTATACATTTTTCATAGGAAGTTTTCTGTAAATATTTGTGGAACTCAATTAGGTGAATGAAAAAATCAAATTTTTACCTAATCAGGAAAAAAATAAATCTGTCTGAAAATTTGATGCTTGCTGCTTCATTTACCTCTCCTCACTGTCACAAAAGCCTAGTAATCTTCCACTCACCCTCATGTTACTTTGAAATTATAGAAGGACCAACTTCCTTCCTTGAGAAAGGACAACGCACTAATGAATTTAAGTGCCCGTTTCTCTAAAATTGTCATCTTTGGTATACTATTTCCAGAGTAGAATCAAGAGTAGCTAGCTTTTACTCTTCAGCGAGTCCGGTGAGATTCAGATTTTTATGTAAATTCATGCAAAACTTGCTCCAGCATTATCACATCCTATTTATTTCAAACCCCCCCAAAAGGAAGGCTGCCATTGTTGATTTGGGAAAGGAAGAGTAGAGCATGAGTGAGCTGATGCAGGTTAACCCACACAATATTGATCTATCCAGAGATGAAGAGAGCTTGCAAAACAGACACTGTGTCCATTTTTTCAACTGCAGAATTAATGTTGCACTTATATCTATTTGGTTTTATCCATAACTATTTCTAAAATATAAAATTACAAGCATTAAGTGTTAGTTGCTTAGGAGGTTTACAAATTGGTCCCT
This sequence comes from Megascapheus bottae, assembly GCF_031878675.1. Lineage (NCBI taxonomy): Eukaryota > Metazoa > Chordata > Mammalia > Rodentia > Geomyidae > Megascapheus > Megascapheus bottae. Next base: position 20,828,574 of record NC_143529.1, read on the forward strand.
CAAAGATGCCACCAGTGCTGGTCAAAGTGCTAGGACTGCATGCTTCTTCCAAATAACATCTTCTCTTCCATACATTTCATCTCTACAATATAGAACTAGGCCCTTCTAAAAGGAAAGGCTTGAGTGATCAATCCTTAATGAAGAACTATTCAAAACTCTTGAAAAAAAGAGATTATGCCATCTTTCAATTTTTTTTCTCAGCTATTCATAACAACAAAAAACAACAACAACATAGACTAACAGTGCTGTGGAAACAGTGCATTAAAAAAAGAAGTTGGAGCAGCTTGATTAAGTGGATCACAAATATATACAAATTTAGCAGTTGAAAAATTGGTCTTTAAATATGTTCAAATTGTTTAAATATGTTCAAATTGGTCTTTAAATATGTTCAAATTGCAGGTTAAATCATCATGGGTTGTTTTAGGAAGGAAGATGATCAATCAAAGCTAGTGCAAATGTAAATAAATGTAACATAAGTGCATTGATTAAAGATAGCTGTCTGAGTTGGGCATGGCCTCTCTAGCTAGCTCTTCTTTTTTTCTTCCATATATTTTTATTGTAATTAATAGAAGGTTACATTATATTCACCAGATAGAAGGTGCATTACTTCACATACATTGACCCCTTTCTCATGTCTTTGTCCCCATTTCCCACCTCCACCCCCACCCTTCATCTTGTTTTCCCCCCTTCCCAATCCAATTTCAAATAACCAAATACATGCATATATATATAATATATCAGATAAGAAGGTGAAATACTGTAACAATATGAGATAACCAAGGGACAGCAAAAGAGATGAGAGATAACATAGTACATTAAGGACAACAATCACTCATTATATGGTTTTTGTTTCTGTATTCTGGAGGTTCTTTCATTTAGCATCATACTATATGGCCTTATGTATCTAGGTTTTGTTCTATTGTAAATCTCTGCTAGGAGAGCCCAAGGTTTCCACTGATTATGACAAATGAGGGAAACCATTGAGCCTATATTATATAACTCTGGCTTACTTCACTTAAAATGATTTTTTTCTAAGTCTTTCCATTTCCTTATAAATGGGGTGATGCCGTTCTTTCTGATAGCAGCATAGAATTCCATTGTTTACAAATACCACATCTTCTTGATCCACTCATCAACTGAGGGGCATCTAGGTTGGTTCCATATCTTTGCTATGGTAAATACTGCTGCAATGAACATCTTTGTGCTGGTGGATTTAGTATGTCTTTGTTTCTGGAAGATTGGGTAAATGCCAAGTAGTGGAATTGCTGGGTCATAGGGGAGTTCTATGTTTCATCTTTTGAGGAACCTCCATATTGCTTTCCATATTGGTTGAACGAGTTTGCACTCCCACCAACAGTGTAGTAGTGATCTCTCCTAGCAACATCCCTTCCAGCATCTGTTGTTATTAGATTTCTTGATCATGGCCATTCTCACTGGAGTGAGGTGGAATCTTAGAGTTGTTCAGATTTGCATTTCTTCTATGGCCATAGATGTTGGCATTTTTTCATGTCTCTATAGGCCATTTTTATTTTTCTTCAGAGAAGACTCTCTTTAAGTCTTTGGCCCATCTTTTAATGGGATGGTTGTTTCTTTGAAGATTAGTTTGGGAGTGATTCAATTTTTTGAGCTGTTGATATATTTTAGATATGAGGCCTTTGTCCATTGTGTGGTTTGTGAAGATCATCTCCCACTCTGTAGGCTTTCCAGTTAATTTGCTAGCTATGTCCTTTGCCATATAGAAGCTCTGCAGTAAAATGCAGTCCCACTTATCACCCCATTTATAAGGAAATGGAAAGACTTAGAAAAAATCATATTAAGTGAAGTAAGCCAGAGTCAAATAATAGAGGCTCAATGGTTTCCCTCATTTGTCATAATCAGTAGAAACCTTGGGCTCTCCTAGCAGAGATTTGCAACAGTGCAAAACCTAAATACATAAGGCCATATAGTATGATGCTAAATGAAAGGACCTCTAGGATATAGAAACAATGAGTGATTATTTTCCTTAATGTTTTATGTTATCTCTCATCTCTTTTGCGGTCCCTTGGTTATCTCATATTATTACAGCATCTCACTTTGTTATCTGATATATTGGATATATTTGTATTTGGTTATTTGAAATTGGACAGGGAATGGGGGAAAACAAGTTGAGGGATGGGGGTTGGGGGGAGGGAAATGGGGACCAAGAAATGAGAAAGTGTATTAATGTATGTGAATTAATTCACCTTCTATCTGGCGAATATAATGTAACCCTTCTATTAATTACAATAAAAATATATGAAAAATATTAGTGCTTCTCTAAATTATATAACCAATATAATATATGATCTCATAAAGAGTGTAGTTTCCATTTCATAAGGTTATCTCAGTAATTAGCTCTCAACAGCCCAAAATAATTATCGTAACTTTAAAAAAGCCTAAATAAGTTTTGTGCCTTGATTGCTAAAATATCAATTGTTAATTTAAAGTAAATGATTATGGGAGAATATATACCATCATGTACCATACAAATACCTTTTCTGTATTTTTTCTTTATATGTAAACAATCACAATATGTCTATAAATTTATAAAGCAGAAAAAAACATATTCTCACAAAAATTAGGGATATTTTTAATTTTAAACAGCCCAAATGTCTTTTAGCTGGTGAACATATAAATTATTGTTCATCTAGATAACAGAATATTATTTAGCTCTAGAAAGAATCTTTATAGCCATAAAAAATAGTCTACTAAAGAACCAACCCTTGTGGCCAGGAGTTTGGCCTAGTGGTCAAGTGGTTGTCTAGCATGCACAAATACCTGGGTTTGATTCCTTAGTACAACATATTTAGAAAAAAGTTGGAAGTGGTGCTGTGACTCAAGTGGTAGAGCTCTCCTTGAGAAAGCCCAAGGACAGTGCTCAGGCCCTGAGTTCAAGGCCCAGGCTTGCAAAAAAAAAAAAAGAAAGAACACTTAATGAATATTATCAAGGTAAAGGAACCTGAAAATGATGCATACTGTCTAATCCTATCTGTACGACATTTTGAAATAACTAAACTGTAAAGATAGCTTTAAAAGTCATAGCACGAGGAAGCTCACAGAACACGAAAAGAGAAAAGAGAGAAAGGAGAGCATTACAGGGATTTAATACATGGAATCAATTCATTCCAACCACATTTCAAACACCCATGGAATTATCTATGGAGTTATTACAATGAAACTGCCTTGCACCATTAATATATACTAAAAATAGTTAAGAACTATTAACTATTAGCAGATCTTGCAATAATTTGAACCAAGACAGGGATATTTAGATAAAATATGAAGAAATTTTATAAAAATATTCTCCACGAATAAGACTGCTGGTACCTGCATTCCTGGATATATCAGATGGAAGAGATTTGGGGGTGGGGGAATCAGAGTTTGTGGATGACCCAAGCCATAAATAAATACACAAACATGTAAATAAATTAATGCTTAGACAGTGTCTCTACTCACAAGCAGGTGTTGTGGCACATTCTGTGGTTCCAGCTGTATAGAGATATAAGGCCATAGTAAATGGCCAGCTCTGAGCTAAAAGTAGTAAATTCTCCCCAAAAGTAACTAAAGAGAAAGAGGCCAGGGCATGCATGTCTCAATTGTCAGGACACTTACCTAACAAATGCAAAGTTCTTTTTTTCTAGAGCCAAAGAATGTGCGGCACCAAGAGTGAAGCCTGATAATTGGTGTGCTCTTGATAAATATGGTTTGATGTAGTTGACCACCCTTTAGCAAGTGGCCATCTGAAGTGGTGAGACATGGCTTTTGCAGACAAATTTTCCTCTTGATTTCACTGTGAAGTTAAAACTACTCTAAAATGATAAAGTCCTTTAAAAATCACTTATCTGATTTCCTTAAATATCTGGCATAATTCTTAAGTAAGTTCTGAAGAGAGAAGAAATTTTGTCTGGACTACTCAGAAACAGAAGTAAAGATCCATTCATTTATTTATCCAGCCAAATATTTTGCTAGTTGTAAAAGCCCCCAACTGAATACAAATGATCTAAAGTAGTACTATCCAAGACAACTCTTTGCAATGGTAGAAGTATCTTTTATGTAAAACACCACTTGGGATAGTCACCAATTACACAAGGAAATTTTAATTACAGCTAATTAAAATTAAATGAAAATAAAAAAATTCAGTTCCACTGTTGCCATGGTTACATTTAAATTAGTCACCAGTTACATGCATTACACAATGTGGGCTCTAGGATGAAAAGATTAATATGTATGCATGTTAATATGGCTATGTAGATTTTACAGCATAGTTCTAGGGGTGTAAGAGAAGAAATATAATACAGTGGCTTCTCAAGAGAAATTAAGGCATTGTAGTTGAACCATGCTACAAATCTACTTAATACTAAAGTATCGATTAAATATTCCAATCACTGACAAGGGAAGCAGAAGCAAAAATTGTGTGTAGACACTGTAGTAGTGGGATAAAATAAAATATGTTCCTACTTGTGCGGACGTTTGGGGACATAGTAAGCAAGAGCAGGAAATATCCTATGTAAGAAAAGCATCAGCTATGTTTGAGAACCATGGCCTCAAAAATAAAACACCCAGTGTTAAAGGCAGGGAATTACTTACATTTATTTCTATGTGAAGTGTTGAAGGCCTGAAATGAGACAAGGTACAGAGTACCTTAACTGAGTAGGACTGCAGAGGAACAGGAATGTGGGTATGCAGAACCCTTTATAGAAATGGGATATGCACCTAAAAGATCAAGTTTGGAGAGATTTGATCACTTAGCCATTCTGATTCTTAATAATCCATGGGACGTACCAATGTAGATGTCCTATGGATAATTGGAAGTTTAAAATTTAAGGCATAAGTGAGATTTGTAAAGGTAGATTAAGGAATATTAAATATCTTTAACTTTTTCTTTTTGGGTGTGATCTTCCTAGGTTTTGAAGGTTTGAACTTGGGGGCTAGGCATTGTTTCTAGTGGGCTTCCTTTGTGTTGTTGTTGTTGTTTAATTTGGTTTTCTTTGTTGTTGTTGTTTTACTCACGATTGACACTTTTAACACTTCTACCACACCTCCGCTTGTGGGTTTCTGGTAGTTAAATAACAGAAGTGAATATCACAGTCTTTCCTGCCTAGGCTGGCTTGGAACTGTGCTCTTCAGATCTCAACCTTGTGAGTAGCTAGGATTCCAGGTATGAGCCATGGGTACCTAGCTTAAATACCTAAATAACCAAAATAATTAATTGGTGTCTCATTGCTCTAGCAACTAGACTACATGGGCTTTTTGCATCTACATAAAGCACAGGGCCATTTTGGTCTCAATTCAGTTTTGTTCCTAATTTCAAAGACTTTGAAATCTAGCAATGGTTGCCAATTTACTTCAGTGTTTCTGCTCTAGAGTCCTTGTCCTTAGCTCTTTCCTCTTCTTGACTGTTTCTTGAATCTCTTAACTTCAGCGAAGCTCACATTCCTAGAAAGATCTTCTTGCTGGGATATTTCAACACTTCTATAGCCAAACACTACCTATCTCCATTTTTAAAAAGTTTCTCCTAATGGAAACAGTAATCTCTAATTACTATTTAATATACCTTAAAGGTATACTTCTCCCCAGAGGCTTTCATGTGCTTTTATCTGTTTTGGTCATTCACATATTTAATACTTAAAACAGTACCCAGCACCCCATATGGTGAGTGAAGTGATAGATTTTCTATGAGTTGAGGGATATTTGTCTGGATTTTGTCTCATGCTTAGACTGCAATGACTGACTGCAATGCCACGCAAGTGAATGTTTATTTGGCTTTCATCATTTTGCAGCCCATAGCCTCTGTTTAGCCCTGAAACCACCAAGCATCTAAAGTTCTCTTTAAATATGCATAATTACATTCAAGCCACATGAAACACTTTTACAAGATACATAAAATTCATGTGCCTCAATAGTGAATTCCAAAATCTCAGAGTTTTTATACGTTGTTAAGCTCATCATCAAAAATCACATTTTCTAGGGAAGAATAAGGTTAGTTCTGATTTTTCACTCTTCACTGTACCACTCTCCCTACAAATGGTGCCACTAAAGGATACTGATAATCGTAATTCTGTGACATGTGCATTTCTAGAATTTTGAATTCCCTTGGGGAATGTATTCTAGTGCTACCCACTGGGTGGAAACCATTTCACATCCCACAGCCCCTTGAGTTGGGTGTTTGATGTGTAGACTTAACAGTTCTTTCCCTAATCCCACCATTAAATATGCAGCCTTTTTAGGTGTCTGGTCATTTCTCTTAATGAGAAATAATAAAGTGAACTCTTTTCCTCCTGGCCCGAAGGTGGACAGAGCAAACTCAGCATTTGTTCCTTCATGTGCATATTTTTATGTTTCCCAATACTGTCCTGCATTATAGATGTAAGCACCTCCTTAATTAATTGTTCTCTGTCACGTATACTTTTTGAATATTCTCTTGGTGTTGGTGTCTTCCACTGCAGTTACAGTTCTGTGTTTTTAGTACTAACGACTTGAAACCACTTCATGGATTTTAATTCCACAGTTCATCTAATCAAGTCCTGTGCAATGTTTCCTTGTTTAAGAATTCAAAAGCATAGGCTCTTAATTTAGATTAATGCGGATTAAATCCTTGGACTGTGTTTTACTAAACAGATGGATTTGAGGAAGTTGTGTAGAATGATAAGCTGAATTAGCACTATCTAGAATCTAGGATGGTATTACCAACAAAGATGAAGGATTAATGAGATAAAACAAATGCACTTCCCATTGATGTAAGATTAATTATATAATGTCATAGTTTTGTGTCATGTATATTACCTTCTTTGGAATTATTTTGAAAAGTCCTGCCTTTATATCCATTGGAATAATTGGTGATACAATCATTAACTGATGACTAAAATGTTTATTAATCCCTGAAATATTATCAGAGAAGTTCATACCAAAACAATACAATATTATGTATTTTGTTCTATATATGTTAATATCTGTATATGTACAATATGTATTACTCATATATGTGTAAGTATGTATATTTTCCTCTTCTTCAACTTGAACAACTTACATATTCCCAAATCTTACTTTCTTTTTTATTCCTAATTTCATAACTTATTTGTGTCATTTCATTAATGAGGAAATGGTACAATTAGCTACTACTTAATTTGCCTAGACCTGCACATCTCCTAAAAGACATGCTAATATATCAGTTCAAAAAATGTTTGGAATAATTTTTTCCTCTTAATAAACCTAAACATTGGGTCAGGGGGTTTAGCCTAGTAGTAGAGTGCTTGCCTAGCATGAACGAAGACCTGTGTTCTATTCCTAGGTACCATATACATAGAAAAAAAAGCTGGAAGTGGTGCTGTGGCTCAAGTGTTAGAGCTTATATTCAGCAGATGGAAGGTGCATTACTTCACAAACATTGATACCCTTTCTCATGTTTTAGTACCTATTTCCTTTCCTCAACCCCCACCCTTCATATGGTTTCCCCCCTTTCCCTATCCTATTTCAAGTAACCAAATACAAATATATCCAATATATCAGATAACAAAGTGAGATACTATAACAATATGAGATAACCAAGGGACAGAAAAAGAGATGAGAGATAACATAGTACATTAAGGACAACAATCACTCGTTACATGGCTTTTGTTTCTATATCCTAGAGGTCCTTTCATTTAGCATCATTCTATATGGCCTTATGTATCTAGGTTTTGTTCTAGTGTAAATCTCTGCTAGGAGAGCCCAAGGTTTGTACTGATTGGGACAAATGAGGGAAACCATTGAGCCTATGATCATTTGAGTCTGGCTTACTTCACTTAATATGATGTTTTCTAAGTCTGCAGACAGGTTTTCTTACTCGTTTTTGGTATTGACAGGCTTTATATTGTGAAAATAGTCATACTATTGAACTCATTCTATGAAATGCCTATCAATATCTCAATCTTTCTTTACAGAAATAGAAAAAATCCTAAAATTCCTAAGACCTCAAATAGCAAAAATAATTATGAGCTAAAAGAAAATGTCTGGTGTATCACACTACCAGATATTGAATTATATCACAGTGCTATAATAACAAAACCACATGGAACTAGAAGAAAAGCAGACACAAAAATCTTGGAACATAGTAGAATACCTGTAGTACATTATAGCTATTTGATTTTTGACTAAAAAGTGAATCTACATTTGAGAATAGGAGCCTCTTCAACACATGGTACTCTGAAATCTGATTATCTACTTGCAGAAGATTGAAACGGAGCTTCTGTCTCTCATTGTATAGAAAATGAACCAGTCTTCAATTTAAGAGCTAAAGTACTGAAACTCCTACAAGAAAACATTATAAAAATCTTTGAAATGTATAGGCATAGGTAATTATTTTCTGAATAAAACTAATTGCCCAACTCATAAGAAAAAGAATTGACAAAAGAATTTACATCTGATTTATAAAGTTTTTGCACATCAAAAAATATCAATATCCAAACATCAAGACTCAACCTAGGGAATGGGGGATAATTTTTTTTACCAGCTACTCAATGAATAAAAGATTTGTGAACAGAATAGAATTAAAAAAGTAGCAAAAGAACAAATAATCCAAGTGCTTAAACATTTATTAGAAGAAGAAATAACAAGTACTAATAGGTACATGAAGAAATGTTCAGCATCATTTGGCTATAAAGGATAAGAATATCAAATCTACATCAAAATGTCATATCATCTTGATCAGAATGACCATCAACAAGAAAACAACCAAGGCTATAAGAAAAACAGAGCTTTGTGCACTGCTGGTAGTAATGCAAACAAATGTAGCCACTGTGGAAACCAATGCATTCTTGAAAATCTAAACACAGCCAGATACTGGTGGCTCATTCCTGTAATGCTAACATCTCAAGAGGCTGACCCCTGAGAGCCACGGTTCAGAGCTAGCTTGAGTAGGAAAGTCTGTGAGACCCTTATTTCAAATAAGCCACCAAGAAGGTGAAAGCAGAGCTGTGGCTCAAGTGGTTGGACCTTAGCTTTGAGTTCAAAAGCTGAGGTACTAAGTTAAATCCTAGAGCCAGCAGGCACACACACAAAACACACACACACACAAAAAAAAACACGCACACACAAAACACACACATACACAAAACACACACATACCTACCCCCCCCCCACACACAAAAAAAACCCTAAATTCAGACCTATGTGAATTATGTGGGGAGTTCCCTGTCCAGTTGCCTTCAGGATTTCCTTCACTATTATTACACTCCCAACATCTCTTCATCTCTCAGGGCTCACATTACAGTCATTTTTTCTCTCTATTTTTTTTCCCTTTTATGGAAGGAGGCTGGTGGTAGTTCTTTCGGTTTGCTCAAAGCAATACAGGGTCTGAGGATATTCCAATTGTTGGCTTCAGAATTTTAATTTTTAGCCCTCTCCTTTTCATCACTTCCTTTTGGTAAATGGGGCAGAACTATCAGGGATAGAACTACTATTTACCTCCAGACTTCTGTGAAAAGATTTAACTGAAACAAATCTCTTAGATGAGCTCCATCCCCAAAACCCCTTTTTACCGTAAAACTATAATTATCTTGATCTCCATTATGCTTAAACATTGTCATAGGGTCCACATCTGCTCAACCTGCTTAGTAAAACTAAGTCATTCATTTATTTGCCAAATATATTGCAATTATCAAAAAGAATATGTCTCTCTCTATCATTTATTATATTCATTTTTATCATAATGAATCCTTTTAATAATACACAGCTTTTAAATTTCTAAGGCAATGGAAAATTCTGGCTAAATGAGATTATTGCAAAAAATTATAAAGCATTCTGTGCTGTTTAGTTAATGAAATATTTAGCACAATACCTGGTTAATGAAAACCATTTAATAAATATTGATTCATTTTAATATTGTCAACAGTGATAATTTGACAATAAAAGCTTCAAATATTAAATGATCAAATGTTAACTATTTTAATATCTACTTTCACCCAGCAAAAATGGTAAAATTGTATGTTTATTTTTCTTTATTGCTTCCATATTTAATACTCAGTTACATTAAGTATACTTTGAAATTGTCTTTCCTTCAGATTCCAGACAAAAGTACATCTAGTCAATAATTCGCCCTCAGTGAGAACTGTGTGTACAAATTAAATTCTGATGAGAACTGACCTGCTCTGTTCCCATAATTGAACAAATTTTGTGATTTCTGAGGATGATTGAAATCCTCTATATCTGGAAAGGGCTTTCCCCTCATTTATAACATTAATATTCCCTGCTAATACTGAAAACTGTTCTTTCATTTTCACTTTCTGAGATGAATTTACTGATTTCTCCCCATTCTTATAATACAAGTTGACATACTTGAGAACATTCCAAGTTCTCTATGTTCCTTTCAAGTCATAAAAAAGATGAAGTATCTCATTTAGTAGATTGAGGACAAGATTTTTGTATTCTTTTGCCAGTGAGAGCAGTTACAGAATCTTAACACTAATGGAAAAACAAAATGGCCATTTGAACTGGTACATAGCATGTGCAGTTTATACAGCAATGATAGTAGCCATGATAGAAATGAGAGTTAAATTAAGCTAGCCTAAAGTAATAATGATGAATGTTTTACAGTGTTAATGTTAACAAGTTTAACACCTAAAAATGTAGGAAGAAAACTAGAAGAGAGTTTTGTCTTTACATTTACATAACTGCACTGGAGCTAAAAAGGGATCTAAGTGTCAACCTGAAAGCAGGATATTGATTTATCGCCAACATTTACAATGAGGTTCATATTGTGGATACTTACTGCATTTGGCAAATAAATTAAGTGGTGAGATGATGAGAATGTGTGGAGATTTAAGAGTGGCCGGTGAATATAAACCCTCTTTTATTCATCAGTGTATCCCAGCTCCTGACAGGAAACAAACATTCAATAAGCCTTTCTTAAGCAGAAGTGTAGACAGTTCTTGAGCTCAAAACCAATGAGTCTGTGTTACAGACACTAGACTGGAAAAATAATCTGTCCTGAACCCTACTAATCTGCTAAAGCCAATCACCTCTTTCTTGTTCTACCATTCTACCAAAATACACCCAACAATTCCCAATGGGTGATGTGCCTAACACCACAATAGGCACTATTTCATGACACTATTTCATTATCTGACTTATGTTATTTTCCTCACCATGACAAAGCCTTTTCTTGTTGTCACATATATTATTTCCATGGCATATAAACTGTATACATGCAAATCAAACACTCTAAACAGCTTTTTGGGAAAGCTGTTAACTAAAATTTAGTGTAAGATTCCATATATTGTCTTTTTCCCCCCTATATAAGGGACAAAGGTACAATGATATCTTTTAACTTTGGATAACCTTTACGAAGTTACAATATTGGCCTTGTGAAATTATGTAACATTGTGACATGACTCTGATGTTTTGTCTTTGGGTTGTAAGGTATATTGCTGTAGATGAATACACAGTTTTCACGTTTCTTTTATATTTTACAGGGTCATATAATAGCTTCCTGTGACACCTGTGGGGTTATAAAGCTATGGGATTTTCGGAAGCTATTACCCATCGTGTCCATTGATATCGGCCCCAGTCCTGTCAATGAAGTGAACTTTGACCCAACAGGTAGGATTCTTTTATTTAACTCTAGGACCAGATTAACAAGACTGTTATTCAAACCAGAACTGTTTTATCTTCTTTTAGGATTTTTATGCTCTCTATTCCAATGAAAACTTGTTTTTTATATCTCATTACTTATAATATGTTCAATATCATCCATGTTATATATAACACATCATGACAGAATTACCTTGGTCATCTAGTTAAAGTAGGAACTAACAAGACATGTGTGGGTTAGCATAGATAAAAGCATTGCTATGGAGCAATGGAAAATTTATTGCTCAAATTCACTTATAGAACAATACGCCATAAGCAAAAATGTTTTCTTTTTTAATAAAAGCAATAGTAGTGGAGAAGAGGAAAGAATAAAATTTGATGATGCAGTAACATTTTAATGAATATTTTCATCATGTAAATATAATAAATCACCCTACATCATCTAGATTATGCAATTTTTATGAAATATGTGTTCATCTTTTTGTTACATGTGTGTGCTCTGAATCATCTAATATTATTTGATTAGGTTTAGCATTTTTCTGGAATAATGTAAATATTGCAAACTAGATAAAATATTTTGTCCTTCCTCATGATGATTGGTATAGTCATTGATATTAAAAGTCACTTTGATTCCAACTGTCCACTTAGTGGATTAAAAATATAGTTCTGTTTACATTTTTGATGCTGGACTTTGCTAAATAAAAATGGACAAGGTATTGCTCTTTAATTAGGGTGATTTACTTTTGAACTTTTGGAGGCTGTGAGATTTTTCAGTCCCAATGACTTGTGGTTGATCCAAGTTATAGTAAAGACAAAAGCATTCATTGTTTTTAATGAAGAAATAATGCTTGTATAAACAGTTTATATGAATTCTGTAAAACAGGAAGCAGAAATATAACATGAAATAATATGACTGTTGTGTATTTCTTATGTTGTCATCTTACATCTGGAATATTTGAAATAGTTATATGTGACTTCTTCAATGTTAGATTCTTCCCATTATAACTGAGTATGTGAACCACCCTAAAAACAGTGCCCTCTTGAAATATAGTTTTAGTTGCCAGGCATGATGGTGCATACCTGTAATCCCAGCATCGGGCAAGTGGAGAACAGAGGGTGGTGAGTTCAGGGTGAGCCTGAACTACCAAAAACTAAAAAATAAAAAGTAATATGTTTTTGGCAATATTCTTGACGTTAAGAAATTTGTGATGTGCCAGAATTCAAAATGAGAACACTGTGCACGTGAAAACATCCCAGCTATAACAATTTCTTTTGATGTACTGAATTAATATTTTAATTTCTGATACACAAATATACCTTGATATCATAGCTCTGAAGGGGCATTAACTTGATTTTCATAAATATTTCTCAACCCTAAATCCTTTACTCTTTTGAGTGAGCATGTACTTATTCTAAACTTTGAAATATTAAAACTTTTGGCTATTCATTATACTAATAGTAGGTATAAGTTATTTTGAAATGCTGTGCTAAAATTGTAATAGTTTATTATTACTAAAGGAATTTCCACTGACTTTATAATAACCTTATCATCAGCAGAAAGTCATTGTATAATCATATAAATGTATTTCAAATAAGGATCAGTGTCTATCTTCTTTCATACAAGTCATTTTGCTGTTAAACCCTGGGTAAAGGGAAATCCTTGATATTTTTTCCTCTCCATAATTATTACTTTCCTGGGAATTTGGTAATATTAAGGAAATATGATGAAACAGTAGGAACACAAGAGTATGGATTGGAGCCTGTGAAAACACTCTATTAGCCTGAGGCAGTGTAATCTCAACCTGACCTTGCATCCTGTGTCCATTTCTCCAAGGAACAGGAGATATTCATTTTAATTCCCCCTGTCTGAGAAATCACTGTCATATATGAAATATGAGTTTTGTGCAGAAGTCTTCAAATGACTCTTACAAGCTATCTAAAGTTGGAGAACCTAGGGGAAACAAATACAAAGTCTGATAAAAGTGTGAAAATCACAAAGGAAAGTACCAGAAATTATATTTCTCAAGAGAGAGAACAAAAGAGTACAAATTATAGAGAGCAACAAAATTGAATTTAGAAAGTGGCTATGTACATATATTCTAACCATTATTTGGGGGAGAACATAATATTTAAAAGAGAAATAGAAAACAATTAATTCCTGAAAGTATTTGGCCTAGGAAAAACACTATACCTAAGCCAACTCAAAATATACCTTAATTTGAAGATGTCTGTATATTTTCCCAGTGGCAAGCTATTACAAGTCTATATCGTATAATTATTTCCAAAAGCAATAGGTGAGTACTCAATACTTCTTGAGGGCTTACCTTGAACTCTGTGATGGAATCTAGTTGGGCAGTGATGCGGGATAACACATGATTCGTTACAGCTGTGCTGAGTGAACCTGAGGAAAGCTGTTGAAAGCGCACATTCAATGACATCCAAGTATTTATTTTGTAATTCATGTAAGGGATTGGAGAGCATCCTGTCTGATGTATTTCCTACAAGAAATAAAGTAATTGTCAGATACCCTAAATGATCGTCATAGAAACAAAGATTTCCTATTTCTAGAACGATTTAATTTAATTTAATTAAGAACATCTTTGAAAGGAATGTTTCTGCATACAATGACTTACCTTTTATAAACAGAAGATTTCTCGGGGTTGCAAAGCTGACACAATATAAAAATAAACCACAAGAGTCGTTGATTAAAAAGAAGAAATCTTGTACACACCTTTCACTGAAAATAGATCGAAATGGCCTCATTATTATTAAGCCCACCAGCAAATATTTTGATTTTAGCTTTATCCAAGTAAATATGCCTTAAGGAATGGTATTTTAAAATTGAGATACCTTGGGCCAGGAGATTGGCCTAGCGGTAGAGTGCTTGCCTAGCATGCACAAAGACCCAGGTTTGATTCCTTGGCACCACATACATAGAAAAAAGCCGGAAGGGGTGCTGAGATTCAAGTGGTAGAGCTCTAGCCTTGAGAAAGTCCAGGGAAAGTGCTCAGGCTCTGAGCTCAAGCCCAGGATTGGCAAAAATAAAAATAAAACTGAGATACCTAATCACACATCATCTTTCAGATATAGCTGTCAAAAAATTTTGTGGAAACTAGAGGTTTGGGAAACAAATGTGAATTGTAATGGAGACTCGGGTTTAACTACACCTTCAGTACCATTTAAAATTTAGACTTATGGACGAATCTCCCTAAAGTAGCTCTCCTCTTGGAAATAGTGGGAAATAACTGTCTTGTCGTGTTTATCATGAATTCAAAGACATAATAGTACTGTATGCCTGCCTTGAGTGGGAAGGGATCTGAGGGGTCATTTTACTGCTTTTAAGAGTGAAGAATGTAAGTCAACCTACTTATGTACAAGTAGGATGCTCACAGCTCTGCACCACTGTAAGGAAGAATGTCCGTTTTTTTTTTTAAAAGATACAGAGGTCAAAGTCTCATTCTGAGGCAACACTATTTTTCATAAAATAACTGAATGGTTGACTGAATTGATGTATAAATAGGATATATGTGTGTATATACATATAATGAAAAGATGGAAAGACATATGAGCCACCATGTAGGATTTAATGTTTCTCTTACTGTGTCAGTTCCTACACATTTAAAAGAGATATTGCAAGTGTGATAGCATTATTTACATAATGTTTTATTTGCAAATTCATTACTTGTAACAAATACAGATTATCTGTGTTTACAGATGAATACATTATTAGCCTATATTTATAATCTAGTATTTGTGAAGGGATAAGTGTCCCTTTGTCATTAAACAGAGAGCCTCCTGGTAATATAAAGCAACGTTTTTTTTTGCATATGAAGATTCATCTAAACAGTATCTCTCACTTAGCATACTCAAAATGCCATATGCTTTCCCATTCAAAAATTTATAGCTATTTCAGAAAATGTTAAATGGAATCTCATCATGAAAGTAATGAAAATGAATGGTGAGAATTTATACATACCCTCTCCCACATTCCCTGATGCACTGCATTTAACAGTGGTTTCCCCACTTTGGAAACAATAATTCTAGAATATTTGTAAAGGAGTCACATCACTGAAAATACAGAGGATGAAATTTGAGCCAGATGGGGACTATCTAGCAGAAAGATTTATCAGTATCACATCATCAAAATGGGCAAACTTTCTCACCATTTGGAGAAAATCCCAACTACTCTCCACAGGCACAATTGCAATAAATATGCTAAAATGAGAGTCCAGAAAAAAATACTCTTGATTGAAAAATAAGAAATGTATCAGACTTCCCTCTGCCCCAGTTTTTCAAGACAAAATGAGATAACTTTAAACTCTTGGTCCAAATTAGATTCATCAGTCTCTGTTAATAAAGGCTGCAGAAGATAGTTTTGTATTTAAAGGGCAGCTTGTCTTTGGTCCCCTCCAATAGAGACAATGAAGTATAGTGGAAAGAGTACTCATCCAGAATTTCAAAGCCCTGACTTGGATTTTCTCTATATTTCTTTCTGGCAAAATGATTGTTGGTGAGAGTTCTAAACATGTCTGAGCCTTGATTTTCTTCTATAAGAAATATATTTGAAATCCATAAGGATTTTCATCCAGCCAAAGTCTAGTAACAGGGACCACCTGGATTGACTTCATACCTAAAAACACTGTCAAGAGAGAATAAGAGGCAAACATGAATTAAGCAGCAGTTTTGAGACACTGAATGTTGGGTCAAAAAGTCATCATGATTCCTGAGAGGTGAGACTTAAGTTAAGGACATTACTATACCAGATTATTGTCTGAAGAAAGTTTTTTGGTATCAGGTCAGAGCTGGGCACACTACAATGCTGGGCGGGGGGTGGGGGGGTGGGGGTGGTAATCTGGAATCAAAGAAGCAGCTCTCAAGTCTGAAAAGTGGAGCTGAGAAAGGATGAGAGCAGGCCAGGAAGAATCCTGGAGATTTGTAGTTCATCCTTCAGTCTCCAGCTGAGACCTCACAACTTGAGACAGGGGAAAGGTGTGCATGAAGCATTAAGGGCAAAGAAATTCCAGGAGCTCACACAGGCCTAGGGACTGAAAGTATCTGAAATTTAAACTGAAAACGGGTAGAGTTGAAACTACCTAACTACTACTATTTTCCATATATGAATTTGTATACAGCTTTGCCCACTCATCTGTATATTGTCTGTATGTATTCATTTCTATGTAGTCATCTCACCACAACAGCAAGCTTGAGCATTTACAAGAAACTACATGGAGAACAAAGCCTGAAATTCTCACTAGGCAACTATTTGCTGGAGATCTATTAGAATAACATCTCTAATGTTTTGGAGACAGATTCTCATGAACTTTACTGGCTTTCATCCATTATCTGAGTGGCTGGGATTGCAGGCAGGAGCCACTGTGCCCAACTTTTTCATCTCCTTTTGACTGATAAAGAAACAGATTTACACAATATTAACTATCCTAGGGTTATCCAGCTAATTAACATGCAGTTGGAATTTTTAACAGCAGATTAAAGCCAGATTTAATATAAATTTCAGGGTAATAATATTTGCTTCTATATTACTATATAGCATCTATTAGAGGAATGATTCATTAACTATGGATACTGAAATAGTCCTGCTAATAACCATGTGGAGAAATTGGACTGAGTAAGACACAGAATCCTATGCCCATTAGTTTCTTTTTGGAGGTGAGGGGAAAAAAAAGAGAATCTGCTTAGTGTTATATGTCTGGGTTTGACATATCTTAAAAAAAAGGGTTATCTAAAATGCTGTTTGTTTCTACTGGTAGTTAAAACTTGAAACTAATACAATAGTATAAATTTCTATCCAAGGCCGGGAGTTTGGCCTAGTAGTTAAAGTGCTTGCCTAGCATGCATGAAGACCGGGGTTCGATTCCTCGGTACCACATATAGAAAAAAAAAAAGCCGGAAGTGGTGCTGAGGCTCAAGTGGTAGAGCTCTAGCCTTGAGAAAGTCCAAGGACAGTGCTCAGGCCCTGAGCCTCAAGCCCAGGACTGGCAAAAAAAAAAAAAATTCTATCCAAGAGGTCTGTGATAAATTATACTAGCTCTAGAAGAACCTTTCTTTCTGCTTTTCAAGTGTTCAAGTGTTCTTTAGTACTATATGCCTAACATAATTCCTGACACCATTGTCATTAAATAAAGTTTTCAAATAATAAAGGAACACATATGTTTGATTCTATGTATATGTGTTGTTTTGCTAGGGATTGAACCCAGGCTCTCACTCATGTTTTCATTTAGCTGAGGCCTGTTTAAAAATAAAACTATGTTGAAAAATAGATAAATGAAACTCACATAACTTAGGAAGAAAAAGTACAAGACAATTTCTTTTGTCTTCAAATCAAAACAAACCCCTTCTATAACATAACTTCTTAGGGAGAATTCATGATGATAAATTTTTATCTCTGAAACGTATGAGGTCCATGCTATGACATTCTTTAAAAAAAGAATAAGAAAAGATTTACTTTTTTAAAAAAACTGACCTGCTAACCCAGCTCAATTATTTTATATTCAAACATTATTTATTTCCCTGTCTGAGTAGCCCTGTTGTGTTTGCAAATCCATTTGTTCTAAGTATAAACAGTACCCCCAATATGGGAGAAAGGAACTGGAGTAGCTGAAGGAAATCAGATTATGTAGTATTGCTGTATATACACACGTGTATGACTGTTGTGAGGCAGGCTATGATCTAGGAACATGGATTCCTCATTTAATCCTCACAACATGTAACTCTTTCTCCCATTTTATATTTTTGAGAGCTTTAATGACATATTTACACTAATAAGTTTACATATACTTAAAATTCCATGAAAACCAGAATTTCATTTTACTACTGTAAATCAAGAACTATATTGAAAACATAGGGATTAGAGGAATTAATTTTATACTTTATGTGGAAAATGAGTCTTTTATTCCTCTTTAGTTTTGTCTTAGTATTTTACCATTGACAAGCAACTTATGCAGAGAAAGTATTGGGTATGCTATGTCAGTAATGTTCATGATATCTTGCAAGTTTTAAAGACATATTAGTCAAAGATAATGATAATTCAGGTGCAGTATTCATAGTGATAGAAATAATTATGGCCATGAGTTTCTTTTGATAGATCTGATGTACATTCTGAATAGTTTGTGACTGCCATTTCAGCCATGAAGTATTTATATTATTATTATTATTCTAATAAGGGTTCATAAATTCTAAAATTGCAATAAAATGCACAATTTATGATAGGTTAATATACATGGAAGTTACTGAATTCCACCTCAAAACATAAAATCTGTATCTGTCACTAAGTCTTGTTCTTTTAGAAGTATAAGGACTGAATATATAGATAATAGCAGAGCTGTATACTGTACTGTGGGCATGTATAAAAGCGTCCTCTTAGAATTCTCTTGTTGGCTGTAGAAAGAATGCTTTAAGAATTCCAATACCCATAAACTTTTTAAAAGTCTGGACTGTATAAAGAAAACATCTAGAAGGTCATATCATATGCATTAAGAAAGCACATTCTCAAGCACAAGCTGTAATCCCGCAAAATAAAATTATCGTCCCTTCATGATGTATAATATGAAAGTGAGCAGGACACTCAAATTCTCTTGGCCTCAGCTTTATCATCTGTAAAATTGTAAGTCTGGGTGAAGTGGCTTCATCAGCTGATTTACAGCCTAATATGTGAATAATTTTTATTTCATTTCCCTGGTGTTGAGTGAAATTAGGACATGGTTTCCTGAGGCAAAAATATTATTAGTAGAATTTAAATGTTCTAGTATACTGTTTAAAATAAAGAAGTTAAATATAAAATGTAAATATGATATCCTACTTTTCCTTGAATAAAATTTGGTATAATAAATAAGGATTGGGTTACTTAAGCCTTAAGCCTCAAATTTAAATGGTAACTGTACTGGTCAGCAGAATAAATGTTTTCCTCAAATATCAAATTACATTCCATCTCTTCTTTTTTTTTTTTTTGATCGTGAAACTTGAACTCTGGACCTGGATATTGTCTCTGAGCTCTTCAGCTCAAGGCTACAACCCTACCCCTTGAGCCACAGCACCATTTCCGGTTTTCTGGTGATTAATTGAAGATAAGAGTCTCATGGGCTTTTTAGTAGTGCCAAGGCTGGCTTTGAACCTCAGTCCTTAGATCTCAGCCTCCTAAGTACCTAGGATCACAGGCGGGAGTCACTGCACTCAGCTAAGTTACATTCAACCTCTAACTACAGGAATTTTGGCAATAAAATGCATCAGTCCCAACACTTTAATGCAGTAAATTAATGCCCAGACCAGAGTCTTTTTATAGAACAATGTAAAATAATAACATTCTGACCCATTCTGGTTAAATTAAAGCAGAAAATACCTTATTAACCTTACAAATTACAAACATTCATAATACAGATTCAGTCAGCTTTCAAAGCTGCAGTTGCATGAATGTTAAAGATATATAAATTAATTTTTTCAGTTTTGTGTAGCATTTTTATGTCCTTTTATAGCATGTATTAGTTGTACTAGCAGGGTTTCATAAGTGACATTTCCACACATGCATACCATGCACAGCAATTGAGCTCATTCCTCCACTTTCCCTTCTTAAAACAACTTAATCAGTTTTCCTCATCCTGTTTCCATACACGTATATTAAAAGCTTCAATCCCATTTACTTTCAGTTATCTTCCTTCTCCATATATTTCCCCCACTGGGTCCCACCCCAGTAAGACTGGCTTTCATATACTATCTGTACATGGGGTTTTCCCACCTGCATATATTATATATTAATTGGATCAATCATTTCTATTTTTCTCTTTTTCATTTCTCTATATTGTTCAACACATTCACCATTTGTTATCTTCATGTATAAATTCCTTGTATTTCAATATTATTTATTCTTCTTCATTCTCTTTTACTGTCTCCCTTCTCCTTGAACCCTCAAACAGTACCACAGTTAAAATTATTGCTTATGTATTTGTGTAGGCATGTTTGCATATATATACATACACACATATATAAATAAATGAAGTCTAGCTTCCACAAATTATGAAAATATGGGATGACTGAACTCAATAGCACAGCTTGTAGGCATGCCTCAGTTGGTAGAGAGCTAGCCAATGAGTGAAAGTTGTAGGAACCAAATTCAAGTCCTAGTCTTGAACTTAAAAAAGTCTTAACTGTAAAAGGAACCACAGAAATTGCAAAAATATGAAAACAAAACATACAAGGTTGAATGACTAGTAGGTTTTGAAGAAAGAAGGAGGGAAATCTGAGTTCTTAGAATATAATGAAAATAAAACACGCTGTATCAGAATTTTGAATATAATAAAGGCAATGCTAGTGGGGTCATGTATAGCTATGAGTAACAATTGTAAGAAAAATTGGCTGGGAGTTTGGCCTAGTGGTAGAGTGCTTGCCTACCATGCACAAAGATCCGGGTTCGATTCCTCGGTACCACATAGATGGAAAAAAGCTGAAAGTGGTGCTGTGGCTCAAGTGGTAGAGCTCTAGCCTTGAGAAAGTCCAAGGACATAGTGCTCAAGCCCTGAGTTCAAGCCCCACAACTGGCAAAAAAAGTTATAATAAAGAAAGGAAAGAAGGAAAGAAGGAAGGAAGGAAGGAAAAGGTGAGAGAAAGAAAGAAAGAAAGAAAGAAAGAAAGAAAGAAAGAAAGAAAGAAAGAAAGAAAGAAAGAAAGAAAGAAAGGTAGGAAGGAGGAGGGAAGGAAGGTGAGAGAGGAAAAAAAAGTAAGAAATAAAGAATAAACAAGGAAGGAAGATGAGAGGGAAAGAAAGAAAGAAAAAAAGAAAGAAAGAAAGAAAGAAAGAAAGAAAGAAAGAAAGAAAGAAAGGAGCAAGCAAGCAAGGAAGAGAGAAAGAAAGAAAGAAGAAAAGAAAGAAGGAAGATGGGAGAGAGAAAGAAAGAAAAAAGAAAGCAAAGAAGGGAGGGAAGGAAAGAAAGAGAAGAAAAGGAAGGAAGAAAGGATCAAGGAAGGTAGGGAGGGCAGGAGAGAGAGAAAAAGAAAATGAGAACAAAAAAAAAAGATTTCAAAAAGCTAGTCTAATGATGTACCAAAAACTTCTAGAAAATAAGGACTAGCAAAAGTCTATACTAGCAGATGGGAGGAAATTATAAAGATTAAGAGAAAAAATTGAACAAGATAGAGACAAAAATTGAACTATACAAAGAATTAAACCAAAAGATGTTCCCTTGAAAAGATATATAAAATTGATAATTCCTCAGCCACTCTTATCAAAAGAAGGAAGAATACTCAGATGAGATGAAATATATATGAGATAAAAAACTACCCAGTTAGGAACAATTTGGAAACCAATAATGAGTAAACTAGAATATCAAGAAATAAATTTGTAGTTGCATTTAAGTTACCAAAACCGTATCAGGAAGATATAAACTTATGTAAAATAAACCTGTAGCATTTTAAGCATAGTAATCACTGCAGTTTCAATCTCTGACATAGTTGTACTATACTGAAGTTTAATTGTAACTTTGTAGGGGTAGATAACCAAAAAGCAATACGAATTATTTTCTTACATGAACAAAATATTTCTTAGAAGTTGTTTACAGAGCTATGTGCACAATTGTATTTAAACAATGAAAAAAATAGAACATGCCCAAATAATTTCTAATTTGAAATTATTGTCATCAGATGTAATAAAAAACATGGTGTTTATATAGCAAACATTTTTGAAATGCATTCTCCCTACATCCATGTATATACACATTTAGTATGCTAAGTCCAAATTATTTTCAACACACTAAGTAAGAACATTCAAAAAAAACTTTAAATACATGTGTAGTAATCATGAGAAATAAGTAGCATAACTATATATCAACATCTTGAAAATAAATTATCGGAATGCATGCAGTTAGCCATGCTGTCATGTTTGCAGATACAATGGCACTTACATACATGTACTACTATAGGTCATTTTGAAATTATAAGCAAATGACATTTTTACACATACTTTTATGAACAAAAATATAATTATATAAAGAAATAAAGTACAATTTTTCCAAAGGGTAGAACAGTTTGGGATCTAAGAATAATACATTATTATAATCTAATAACATACATTCACTATTAGATTAAAAGAGCAATAGTAAAAAAATTAGAGTGATGTAACACAACTTCCTGCTAAAAACAAGTCACTAATAACATATTGTGTACAGAACTTTTGAGTTCATTTAGAAATGAAATACTGGAACTAAGTTGGGTTTCGGAAGTTATATGTTTTGGAAACTGCCTACAGTGTTTAAGTTTCCTTGGGGAGGGAAAAGTGCTATTTGCAGTGCTTTTTGGTCAGTGTATCTTTTTTTAATAATTTTTATTGTGATTAATAGAAGGATGACCACAGGCCACACCTGCAAATGCTTGTATTGAATTTGAATTCCATAACCAACTCTGCTGGTGTACTACAGCAAATTGCACTGTATTGTGAATGGTGGTTACCTGAGAAGACCAAGATCCTCAAGTAGACACATGGAAAAGAAAAAGAACTACTTAGAAATGGTCATGTTATCAGTCTATTTTCCCATTGCCCAACAGCAATAACTAAGGACAGATCAGGACACATCACCAAATTGTCACTTTGATGGGACGAAGAGAAACTCTAGATTCAAAGAACCTTGCACATCTTCATGAAGAACTAGACTAAAAGAATTAATGTAGCAGAGATTTACAATAGAACAAAACTTAGATAAATAAGGGCATGTAGTATGATGCTAAATGAAAGGACCTCCAAGATATAAAAACAAAAGCCATATAATGATTGCTTGTTGTCCTTAAAGTACTATGTTATCTCTCATCTCTTTTTCTGTCCCTTGGTTGTCTCATATTGTTACAGTATTTTACCTTGTTATCTGATATATTGGATATATGTGTATTTGGTTATTTGAAATAGGATAGGGAAGGGGGGCAAACAAGATGAGAGGCGGGGGTGTGGGGAGGGAAATAGGGACCAAGACATGAGAAAGGGTATCAATGTTTGTGGAGTAATGCACCTTCTATCTGGTGAATATAATGTAACCCTTCTATTAATTACAATAAAAATATATGGAAAAAATTATAGTGTAAAAATTATGGTCCAAAGTCTATTAGCTCCAAAATTTGTCTTTTTTTAAAAGTCTGTATATACAAAATGGAACATAATCTTCTTTAATCTGCCCACCTGATATTTTTAATAGGATAATCCTTTAAGGGAACTGTTAGCTCAACAGCAGTGCAAATCAGCCCAGAACTGATTGCCTACAAACCTTAGAAATAGAGCCTGAACAGTTGGTAGTTGAGATAAACTGTAGTTCCATTTATCTAAAATTAAATTCCAAACAATATTCAAATATGATTTGCTGAATCTGATCGAGCTCATAAGTATATTTTCTCACTTGTAATATAAACAGTGTAAATAAAAATGGTTCAAAGATCATCAGCAGATAGAAATACTGCAAAGAAACAATCATCCATTCTGAAAATCCACACTCTATTAATGTTTTAAAATAATGAGTTTAAGCATCTTGGAACAGTACATATGCGTATCAGATCATGCTTTCTTCCCCAGATCTCTAAGATTCCTTCTCATATTTTGTTGGCTTAATGGTGAAACTCTATTAGTGCAACCTTTTTATAGACTGGTCAATGTACTGATTTAGAGATAGGTCAACATCTATGTACAGTGTCAGTACAGTGGATATGAATCTACAGATAGGAATTGGGGCTCTTATAAACTATAATCTTGTGTATTTTCCATATGTGCCATACATTTGTTATTTGTAAAGAAGAATATATGTGGAGGTGACAAGAAAAGATGAGCCTTCCTATTTGGTTATATCTGTTCTACTGATGAGCTTTTGACTCCTACTTTCTTTGAAAATCCTTTATGCTTAGCATAATGTTGGATTTGTTCATTTAGCTATAATACACCAGGACCTATTTATCTTTATCCAAATTAATTTGTTAACAGTGGGTGCTTCTGCTGCTTTCTATTTCTATTCGTTTTATGTTTACTTTCTTTCCATAGGGACCCACCCCACTTCCCTCCCTTTCCTACAAAGAGCAGTTCACTTCTATCAATATACCTATCTTCTTTTAAATCCTGCTGCTTCCAGGCACTGTGTGCTAGACATCCTCACACAGACCCTTGTAAAGGGCTTCTGTAGGAGTTTCTCTGAATACAAACACTAGTGTGGAATTAATGTGCCTCCAAAATGAAACTTAGATCATTTCATTACATTGTACCACATTGCTTTTCAGATTCACTCTTGCTGAACCCATTTATACAATCTTCCTAGGTTGTTTCTGTTGCAATAATGGATAACACTTGAGGGTGGCTCAGACCTGAAGTGCTTTCTTCATCTTGACCTAGATCTAAGTTTTATCTGTCCAATTTGCATCGTAGGCCCTGCTTCTGTGGGACTTGCAGTCTGCACAGTATAGGAAGAATGGGCATACTCTGTGCCATCACACTTGATTCTTCTAGAAATCATAGATACTAAAACTAGATAACTAAAAAGTATGAGAAGTGATAAGCCAAGGCCCAAACTATTATGGCCACAGGCATCTAGGGCAAGGCTCATGGTAATTAGCAAGAGGTGTTACCATATTACAGAGAAGAAACACCCAGTTAGCAACAATTACTGAACAATCTAGTAAAAGACCTAATTTGATTTATAGTGAGACTGTTTATTGTTGTTGTTGTTGTTGTTGGGTTTAAACTCAAAGCCTTATACCTTAGCCATATCACCAGCCTTGTGTTTTTCTGGTACCTAGGAATGCAGGTCTTGCTGCATGCTAGGCAAGCACTCAACCACTAGGCCAAACTCCCTGCCCAGCCTTGTGCTTTTACATTTGACTGGTCTCAGATGAAGCTCCTACTACCAGTTTTCTCCTGTGAAGTGAGGACCACAAACCAGCACCAACATATGTGGCTTTTGATTGACATGGGTGTCTCATTGACATTTTTGTGGGCCTTCTATGATCAGACATTGTCCCAAATACCTTTGCCTGTGTAATTTGGCTCACAGGAATTAGTCACTGTGAATGGCTCTACTAAGACATTTTCTTTAACAGCACATAAGCAATTAAATTTTGCCTCAATTATCTATATTATTCCAATCACATATCAACCTCAGGTTGGACAGTAATTGAATTTTATTTTCTAATGCACTGCTGTAAAATTGTTTCTGATCTGGTAGAGTAGTGGGTTCTTTTTTTATTAAAGATTTTTTTGTGATTAATAGAACGGTTACATTATATTCACCAGATAAAAGGTGCATAATTTCACAAACATTAATACCCTTTCTCATGACATGGTCCCCATTTCCCTCCCATCCTCTCCCTGCTTATCTTGATTTCCCCCCTTCCCTATCCAATTTCAAATAACCAATTAAGCACATATGAAATATACCAGATAACAAGGTGAAATATTGTAACAATATGAGATAACCAAGGGATGGCAAAAGAGATGAGAGATAACATAGTACATTAAGAACAATAGTCATTCATTATATGGCTTTTATTTTCTTATCCTGGAGGTCCTTACATTTACTGGGTTCTTTTGTTTTGGTTTCTTTCTTGCCAGTCCTGGGAACTCAGGCGGGGCACTGTCTTTGGGCTTTCTCAAAGCTAGCGCTTTACCACTTTGAGCCATAGCACCAATTCTGGCCTTTTCTGTGTGTCATGGTACTGAGGAATCGAACCCAGGGCTTTGTTCATGCTAGGTGAGCACTCTATCACTAGACAATGCTCCAGGTCCAATAATGATTTTTGTTTGTGATATTGTACTATATTGTGAGTAAATTCTTTGATCATCTTTTTCAAATGTATCTATTGAATTTAATTTCCCTGATTCGTTTTTGAGGGAGCCAGGGTATACAGTACCAGGCATGGAACTCAGCACCTCATGCATGCTAGGCAGGTGTTATCCCACAGATCCCTTCTTGTGCTGGTTAATTTTGAGACAGGACCTCTGGACCTATGGACGTGTTCCAGGTCTATGATCTGTCTGTTTTAGTTTTCCCCTTATAGCCGATATGACACCACCACGCCCAGCTTTTTCCGTTGAGGTGCAGTCTGAATCAGAAACCATGATTTGCTCAATCTCAGCCTCTCTACCTCCCCCAGATCTGATGGAAAGCATGTGCCACCATGACCAATGAATGAGAAGAGGCCTTATGAGCCGTCAGCCCAGGCCCACCTTGAACTGTGAGCCTTCTAATCTTGCCATCCCACATAGCTGGGATTAGAGTCATAAGCTACTTGTATCTGATTTTTTCCTAGATTTTTAATACACTTTTATAAATGGCAATTTAGGTGGCATTATATCAGAGAATGATCTGTGATAAGTTGATCTCAGCAGTAAAATACATTTTCAAAATGCATATACATGTATTCAATGTCACTTTATACAAATTAAGGAAATTTTTCTTTCACATATCAATCTGTTGATCAATCTTATTGAGATTTTGGTCTCTACTACATGGATACTAAAATCCACAATCATAAGTGTTAACAAATTTCTCCCTCCAATTTTGTAGCTTGTTGACATATGTTTGAGGATATGTTCAAGAATTGTGTATTTTTCATAATTTTTATTGTAATTAATAGAAGGGTTACATTATATTCACCAGATAGAAGCTGCATTACTTCACAAACATTGATACCATTTCTCATGTCCTGATCTCATTTTCCCTTCCCCCATCCCCACCCCTCATCTTGTTTTCTCCCCTTCCCTATCCTATTTCAAATAAGCAAATAAACATATATACAATATATCAGATAACAAAGTGAGATACTGTAACAATATGAGACAACCAAGGGACAGCAAAAGAGATGAGAGATAACATAGTACATTAAGAACAACAATCATCCGTTATATAGCTTATGTTTCTATATCCTAGAGATCCTTTCATTTAGCGTCCTACTATATGGCCTTTTGTATAAAGGTTTTGCTCTACTGTAAATCTCTGCTAGGAGAGCCCAAGGTTTCTACTGATTATGACAAATGAGGGAAACTCAAAGTTCCTTTGAGTCTGGCTTACTTCACTTAATATGATTTTTTTCTAAATTTTTAATGTGTCTGTTTTTACCCCCTGTTATTCCTTTTCAACATGGTGAATTAACTTACCCATAGTAGTTCCATTGTTTTCTATATTAAATGATTGAATAGAAATTGTATGTTTTCAGTCAGAATTCTTCAGAATAAAGAACCAGTAGGAGGAAGTGCTTAATCTTTAAAATCTGAACTTTGAAATATTCTAACATCTAAAAATTTTGAATTTCAGCATGATATCACAGTATAACTGCTTCCTACACAAAATAATTTAAGATATTATCTAAATGACCTACAGGCTATATGCATAGGATACATACAAAACATAAATGAGTTTTGTGTTTGCACAATGGTCCCAGCTCCAAAATATCTCATTACATCTACATACACATGTACATATACATAACATATAAGAACACCCTACTTGTATGTTTCTATGGATAGAAATGTGTTGAGGGGAGAGATTGACTGAGAGAGGCAGAGACAGAAATGTTTTATAAACAGTGGAATTTGCTAATCTTAATTTGCATAGCAGACCAGCAGTGTAGAAGATGCAAGTAAAGCTGATGCTGCAGTATGAATCTGAATGCACAGTGAAAGTTGGGTTCTAGCTTTCTTGGAGAATCTTTATCTTTTAAAAGCTTTCAACTGATTAGATGGCAGTCAACCACATTATACAGAGTAATCTTCTTTATTCAACATCTGCTTATTTAAATAAATAACACAGCTAAGCATTATTTAAATCACAGCTAAGCATTGCATCATCTATACTGTTATTTGACCAAAATAATGGACACCATAAGAAAAATGGCCTGGACTGATTGACTTAAAATTATCTCATAAAATGCTGGATTCTGATTGTCTGGGAGATGATAAATAACTAATGAAATCAGCACTAACATGTCAGCTAAGTCATGATAAGTCCTATTGAAATTAATGTAGGAATACAGAAATAAACTAGACCATGTCTTTAGACAAACAGAGATAAGTTCTCCATGTGTTGATATAGTTGAGTGGTATCCTGAATGAATTATGGATCAAGTGGTTATGAGGGCAAGACCATTCTGAGCCAAGAGAATAACATAAGAATCTCTGTGTCTGAAATAATGCACCTACTACCTGACTAATGTAACTGTAACCCCTTTATACATCATACCAAAAAAAGAAAACAATGAATAAAATCTAGAATTTGCAAAGGCAAAAACATAAATAAAAATAAGAAACATTAACAGATAAAAATAATTGCTGTGTCTGGATTATGCTTGGGAGTGTTGGATCACATGAGAAAGATTGTGATGTCAGGGTAAAGCATTATAACTATCAGGTTATGAAAGGTCTGGGAGTCTATGTGGCTAAATCAGGTCTTTATTCTTAAAACTATTATAATGAGTTATTTTGATAAACTTTTGAAGTCCACATTTTGTTTAAGTACAAGTAAATTAAATATTGCTAGGAAAGAATATCACATGAAACTTAGGAAGAAAGCTAAAGTATTTGGTCAAGTTTCAGAACAATTTATTAATAAGGTTTTTTTTAATTAGTTATGGATGAACAAACCCTAGCAAATTACAAATTATCTAAAAGCATAGTAGAATTTAAGTTACAGAATTTAAGTCTCAGGTATGTGAAATTTAGAAATGTAAACGCTTCAGATACTTCTTAAAGGCCAAACCTGAGAACTCCATGATAAAAGATAATTACATAAACTACAGCTATCTTTCCAGTGCTTTCCTTTCTCAAAAGCTGGCATAATATCAGTGCATGTGAGTGTTACTAGATTTGTGGAGGAGGTGTTGAATAGATTTGCTATTCTTCAACCTCACATTGGAATAATTTCTTCTGTACTATTTAGAGATGCTGGCATTGCTAAGAACCAAGGGTGGTTAATGTTTACTGTTACCAGCATGACAGATTAGTTTGTGATAAAGTTGAGGAATCTCCAGGAAGATATTTACATTTGAAATAATTTATATGCAGAACATGTCTTTATTTTACTTAAAAATTGGCCAGGCAGTGGAAGCTCATGCCTGTAATCCTAGCAACTAAGAAGGCTAAGATTTGAGGATCATGGTTCAAAACCAGTTCAGGCAGGAAGTTTTTGAGACTCTTAGCTCAAATAATCTACAAACCACACACACACACACACACAAATAGCCACAAGTGGAGCTGTAGCTCAAGTGGTCGAGTGCTAGCCTTAAGCAAAAACTGTATATATGTATATATGTGTATGTGTATGTGTATGTGTATATGTATGTGTATGTGTGTATATATATATGTAAATGAATTTTATATTTCTTTTGTTCTCTTATGATGCTAGGGTACTAGATTGAAACTAGATCCTTATCCATGCTAGGTCTACTTCTGAACAGCAACAAAGTTAAGTGAACAATTTCTCATGTATTCCGAGAGATTATGAGACAATGGAACATTGCTTAGAAAATTCATCTGAATGGATATCTCTTAATAAGGAAGATAACTATATATGTATAATTTTGTAAAATTTAGTATCATTCATTCTACTAACATACCTTCTGATGCTTAGTTCTATATGGATAGGGTGTTATTACCCCCCAAAAATGTTTCTTTATAAAATATTTTACCATAGTGCTTTACTGGCCCAAATTGATATATAGTTTCTTTTAAGATTATTGGACTGATAGCATACATTAGAATAATCATCTTCCTTCTTCTGCCTGGGTACCACCTTCTTTATAATATTTGCACATGCCCCCTTATTAAATAGTGCTACTTGAAGTAAATTATGTGTATTTTGCACTACATTGTTCACAATGTTAGGAATATCAGGTTGTTAGTACTCAATAACCCAATTATATATCATCCAATCAGATTTAACTGTTGATCTGCTGTTTTCTGTAATGATGGCAGAATTTGTGTTATTAAAGTCATATTTGCTATAATTCAATTAGCTTTCTCATGTGATGTTATTAAATATTATAATTTAGATGTTTAATGATAAAATAAAAATAATTATTCATATTTATTATAAATAATCCACAAGAATTATTCAAAAGGGCATCTGTGAATACTAATCATGCAATGATAATCACTGAAGATAATTTCAAAATAAACTTGTTAAAGCCCAGTAATCCCAAATCCATACAATGAAATAACATCTGACCTTTAAAATGTAATATGTTTATAATGAAATACGGAAAGTATTTCTCCCTTATCTGTTATTTTTCTTTCCTCAAATTCAATTAGCCATGTTGTACCACAGACCAAAACACTTAGAAAAATTTGATGAACTTTATACTGTATACTGTTCTGGGTAGGTTGTTACCTCATGCTGCCTGATTCTTTTGCAATTTGTGTTCTGAGTATAAAGAGAGATATGTAGTTGTGAGCATAAATCTTGAGTGTCAGTTTGATTAGGTTGAAAATATGAACAGCTAAGGCATTATAAAAACCACTTCTCGCATGCTTTTACAAAAAATTTATAATAAAAGTGATGTACATTTACGTAAGTTGTGCAAGTTACATAAGTTACAGTTACATAAGTCAGGTATTGAATACATTTCTTTTTGAACAGTGTCTCTCATTTTCTCTTAATTTTTTTCTTCATGACCACTCCTTCCCCAAGATATATAGTTTGTTTCCAACTTAATGTTTAGTGATTATCACAGCTAATTTTTTTAACCCTTTGTCTCATAACTTCTGTGTTCTCTTCTACTTGAGAGATAACCTTATATACAAAACAGAGCTGGTAGAAATAAAACATAGCAGCAAAAAAGAATAAAACAAAGTGGAGGGAAAAGCCACAATCAGTGCAAAAACAAAACAAAGCAAAACACCTCTTGTTTCGGTTTCTTGGAGTTCATTCGGATAAGCATCATTTTATATGCTCATATGCACATAGCTATCGAGCTCTTATGATCCTCTCCTAATAATACACTTCTTCGATCTCACTGTGTCATGCCTTTAACATCTTCACCTCCATTTAACTTACTCTTTCTATATTTTTCTCCACTTTGTGATATATACAATGAATTCTCACCTGTATTCTCCCCATTCCTCCCTTCATTCTTCTACCCTCTCCCTTTGCCTCTACCTCCCTCATCTTTATACCTTTCTATTTCCTGATAGTAATTTGTTTGAACTTTGACTTGGTCGTTCAAAAAATATGTATTATTTGTACTCTTACTTCAGTTAATTCATTTGTAACTGCTTCTTACCAATCAATGTGTTTATTTATAGATTTGTAGACAAACTTTAGCTACCACAAATGAGGGAAAGCATGTGACCTGTGTTTCTCTGGGTCTTGCACAGAGCTACCCTATGATCCAGCAATTCATACAATAAAGCACAAAATTTGTACAATAAAGCACAAACCAGGATACAGAAAAGCCACCAGCACAAGCATTCTCATTGCAGCATTATTCACCATAGCAAAGATACGGAATCAGGCCAGATGCCCCTCAATCAACAAATAGATCAAGGAAATATGGTACATATATACAATGGAATTCTACTTAACCATCAGAGAGGATGATAATGTACCATTAGAAGGAAATGGAAAGGCTACAATATTAAATAAATTCTCACATGGCATGAAATACCCAGAAAAGAACTTTTCATATCATGAAATACTATATTTAATAGTCTTTAGGTATTTATAATTTTGTATTGCAAGAGTCACATCCCTAGAATATAATAGTGTTTAAAGTTTATACTAATGTATATATTTAATCTAGTATGATTTACTTTTGTGCCATTTTAACTTCTAATTTTATGAATGAACATGTTTATAATTTGATTCTTTTATTCTAAACAAGTGAATTGAAATTCAAAGTGTTAAGCTAAAGAGAAAGTTGGCAAATGTTTAGATTAACTTCCTTCAGAGCATTTTTGTCCCAGTAGCCAGGCAATATTCTACATTTTACTATTGCAAAGATAATGGAAATAAAGACTCTACAACTATAGGCAACTGCTTTGCACTCTCGGCACTTTGAAGAGATTATCCACATTGATATTCCCTTCATTTTTAGAGAGAGAAATTCTGCCTTCCCTTGAGTATAGAGGGATGGACAGCTATTGAATAGAAACTACTTTGTCTAGTACATAGTATGTTATCAAATATTCTCTTGTAAAAGGCATATGCAACATGGAAAGTTTTCTAAGATGATTGAAATCTTCATTATATCAACTAGTTCATTTTGTCTGTAACTTCATAGTTAAATTTGGTATCATCTTGCTTGGAAATATCCTTAAAGGCATTAGAAGCTAGCCAAGTTGGTGATAAGCAAGTAAATTATCCTGAGAATGAAAGAGGGGAAATGAAATAATTTTTTACCAGAAATAAAGAAAAATCATGTATAGAGACAACTCCTTGGAGGTCTACCTACTCCTGTTGGACCTTGCTGGCACATGACATGTCTCTTCTGTGTAAACTGATCAAATATGTCTGTTTTTTTTTTTCATTGGAATCCTTTATTTCTTTGTTGCATGTATAAAAATAGAACAGTGCTGGGGCTGGGAGTTTGGCCTAGTGGTTAAAGTGCTTGCCTAGCATGCATGAAGACCCGGGTTCGATTCCTCGGTACCATATACATAGAAAAAAGCCAGAAGTGGTGCTGAGGCTCAAGTGGTAGAGCTCTACCCTTGAGAAAGTCCAAGGACAGTGCTCAGGCCCTGAGCTCAAGCCCAGGACTGGCAAAAAAAAAAATAGAACAGTGAAACCTGTTGAAATTACTTTTTTTTTATTGTATATGTCTGGTTTTTACTTGGAAAATGTTAAAGACATTTTGAAATCAAATGAAGCCATATGAGCACAATACATTTTATTCTGTGTTCCTGAATTGTGATTCTTTAGAAAAGGCTAGTTGGCAAAAAATCTTCATTTGAATTTTTCCTGTCATTAAAAAATGTCTTCTGTGGAAGAGGGACACATATACAAAAGTGCAGAGCTGCAGATCTGTCTTAATATCTGGCTTAAGAACAAGAGCCACATCTACTGATTAGCTTGTTCCTACAGACAATCAGATAGCTACTTAAATCTCAGAAGGTTATCAAATTCTTCTTTCCAAAAGGTTCAACAGCTTACCAAGTTTATCTTGCCTTTAGGTTTCTTCTTCTCCTTTACATATACAAAAAAGTATATTTCTTTCACTCAGAAAAGGAAATGAATGCCAATGATTTACAAAACAAAGTTATTATCAAATAGACCATTTATGTATGCTATTCAGATTAGGTTTCTTCAGGATATCAAAAATATTGATCAATTTCAGGAAAATTGGACACATGAAATAAAAGTAGCATGCTATAAATCATGATTGTATCTTGTAATTTGAAAGAGTTTACATCTCATGTTGAAGCAAGCTATTTGCTTTAGACCTTGGTCATTTGAAATAGTTTACAACTGCTAAGTCTAAAAAACAGTTTCCTGAAAAATAAACTCTGATATGATCCTAGCCATTTCTTCAGATTACTAGAAATTATAGTCTCCTGTCACCTCCATCCTTAAAATTTAATTCTAGATGTAGTCACATCATCAAAGGTCCTTAATAAGCTCACTTCTGGCAATAGGTTGCAGGATTTCTTAAAACATGTCTAAGATCAGAGAATGGCTATTCTTACATATATACCCACCAGCCCCAGACAAGATCCCCAGATTTTGTGACTTCTTAAGAGTCTGTGAGATTTTTTTCTAAGAACATTGAAATTTTTTTCAATAAATGAGATAAAGTAAAATGAATTCTAATATTCAGAACTGGCCTCTTCTACTGGGACATTGATTATATTGGCAAAGATGTGAAAGACAATATATGGGTCTTGATGCTTACGCTACGCAAGCTCTCCTCTTTTTTCAGGGGGGGGGTCTTGAGCTCAGGGCTTGAGCACTGTTCTTGGGCTTTCTCAAGGCTAGAACTCTACCACTTAGCCACAACACCACTTCTGGCTTTTTTCTATGTATGTGGTACCAAGGAGTTGAACCCAGACCTTCGTCCATGCTAGGCAAGCAGTCTAGGCCAAAGTTCCAGCCCCATTCTCCTCTTTCTTTTTAGTATTCCTTGCTCTAAATAACAAGGCTATTTCTTGTACTTTACTGATATATATATATATATGTATGTATATATATTCTCCTAAATATAAATGCTAGCATATCTAGAAATGTTTATTAACAAGTACCCAGAAAACGATTTTTAATTCCTTTGTCTTTAGTCATTATTAGAAATTTCTCAGAAGCTTTTTTGGTAACTTCTGAAAGTTCTCAAACATTTTAGAAGTCAGAATTTGAGTATGTTTTAAACAACTTTGTTTTACTTTCTTATGGCAAATGTTTACACTATTTAAGTGCAGTAGCAAATTACCCAAGTTTTCACATAGTAGAAAAGATTTTGTTTTGTTTCATAGATTGAATGGTTTATATGGCTAGGTAAATAAGCAGACTGTAAGATGCTG
Organism: Megascapheus bottae; assembly: GCF_031878675.1. Classification (NCBI taxonomy): domain Eukaryota; kingdom Metazoa; phylum Chordata; class Mammalia; order Rodentia; family Geomyidae; genus Megascapheus; species Megascapheus bottae. The sequence goes on from NC_143529.1 coordinate 20,863,618, forward strand.
AAATGCAACCAATGTCAGTGCATCAAGTGTTGTGATAGTTTTTTAGGGTAATAAATGAATGAAGTCTGTATAACATAACGTCTCAACATTATTAACATCAATATGTAGCATCAAAAGTCACCATAAGGCTTCAACATCTAGGCAGAAAAAGAAAGGAAAAATAAGTAAAGCTTTTTATTCAATTCTTCCTTGTATCTGCACAAAGTTTACATAAATACTTTCTGCTACTAGGGAATAAGATAATCAACAATCACATCCTAAACATGAGAATTGAGAATTTCATTCCCTGGCACAGAAGCCACTTTCCACAGCTCTGCAGAAAAGAGACTGACTACTTGGTGTCTTCCACACTGTATAGAAGTAATTCTTGGTTTTAATCCAGAAAAACTGACTCAGCTATTTGAACTACAGAAAGCTTAGGTTAGAATTTCATTGTCAATTTAAGAAAAAATGAAGTAAAATAACAATAAACAAAGAGGTATCCAAAAACGTCTAGAAATGAAAGGAATTGGATTAATGAGTACTATTTTCAGATACTGTCAACAAGATGAAATGGTGCCAAACATTTTTAGCCCTGGTGCTATTTTATTCAAATTTGGGATTGAAAGAGAAAACATGGAATCACCAGAGACACATGCTTCTTCATGGGTAGTTTGATGGACCATTTTCCATAAAATACACCCAATGGGCCCATGGGAAGATTTCCCTAGACCCAAACTAAAAAGAGGCAATGTCATAGGAAGGAGTGGTAGACAATTTCATGCTTTTAGAAACTCACATATTCCAGACAACGTTTAGTATGAGGAAGTCAAATACAAAAAGATGATTTTTGACATTAAAAGGAAGCATTAAAGAAATCTGTCAAAATCAAAGAAAACATGTAATGCTGCTGTCTTCACATGGTCTCTTTTTGTACCTTAAGTCTTAACTAAAACTAAATCCAAAGAATCTTAAGATCTAAGGAATACTGCCACCAACTGTAATACAGGAATCAGAAGACAAATTCTGTAATAGACTCCCAGACTCCCAGGTTATCTACCAGATATCTGGCATTTAGCAAAGCATACAATAGTCTGGAATCTCTGTAAGAACATGATACTTTGCATTTTGATCAAGATGTACTGTACATACAAAGGAACATATTAAGTTACAACCAATATTTGTAGACCATTTTTAATCAATAAAAATATAACAGGGCTGGGAGTTTGGCCTAGTGGTAGAGTGCTTGCCTAGCATGCCCAAAGACCCGGTTCAATTCCTCGGTACCACATACATAGAAAAAAACTGAAAGTGGTGCTGAGGCTCAAATGGTAGAGCTCTGGCCTTGAGAAAGTCCAAGGACAGTGCTCAGGCTGTGGATTCCTCTGTACTCATAAAATTTCTTAACAGCAATATATATATTTTCACTCATTCTGTTTGTAACATTAATGTAAGTGATATTTTATGTGTGTTGAAGTCTTAAGTTTGTTTTTGTTTGTTTATCTTATTTTGTTTATTTACCTTAGTCATTTTTAAATTTATTTTTACTTTTAATATGATCAATACTAATCATGATCATTGTAAACATATCTCTTAGGCATATAGTTACAGTGAACATTCTTAATATGTGTCTCAAATGGCAGTAAATGTGTAATTACTACTTTTATTTAGAAGAAGATAGGCTTTGCCTTCAGAAGTTTTAAGCACAGAAAGTAGTTACATTTGTGAAGAAATGATGACCACAGAGCTATTGTGTATATTAAATGCTGCAAATATTACTTCACCATATCTGTCCCAATATCTAGTAGACTGTAGCCTATGGAATGGACAGTTAAATGCCTATATGGTCGAACAAGCAAATAATTAAGCAAATTTCCAAGCGGTATGATGAAAGCAAAAGACCTGACAAACTAGTGATATATAGAAACATAAGCCATATAATGAATGATTGTTGTTCTTAAGGTACTATGTTATCTCTCATCTCTTTTGCTGTCCCTTGGTTATCTCATATTGTTACACTATCTCACTTTGTTACCTGATATATCGGATATATTTGTATTTTGTTATTTGAAATTGGATAGGGAAGGGGGGAAAACAAGATGAGGGGTGGGAGTGGGGGGAGGAAAATGGGGACCAAGACATGTGAAAGGGTATCAATGTATGGGAATTAATGCACCATCTATCTGGCAACTATCATGTAACCCTTCTATTAATTACAATAAAAATATATGAAAAAAGGACAAAACAATCTGTCAACATCAATCTCTCTTCCATGTTGTTGAAATTTGATGGCTTATTTTCTACGATGAGGAGTGGTATTAGATTATGAGAAAAGCTGTCAGTGTGTAGATCATTTTGCACATTGCTATTTCCTTACGATATTCCATAATTTTAAAAATATTTGGGAGATAAATTTGGTGGTATATACCCACAGCCCAAGGATTTAGAAAGCAAATGTAGACGATTCACAATTTAAAGCTGGCCTAGGTAAAAGCATGAGAAAAAGCACTATCTGAAACAAAAAATGACCTCAGCCCAAAAGGACTAGGAATGTTGCTCAAGCATAAGGGCCTGAGTTCACTTCCATACTAGTACTAAAAAAGATAAAACTAAACTAGAAATTTTAAAATTAATATTTAAAAATAATTATAACTATGTTCAAGAAGTAATGTACCCACTACCTGACAAATATAACTGTAATCCCTCTATAATAACCCCAACAATAAAATATAACAAAAAGAAAAATAAATAAAAATACAAAATAATTACATTTTCAAAATATTAGAGTGTTATAGTACACTCATTTATATTCAACACACAATTTTTAAATTTGTACTTTAGGATTTCTGTAGATTACTCAAATTTATTAAAGGCTTTTGTTGATGACAATGTACTCAAGTATAACGTTTGTCACTATTCCTTATCAAAGACCTATGTGGTAGAATAGGTTTAATGGACAATATCTAAGCAGACACATTTAAGCTACTGTAGCAAGTAGGAAGTTGTTCTTAAGAAACAATAATATTCTTAGAGTTAGAGGTGCTTTAGATGGTCAACCCTAAAAATGAATGCCAGGTCTGAAAATTACTGTGGGAAATGGGGAAAATTACAATGGAAAAAAATCCTTCAAACAAATCTTAATGTGTTCCTCTTATCAGTTCACTGAACCCTGTGATTGCAGTTTTCTAAGTAGCCCACTAAGTTGACTTTCAAAGATTTAGTTTAGGAAATGGCTGTTCCCTCTATGCACAAAGGAAGTGAAATAGCCCTGTAATTTTGTGGATTTTTGAAGATAAGCTAACAAAAAGATTCTCTTCCTTTTCCTTTGATTCTAGAGAATGTATAGTTGTATATTCCTTTCCCTTCGGAGCTCAATAAGACAATCTTCCCTGAATCTTTCTTCAAGTGTCTCGAATAACAAAAGTACAGTAATGGTCATTTTTTTAAAAACTTTCCAGCCTTGCTCAGTCTCCCATGAGAGAATCTAGTAAAATTTATTATTTGTGTGTGTGTGTTTATACATATATTTTTAAAGCAGAATTCCTTAGCAAAAGGGAAAAACTGCTATTTACTTCTTTGAGGTTATTTCTTTGTCTAGACATTATTTTAAAATTTCTGGAACTAAAATCTTACACCAGATTTTCTGTTTTACATTTCCATTGTTATGTATCTGCACTTCTGTAGATATATTTGCAAATATATTTGTGCAGTACCTTCATTTTATTTATAATTATAGATTCTACAAGTGCTCATAAGTATGGAAAATAAATAAGGTTATTTCAATAATTCTGCTAAGAAAGATACTTTAAGCCCAATTTTTTGTTGCCTTCATCGTCTTACCTAAGCATATACCTTATATTTTTTTAAATTGTTATTGTTAAGGTTACAGTTATATAAGTCAGGTAATGAGTATATTTCTTTTTGAATAATGTTACCCCTTCCCTTCCTTTCACCAAATTTTTCCTTCTCCAACAGCCCCCCCAAAGGTGTATAGTTAATTTTCAACATTGTATGTGCTTATTTGTAAAATTATAGGCATAGTCTAGTTCCAACAAATGAAGGAAACCATGTGAATTGGTTTCTTTGGGTCTGGCTTACTTCACTTAATATAATTTTTTCCAAGTATAGAATAGCAAAAGACCACAAATCTCAAAAACAATCCTTAACAGGAAGAACAGTGACAGAGTAATATCAACATCAAACTTCAAACTGCATTATAAAGCCAGAGTAATAAAAACAGCTTGGTATTGCCACAAGAATAGACATGAAATTGGCTTTTCACACACAGAAAAATGAATCCAGATCCTCTGGACTAGAATCAACTCTAAATGGATCAACGACCTCAATGTAAAGCCAAGATAGCATGTAAGTGTTGCAGAAAAGGGTAGGGGAAACACTAGATTTCCTAGGCATGAGTTAAAACTTCCTAAGTAAACGAACAGAATCACAAGTCGACGAAACACTGTATTGAAGTGATTGCTTCAAGCTGAAGAACTTCTGCCTGACAAACAGCTCACAAAATGGAAGGTTTTTACTAGTTATATATCAGACAAGGGCTTCATATCTAAAACATATTTAGAACTCTTTAAGTTAAACCTCATCAAAGTAAACTCTCAAAGAGACAACTGGGTGTTGGTAATTCATGCCTATGATAGCAGGGGACTGAGATTTGAGGATCAAGATTCAAAGCCAGCCAACAGCAGGAAAGTCCTTGAGACTCTTATCTCAGAAAAATCTGGAAGTGGCACTGTGGATCAAATGGTAGAACACTCGTCTTGACCTTAGAAATTCTCAGGAAACAAGAGTGAAGGCCCTTAGTTCCAGCCTCAGGACTGGCAAAAGAAAAAGAAGCCGGGGGGGGGGGGGAACCACCCAATTAATGAGAGACTTCTCCAAAGAAGAAATATGAATGGCCAATAGACATATGAAAAGATGCTCCACATCTCTGGCCATAAAAGAAATGCAAATCAAAACAACTTTGAGATTCAACTTCACCCCAGGTAGAAGGGCCATGATCAAGAAATCAAATAACAACAGATGCTGGCAGGGATGTGGCCAGGAGGAACTGTTATGACTCTATTGCTGGGAATGTGAACTTGTTCAACCACTCTGGAAAGCAATATGGAGGTTCCTCAAAAAACTAAACATAGAGCTTCCCTGTTACCTCATCCTGACAGCTTTTTCTTTATGAGTCTACCTACTTATCAGCCATCTTTCATATTATAGGCAGGCTCTACATCTTTCTTTTCCTCTGCCATAAATGTATTGTTTCTTAATATTCTACTCAAATGCTACTGTTGTATCATTCTTCTTTTCCTTCCTCCCTCTGACAACATAGATTCTTTTCTAGTTCATGAAGAATTATGCCAGAAGATAGCCTTTTATAAAAAAGTAAAATGTCTTATAAAAGTCATTTTATTTGTCGCACAGTTTGCATTGATGTTTCAAGACAGATTATGTAGTTAGACTGTGATTTTTGAGTATTAATAGTTTGTTGCTAGTGTCAATAACAAAACAACTAAGTTTTGTAATAACTAATAAAGTTTAATTTTGTTTCTGTAATTAAACATTTTACATGTATTAATTATGGATAAATGTTCAAATGCAAATTTGAGTGAAAAAATGATACACAGTCTTATATGTACCTTTTATAAAAGTAGGACATACAGTTTTGCTTTCTTTTTTCTTATTTTATTTATTTTTTATTGTCTGGATAATGTATAGAGAGGTTACAGTTAAATATGCCAACTAGTAGGTGCATTGGTTCTCACCACTGATACCATGCTCATGGTTTTGTCCCAATTTCCCTCTCCCAACTCCCTCCAAATCATCTTGTTTTCCCCCTTCTCTTTTCTATTTCAAATAAACAAATAAATGTATATACAATATATCGGGTAACAAAGTCAGATACAGTGATATTAACCAAGGGGCAAAAAAATAGAAATAACATAGTACATTAAGAACAACAATCACGCAAGATAAAGCTGTTTCCATACCCTGAAAATCCCTTCATTTAGTCTCATCCTATATGGCCTTATGTATCTGGGTTTTGCCTTATTATAAACCTTTGCTAGGAGAGTCCTAGGTGTGCACTAATTATTACAATTTAGGGAAACCATTGAGCCTATGTTCCTTTGGATCTGGCTTACTTCACTTAATTAATTATTGTAATTAATAGAAGGGTTACATGCGAGTTGCCAGATAGGTGGTGCATTAATTCCCATACATTGATACCCTTTCACATGTCTTGGTCCCCATTCCCCCCACCACCACCCCTCAACTTGTTTTCTCCCCTTCCCTATCCAATTTCAAGTAACCAAATACAAATATGTCCGATATATCAGGTAACAAAGTGAGATAGTGTAACAATATGAGATAACCAAGGGACAGCAAAAGAGATGAGAGATAACATAGTACCTTAAGAACAACAATCATTCATTATATGGCTTATGTTTCTATACCTACAGATTTTTTCATTTAGCGTCCTACTATATGGCCTTTTGTATCAAGGTTTTGCTCTATTGCAAATCTCTGCTAGGAGAGCCCAAGGTTTCTACTGATTATGACAAATGAGGGAAACCATTGAGCCTAAGTAAAGGATCTTTATGATGAAAACTTTAAAACCCTGAAAAATGAAATTAAAGCAGATCTGAGGACATGGAAAAACCTGCCATGCTCCTGGATTGGCAGAATCAATATCGTGAAAGTGACAGTCTTGCCAAGGGCTATCTACAAATTAATATTTTTTTCCAAATCTTTCCATTTCCTTACAAGTGGGGCAATGTCATTCTCTCTGATGGCAGCATAGAATTCCATTGTGTACAAATGCCACATCATCTTGATCCAATCATCTACTGAGTGGTATCTATGTTGCTTCTATATCTTCGCTATGGTAAATAATGCTACAGTGAACATCATTATGCTAGTGGCTTTAGTATGTCCTTGTTTCTGGAGGATTAGGTAAAGGCCAATGAATGTAATTGCTGGGTCATAAGGGAGCTCTATGCTTAGTCTACTGAGGAATTGCCATTCTGCTTTCCAGAGTGGTTGAACCAGTTTACGCTCCCACCAATGTTATACTAGTGATCCCTACTGGCCATATCCCTGGCAGCATCTATTGTTATTAGATTTCTTGTTCATGGCCATTCTAACGAGAGTGAGGTGAAATCTTGGAGTTGTTTTGATTTGAATTTCTTTTATGGCCAGAGATGTTGAGAATTTCTTCATGTGCCTATGGAACATTTTCATTTCTTCTTCAGGGAAGTCTCTTTTTAAGTTATTGGCTCATCTTTTAAGAAGATGGTTGTTTCTTTGAAGATTTGTTTTGGAGAGATTTAATTTTTTTTAGCTGTAGATATATTTTAGATATGAATCCTTTGTCTGTTGTATGGTTAATGAGGTCTTTTCCCACTCCATGGGCTTTCTAGTTAACTTGCTAGCTATATCCTTTGCCATACAGAAGTTCTGCAGTTTATTACAGTTCCATTTGTCCAAACTTACTTTAATTTCTTGTGTTTCCGGGTCTTTATTAACAAAGTTCGACCTGTGCCAAAGAGACCTAGTGTATCTGCTATTCCTTCTTGTAAAGTTTTCAGGTATCTGCTTTTACCTCCAAGTCTATGATCCATTTGAAATTAATCCTGGTGTAGGGTGACAAAGAAGAATCCATGTTTAGTTTTCTGCAGGTGCTTAACCATTCCTGCCAGCACCACTTGTTGAAGAGGCTGTCTTTCTTCAATTCTATTTTTGGCTTCCTTATCAAAGATTAGGTAGCCATAGGTCTGTGAGTTGATTTCTGGGTCTTCAGTTCTATTCCATTGGTTCCTAGGCCTGTTCTTGTGCCACTACTTAGCTATTTTGGTTACTTTAGTTCTGTGATAGAGGCTAAAGTTTGGTATTGAAATTCCTCCTGCGCTGTTCTTTCTGCTAAGAATTGTTTTTGGTCTACAGGGTCTTTTATTATTCCATATGAAGTTTTGGATTGCCTCTTCTATTTCTTTAAAGAATGACATTGTGCTTTTGCTGAATTTGTAGATAACCCTTGGCGAGGTTGCCGTTTCACGATGTTAATTCTTCCAATCCAGGAGAATGGGAGGGTTTTCCATTTCCTCAGTTCTGCTTTAATTTCCTTTTTCAAAATTTTCTAGTTTTCATCATAAAGGTCTTTTTCATTCTTAGCTAATTCCTATGTACTTTATTTCCTTTGAGACTATTGCAAAAAGAGTTGCTTTCCATCCTAGAAGCACATATTTGTCTTGATTGCTTCCTGTACAAGTGTCTCATCCAAAGTTTTAGCAATTTATTTTGATTTCCATGTAAACATATACAAACTGTTTACAGTAGTATATCTTGCAATCATGCTAAAGCACCTAATCATACTACATACATACACCAAGGCTTCATATCCTCTTCTTTGAAGATATACATTTCGTTAACCCAGTATTGTTATCCTACAGCTTCATATTGGAAGTACTACAAGGGCTTTTTTAAAGAATTCTTCTGTAAATAATCTAAAGAGACAAGAGATAGATAGAAATGATTAATAACTCAGCTATTTTTTCTATTGTATCTACTTAATAAATCATACAAACCATATTGACTAAAAAAGAGTTGCTTTCCTTATAAATTCATTTTTAACTATGGGACAATTATTTTTCAATTAACTTTAAATTTACTTTATTGAGTTGATATACAGTAGGATTACCTTAACATACATCAGGTAGTTAGTGCATTTCCTTTTACCTAGTGTCATCTATTCCCTCATTCTCTCCCATTTCCTCCCTCCCATTTCCACCCATGAGTTTTTTAGTTCACTTTCATCAGTGTCCAGTGCACTCCGCTGCTCTTTTTCACCCATTTTCCTTTGATTCTCTGCCTTCCTCTCTGTCTCTCACAGATGTGCATGCACATGAGGGTATAGCATATAAGGCAAAAAGAATACAGTCATCACAAAAATGAAAAGCAAAGAACAAATTAATTTAAAAAACTTCATTTCCATGTCTGTCCCTTTCAAGATATTTGGTATTTTGTATGCATATGAAGAAGCACTTTGTTTTTCAATTTTGTAATTCTCTCCTAAGGCTATCCTCTTTTGGTCTCACTGCATTTGAGTAGCTAGAATCCTGTTTAACTTTCCATATCGTAGTGAATTTTAAATCTAAATTCTGCATTTCAGAAGAATATGCACCATTTGTCTCTCTGATCATAGGAATATTTATATTTTATATTTATACTTTATATTATATAAATATATATGTATATACTTATTTTACATATACAAATGAAAGGCTATAAGTAAATCCAGGTTTTTATTTTTGTTAACCAAAGCATTTTACTTAAAATGTCATTAAATTTAATTAGACCTACTTGGGATATTTTGGGAATGAAAAGTTCTTGTTTGACTGAATTATCTTTCTTTAGATATGAGATATTAAATTTTTGCAAACACTCTGCTAAAATAAACCAATCTAGTAATACACCAATCTAGAAAATTGGAATGTAGAAGTCTTATGGTTGCTACATTATGTAGTTTGTAAAGTAATGAAAGTGATGGTAATCAATGTGGAAAACTGCATATATAAAATTGGAAGCAGATGCTAATACCCAGGTGGTGGAACAAAAAAAACCATGGCCTTGGTTCAGCACTCTTGTGCTAAAAGAACATCTGGATGTTTTATCCCAAAGCCAGAACTTACTAACAAGAAAAAAAATGTCTTCAGTGAGTAGAATTGAATTAAAAACTGAATTTTAAAATTATTGAGAGTATTTTGTCTTTTATTCTCCTGAGTTTAAGCCCCAGCACTGGTACAAAAATGTGATATATATGTAGTATACATATATATCATAAGACACAAATGCTAAAGTTGTTTGCTGGAATACATAGTTTTTTGTTTTGGTTTTTTTTTTTTTGCCAGTCCTGGGCTTGAGCTCAGGGCCTGAGCACTGTGCTTGGACTTTCTCAAGGCTAGAGCTCTACCACTTGAGCCTCAGCACCACTTCTGGCTTTTTTCTATGTATGTGGTACCGAGGAATCGAACCCGGGTCTTCATGCATGCTAGGCAAGCACTTTAACCACTAGGCCAAACTCCCGGCCCGTGGAACACATAGTTTTTATAGAAAGTACATCATGCATGGTAATAATTCTTACTTCTAGTACTTAGCATCTGAATCTAAACTTCGTTGCAAAAGAATTCTGTTTTATCTTTTTCATTAACAGCGAGCAGTTTCTGGATGGACATTCCTTTTTTTTTCTTTTTTGCCAGTCTTGGGGGTTGAACTCACGTCCTGAACACTGTCCTTAAGCTTTCTTTCTCAAGGCTAGCACTCTACCACTTGAGCCACAGCACCACTTCTTGCTTTTTCTATGTATGTGGTGCTGAGGAACTGAACCTGGGTCTTCATGAAGGCTAGGCAAACAGTCTACCACTAAGCTAAACTCCCAACCATAGATAGATATTCTTATACACTGTGTTCTGAAAATCCTTATAGAAATGTATTTCTTCTATATGTAGTGTATGAATAAAACATAAATAAAATGAGATATGACTTTCAAAAAGAAGTTTAATTTTGTCAAATCTTTGTCAAAGAAAGATATCCCACTCTAAAATATTAAGTTTTCACCAAAACAAATAATATGTGTGCCTATTATAACATATTATAACTGTGATACCTAATACTGAAAATTTTGGCCAGCTCCAGTGACTTTTCTATTTCTTGAAATACTTTATAATATATAATTTACGAATATAAGACAAAAGCTTTTTTGGCACCTAGGAGTTTGTTGAAATGCTATATAGTCTTTGTCATTCACTAAATTATAATCACTAAATTTGCCTTTTACAAGAACCAATGCTCTGGTAATGGTTTTAATGCCTTCATCATGTCCATTTACTTTTGTATTACCAGTTTGTGTAATTATTGTTTTTTTAAAAAAAATTTGACCATAATATTGTGAGCAAATGAAATGGGCATATGTCAGGAATAATTAGGTCCTAGTCTACTGAAACCGTAGTGGATAAGCTGCCTATTTTATAGGAGAAACCAAATGCCCTAGTCCTGTCAGTTTCACTTAGGGAAGACCATCTGCTTGCAGCCAACTCTTTTCCAAGAGGAATAATTCCTCTTTCAGAAAGACTTGTTCCCTGACATCAAATGCCTTTCCCATCAAATGCTACCCTACTCTTCCCCTCTTCCTCTTCCTTGTGTTGATGATCCTATCAGGAAAGGTGACACCGGTTAGCCTAATAAGAAAAATAAAATGTATGAATCTTGATTGACATTGCCTCCAACAGACTAGTTATGCTAGCCACAAATGTTCCTGGACAGATCTGTGGCTATAGAAGCGTTCTTGAAAAATGCCATTAAAATGTATTTACATTTCCAAGAGACTTCAGGTTTATTGGCATCTCAAGTGAACTGCGATTTGCCAACCACGTGCTATTGGTGTATTTAATGTAAATTGAATTTGCAAACATAATAATCACTATCAATGGAAATATTGATTTATGGGCATAGAATTGAACATTTTATACTCTTAATTCTTCAGTAAAACACATAACTACTGTTAGAATACTAAGGTGTTAATTACTAAGTCACTCTAGATTAATTTTTCAGGAAGGATTCAATTTTATTGAAGATCCCATGATAATTAGCATGGGAATATGCAAAAATATAGGTGACTATTGCTCTGTATCTTTCATCCCCTCCCATCTCATGACAAACTAGCCTGCATGTTACTAAACAGAAGGATGTTTAACTTAGAACCATTAGAAACTACAGCACATGCATTCCTCACAATTGGAAAGTATTTCCGCAAGGAAAACAGAAAACCACCTCCTGGTCTGTATTCACATTTGTTTGTATACTTCATACACATAATGAGGGAAGGTTGAAGCTAACCGAGTCCTGCATTTTGAATGAGTGTGGTTTCTTTTTTGTTCTAAGTCCCGTTGCTCACAGGTACTAAAGGGTCTGCAGAGTGAACAAATAATGACGGTAGCATGTAAGTATAAAAGAACATTTGGCAATCAAAATTACCTACAACCTTGAATTAGAATATTCAGTTTTATTAAAATCTCTGAAATCATATTCACTATTTATGTGTGACCAAGATAAATTTTGATAAAGTATAAATAGATGATCAGGAGTATAAAATTTAATTGCCAGTGAAATTTGTCTATGGAGTTAATATCTGTCCTTCTTTTAAATGAGTAACTAGTGAAATAAGAACAAAGGAACATTCAGGAAACCAACATGCATTGTAATAATAAGGAATATGTCACTCTGAGATAAGAGAAAGAATGCATACTCAAATTTGGGTCAGGTAATCATATTCTATTGTAATGTAAGTACAAATTGTGCATACCTTTTTCAAAATGGGTTTTGCTGATTGTTCTGGGATTAGATTTCATTTTCCAACAGAAACCAACAGGTTGAGCTGAATATACAAGTTCTAATATCAATAATAGTATTTTGCATCTAATATGGTATGTGACCTATTTGAACTGAAGTCATAATTGCCTGGAGTCACTTTTGGCTTTGTGTGAGTTTTGTTACAAATTTGTTGTCTCTCAAAGTCATTTCTGACTGATTCAATTTGATTCAGGAAAGATAGACAATGTAAAGACTTTAGTTGTAATTTAACTTATGTAGCATTCGTTTTTGTTTCTAATTAAATTTATGAATTATTTTACAGAAAGGATAAATGTCTGTAAAATCATTGAATAGCAACAATGGAAATACAGGCTAACAGAAGACTTCTGAGGACTAAGAGAAGCAGTAAAGAGGAACACATGATACCAAGCAGTGTTTAAGATAGATCATGGGACAGCCAGGAGGAGGGAGAGTGTAATTTTATCCTGAGGCTGTGTATACAAACAATGGCTTCTCACTGTCACTAGACACAGTAGACATTCTAAAGGGCTTACTTCTCTCTCTCTGTATCCTAAGGAGGTTTTAAACAGCATCCTGTCTTTTTCCCACTTTTAACATTTTACTAACCATGGGTACTTCCTTATAAACATGAGTAAAATACCAGAGGAATATGGACATTCGTGCTAATAGTCACCATCATAGGAAGGAATGGCTATAGTGCCATGTGCTTTAAAAAAAAAAAGATCTTTTCATCCTTCCACATTGACTGCCTTTATTAAACATCCGTTTTAAGTCTTTTAGAGCAAAACATCTTGTAATTCTCTGCCATTGTCACTTTGGCAAAGATGTAAAACTGTATTTTAGTCTAGGCAATTATACAGTCAAGCAGATGGCTGTAATTTTTACATTAAAATGTAAAGAATAGGAAATGTCTAAATGGTTCTGACCTAGTTGAGGTGTGCTTAAATACCTCTGACTGCCATGCTCCCTTCATCACTGTGACTTCAAATACATTGCAGATTGTTCCTAAGCATCACACCTGCATCCTGTTAAATTCTACCCACCACTAGCATTCCTCATTGCAGCTCATACAAAGTCATTGAGAACAAGAAGCACAACAAATGATATAGAGCCTTTTGTTCTCTGAGATGCTCCAAGATCTTTAGCTTTCTATATGTTTTCTGCTATATTGATCATGGAATAAAAGGAACTGACAGTTTATCTCTTTCTCTAGTATCTTTTGCTGAAGATAAAAAAAACCTATAACAAAAGAAGTGGAAAAGAAGCCAAAGATTGTAGATATATTTTACACTAGATAACAACCACTACAGTCATAAGACATTGACTCATTTTATTATTATATTTTTGAAGCCACAGGTAAATTTGCTCATTTTATTTTATCTGTGCAGTGTAGACTAATTTTAAAGGTAAATATAGATACACCTGTCTCTAGTAGTCCATTGAATATTGATAAGTATAATGATTCCCTTTCTAATCTATACTACCAAAATAGAATCAAATGATAGATAGCATTACCATACACTAATAAATGCATTGTATAGCAAAAATAAAATGTAAAAATTCATTATTATAATTGCTTTTCTGTGTAATGTGATGTGCTATAAAAAGATAGAAATATGCATTGACATATGCATTTCTTAAGTGGGCTAAAAATGACCACAATCTTTCGAGTGAAAAATGTTTTTGGTTATTTGAGTTTTTTGTTATTTTTTTTGTATTTAACTTCCAACCTTTTAACAATTGCTGCATAATGGGTACACTGAAAGAATATAGACTTGCAAGAAACATGAGCCTTAATCTTATGTATTAGAACCCAGATTGAATAAACCATTAAGTTTGTAGCAGGTATCACATACTTGTGCAGCATTTTAGCACATGAAAGTTCTGATTTCCTCACAGGGAAGAGTACTACAGCCACTTATTGCACATAAACACCAAATCTTGTGTATAGATCTTTCTAAACATCTCCACTAAAAGTTCTCCACATTTTTCATAAAATGAATATAGCAAGAGCTTTAAATTTAACTTGCTCATTACTATGGCTACCAATTATGCATTTCTTATATCATCAATTACAAGGAATTGTAGAAGAAATCATAATCCTGAAGAGTCAGGTGTGGAGTTAAGACTTCTGTATTTGCTGGAGGAATAAATGACTTGAGGCTTGAGTGTTTTTCAGAATAATAGTAATTTCTACTTTCATGATTACTCCTCCTTTAAAAACCTTTGTTGTTTTTCTAAATGGCTCATCTCTGTATTGCTTTCTGTTTTTCTTAAATGTCTTCTAGATATTTTTCTATTTGTCATTATCTGAGCCTATATTTAACCATAACAGATTCATTTCTGTCTTCTATGTGGTCTCATTGTGCTTCTTGAGATTTTTGTGTCTTGTTCTTGCAGAGGAATTAACTTGGGGACAAATAGAAAAATGTCTGTTGAAAAGAAAAGGCAAACACATGGGGTTCTTTTCCTTCTACATCACAGGTCCTGGAAAGCATTGGCTCTGAGCACTCCTGTGGAGGCTCACGGTGCCCAGGCCTCTGCGGGTCTCAGCTTTCTCTGGTAGTGAAAAGGTGAAAGGCAGCTGATATAGCTCTAGGCTTGCTCGTAAGGAAGAATAAGCTAGTGGCTTCTTCCCCTTCAACAAAAAAAAGTGAATGAATGCTCTTCCAGAAAAATCCCATCAGACTTCTTATTTTTTTTAATTTTATTTTATCCTTAGGGTGGTGTACAGAGGGGTTACAGTTGTACTCATCAGGTAGTGGGTACCTCTCCCACTTTCCCTCCTCTATCCCTCCCACTCATCTTGTTTTTCCGTTACTGTCCCATTTTCAAATACTCAAATGTATATACAATATACCAAATACCAGATTCAGATACAGTAATACCATGAGATAAACCTTAAATGGAAAAGAAGAGAAAAAGAAATAGCTTCATACATAGTACATTAAGAACAACAATCACAAAAGTAACCCTCTTGTTTCCATTATAATGAATGGTCTTTTCTTCATGTGTGATTTCTTCATGTGTGATTTCACCTGCTTTCCCAGTTAACTCATGTCAATCATAAGCTAAAACATTAAAACCCATGGGTTTTGACTACTGTGCTATTGGTGACACACTGGGTCTGAGTCTTCCCTTGTGTTTCCCATTCAAGCTGTACAGTCTGTACATCACCCGTCTATCGGCAAATCCATCACCAGCTTTAATGTCAGATGCAGTTCTTGTGTTCAAATAAGTCTTATTTCACTTAGTAATGTTCCCAAGAAGTAAGATTACTGCTGCTGGCAATTTGGATGGTTATAAAGGGCTTATTTTAAATATTAAGAGAAAGCCAAGGGCCGGGAGTGGTAAAGTGTTTGCCTAGCATGCACGAAGACCCAGGTTGGATTTCTTGGTATTACATACATGGAAAAAGCCAGAAGTGGTGCTGTGGCTCAAGCGGTAGAGCTCTAGCCTTGAGAAAGCCCAAGGGCAGTGCTCAGGCCCTGAGTTTAAGTGTCAGGACTGGAGAGGAGGGAGGGAGACAGAGAGGGAGACAGAGAGGGAGAGAGAGGGAGAGAGAGAGAGAGAGAGAGAGAGAGAGAGAGAGAGAGAGAGAGAGAGAGAGAGAGAGAGAGAGAGAGAGAGAGAGAGAGAGAGAGAGAGAGAGGGAGGGAGGGAGGGAGGGAGGGAGGGAGGGAGGGAGGGAGGGAGGGAGGGAGGGAGGGAGGGAGGGAGGGAGGGAGAGTGAGTGTCAGTCAAATGTTAGTTACTATACTCCTACCTACCTAGGAAACTGAGATCTGAAGATCATGGTTCAAAATCAGCCACTGCAAAAAAGTCTGTAATACTCTCATCTCCAGTTAATCACAAAAACCTGGAAGTAGAACTATGGCTTAAAGTAGTAGAGCACTAGCCTTGAGCACAAAAGCTTAGGACAGCACCCAGGTTCTGAGTTCAAGCCCTAAAACCAACAAAAACATATCAAGTAAGACTTGGTTGAGTAAAATGAGGATATTTTGAGGGGAATACCATATTCACCTACATTTTGCAGTATATTACAATTTCAATTTTATTACTAATCATAGTTGTTACTATCTTATTTACAAATTAAACTTTAACATGAATGTGTTCACAAAGGAAAACTGCAGAAAATAGTTTTGTGTTACAAGATGCAACCCCTGTGGATAAGTTGGTGGTACTGAATTTCACTGTCTTGCGCCTGTTTACACAGCAAGCCTTGCTAAAAAGGAGTCAGGGGAAGCAGAGAGGGGGACAAGGCAGCTCTGTCACTATTACTTTTCTCACATTAGCTCAAAAACCTGTCTAGGTTGCCAAGTTCTTGTCATCTATGTGATTCAAGCTTGAACTGGCAGCTTTGAATACCTAACTTTTCATTTGGAGAAACAGCTTTCTAGTCTTTTCCCCAAAGTTGTGTTTTGGAGGCTAAGTGCTTCACTATAGACTCCATGAATAAAATATCCCAATCTGACATTACAGAGAAACTTCACATACAGCTAATGGAAGTTCAAGTCGCTTACAATGAGAACTGTATCTCTTAGTCTCTTAAAACATTGGGAATCTAACATAAAATCTGCCTCATAATTTTAATGTGGAGGTTAGTATTAAGTCCAATGTAAGTATGATATTGAATGCCCATCTATTTACAGTACACATTCTTAACTGTTTGCTTTCAACTTCCTCATGGCTCAATAAGGAAGTATTGACATGAAGACAACTGGTCAACTACCCGTCACAGGAAATAAATAAGTTATATTTTGCTCTTTACTGACACATAATAAACATCTCTGTTTCTTTCATCTAGAGGGAAGAAATGTGAATTTTTTGCTATTCTGTTTAATAAATACATTTGGTCACAAATACATAAATTTAATCATATAATTATCAGATACCAAAATGCACTAATAATTATTTATGTCCCATTAAGGTAAAGTTGCCAGAACTTTATAAATGGTTGGTAAGATCAACCATTTTCCCAACCAATGTCTCTCTACATAATGTTAATTCTCACTAGTTTAATACTGACTAGTTTAATACTGATGCCATTGAAATACATGAGCTAATCCAGCATTTCTTTTGTTTTACAGAACAGCAACAAGCTAAGCATTTTTTTCAATTACTTAGAGCATTCATAGGAAGAACTGAGATACAATTTCTGAGACCAGTTCTTAGCTGATTACCACCCATATATTACTTAAGGGTGAATCCCAAACCATTTTCAAATCCAAAAACAAAAGGGCATAATTTGATAAAAAATCTTACTTCCTGATAGCTTGCAGGTAACTTTCATTAGCTTAGGTTCCTGTTAAAGGGCAGCACAGGGCCAACTGGTTGCATAGTAAGATTTATAAGAGTAATTATTGTCATATAATTCAACAAATCACTTTTGTTACTGAAAACCTGAAGCTCTCAAATGCTGCAATTTTTTAGTCACTGAAATTTTTGTGATAAAGTTTCCTAGGAAATGAATTTTAATTTTTTGTAGAACAACTTTACGACAATTTAACAAGAAAAGCAGAAATGATTATTTCAAATCTTTCAATGAACTTAGATTTTTACATTTGGAAATATTATTAATATGTTATATTTATTCAAGTCCTGGGCTTGAAATCAAAGTTCAACTTGAGGCACAGCTCCACTTCTGACTTTTTAGTAGTTAATTCTCTGCTCTCAGCCATCTGAGTAGCAAAGATTATAAGAATAAACAACCACATAATTCTCTCTATATATATATATTTTATTATATATATTAAAAACATAGCCAGGCACTATTAGCTCATGCCCGTATTTCTAGTTATTTGGGAGGCTGAAAGAGAGGATCAAATTTCAAGGCCAGTCCAGGCATAAAAGTTTTCAACCAAGGGCTGACAGGAAGCCCAAAATGGACAAATCCCTGCTTAGGCATATGCCTGCATGACACCCTTCCTCAAAAGAACCCAGTGTAGTGCTGGATGATACATGGCTCTGTCAGATCTTACCAGCCTATCCAGCTCAAGATCTGAGTTCAAATCCCTAGCACTTCCAGTTTAAAAGTGAAAAAAGAAACAAAGAATGTTTAGGAATATGATACTAATTTATGCCCATAATTGCCATATGTCTCAAATTGCCAGGGTAAATGTATATCAAACAAAATACACTTATTTACAGAAGCTTAAAATTGCCTCCCAAGCTGCTCAGACTGGAGGTAGTGCTGTTTCCTAAGCATACTTCATTGTGATCTAGCATTTATAGATAAATGAGGAAAGCAACTTTTCTAAGATTGATTCTACCTATTTCATAAACTTGTTATGTGCATAAAATCAGACATTTTATGCAAATTAGTGTGTACAGCTTCTACCACAAATATGTACCTAATAACATTATAATTATACAAAAGCTTTTTTCTTATTTACTGGGTTGAAATAAAAGTACTAATTTGGAGCAAAATAGGAAAAAGAGCAAATAAATGTATCTTTTATACATGTGCCTGAATAAATTCTTGCTTATAAATGGAAGTTGCAGAATGAAAATAAGATGAATTTCAACTGTGAAGTGTTATTTCCTTAAATACTAAAGAGATATATAAAAGGACATATATTGTTTTACTATGAAGGGTGGAGAGCTTTGTATAAAGTGGAGAGCTTGAGTAATTTTGCAAGATCAGGCAAAACTTTAAGACTAACAGGAGTTTGCATGATGAAAGTCTTGCCCAAATGTGTCTTAGTAGTCAATGACGGTGACATATAGGCTACATGACAGACATACAGTCCCATGGAAATCAGACCTGTTCCCATGGATCTTTTGAACAGCCCCAAAGACATACCCAATCCTTTCTTTTTATTTTATTTTATTGTTGGGGTAATGTATAATGGGGTTACAGTTACATTTGTCAGGTAGTTGGGTGCATTACTTCTCAAACACCGATACCTCTTTTCATGTTTTTGTCCCCGTTTCTCACCCTTAGCCCCTCCCAATCATCTTGTTTCCCCCTTCCCTTCCCTATTTCAAATTAACAAATAAATGTATATACACCCAATCTTTTCATTCCATACAGTTTTCACAATCTGCCTTTTTCTTTTACATTTCTGTATTCACAACTTATTTCTTCTGTTAGGGTAAAGTCTTTGGTCTCTAGCACTTACTCAGAAATACCTAGGACCAATGTACAAAAAATAAAAATTGAATTGATAATTTCAATGAATATGAGATAGAAATTAGAAGATTGTTTTCAATAACAAACTATACTAGGAAAATGTGGAATAATACTTCTAAGTATGAATCAAGGAATTCTAGACCACTTTTCCTCATTGCTGGGGATTTCACCATGTGACTACTCTCAGTAAGCTGGCTAATGCAAACAGCCATTATACAGAACTGCAATTCAAAATGTTTCTTATGATACCCTATGTACATAATGTATTATTTACCAAGTACTGATCCTTCAACCATATGTATATGCATCAATTTGTACTACCTCCCTCCACACCAAGGCTCCAGTGTATTTCTGTTTTAATACATGAGGATCTCTTGTTTAAAATATTTCTCAATTATTCTTTGACCTTCATTAAGGTGAGTGATATTGTGTGCAATATATTACATAGTGATTGTAATATTATAAATTGCTCTGAAATGGGAAAAATATTGACAAACTTACTTTGATATTTATTTTGACTATAAAAATTACACATTCATCACCCACCAATTAATTAATTAAGTAAATTAATATTTGTTCTGTTTATCAGAAAGCCACAGTTGTTCTTTTTAGAATTTGGACAAAAACTTAAACTCAGTTCTCTTTGATTAATGTGGCTGGTATGACCTTACTTCAAGAAAAACTTTGAAGAAGCTCCTCCAGCCTCAGTGTTTTCTGAGGAGCTGTTCTTGCTAAGCACAGATCAAGTGCATTATCTTGTGGATAAGAGGGTTTCAGACTGAGAAGACCAGAATTTGCAGCCTTGAAAGCTGAGGCTTTACTCCAGAATTTGCAATCTTGAAAGTTGAGGCTTTGCTCATGTTTGAAGCTCTATTTCAAACTCTATGAAGCCAAAATTATAAGAATTTCTTAGGTCACAGTGTTGGCCCTCCTTTTATATGACCTCAACCTTTTGCATCTTTCCAGCTCCTCAAATATCTGTATTTCTTAAAAGCCAATGTGTGACTTGCCCAGATGAGATGGTTCACTAAAGTGAAATGATGAAAGTCTTCTTTGAAAAGTCTTATTTGAGAGGCATTTGTGATAGAGCCTGAAGTAGACCTGTCATGAGTTGAATGCTTAGAGAAGTGGAAATCTACAGGGACACTTTTGATCCCTATATTTTCTAAAAGGCAAGTTTCATTCAACATGTGTGGAGAACATGTGCTACATACCAGAAATACAGTCAAACATGATACATGTCTAGGGCACCTAGTGTAAGGACAATCGTAATGCAAATTAAAGTTACATTAAATCTAGAGACAGTTACTTCAATATATCTAATTTTTCTCAAGCTCTGAATAAAAATGAAATTCCAAATGTTAGAATCAAAATAAATTATTAAATTAAGTATCTGGGTTTATTTCCTATATTTCAAAACTAATATTCTTTTGGTGCCTAATCCACATATGATTCCTCCTCGTGACTATAAAAACGCAAACTCTTTGTAAAAGTTACATGTTCATTCTTACTTTTAAGTCTCTCCCTGTCATCGTATTTACTCGCTCTGACACTGAATACTAATTTTAGAAATTCTCTTTCTACTGAATTATATTTTTTCAACTTTGAAAATCTCTATTAATGCAATTAATCCATGTAATTGGTCATGACCAAGTTTCATAATTCAACTGTGGGGCTGCTCATTTCGTACATGTTATAGATGCCAGGTGAGATTTAGAATGAAAACAGGTAGCACATTTTACCTAGCAACATCTGTTCACCAGGAAAGAGCTCAAATGTTGTTTTTTTTTTTCTCTTTTAGTTCTCTTTTCTAGTTCACTTTCAGAACAAGTCAATTCATATAATTGTCTTCTGTTGCTTTGTACTTTGCAACGATTCTTTATGAGTCCTCCAAGTTTTGAGCTGGCCAGGCACATGAATTCTGCCTATTAGATTATCATCAAAAAGCAGAATTGCATGTGCCACAAACCATTAGTCCCCAAACCAGTAACTATTACCAATGTGGAATAATAATGAGAACACTGGCTTTGGAAACAAGAGATGAAACAAAGTTTTATAAAAACCTCAATTCACATGTTAAATCCCCCAAATAATTGAATATTTTATCTATATTTATTTTTCCTTATATCGTTGCTTGGGTTACCATAATCTTTTCCTGGATGTTTCATTTTCATATTAAATATCATGATGTTGAGAATATTTTCAAAGCTTTATCTGCTAGTCATGTAATCAGGGTGTCATCTCCCTTGTTTGGAGAAAGCCCCAAACTCTACCTGTGCATTTTACATATATTAAAATATTGGTTTAAACAAGGAGAATTTCTTAAGACTGCAGTGAAATTGGATCTTAGGAGACAATCACAAAAGAAGCAAAAGCTAAATATGGTTTAACTGTATTGAATGCATAAACAACTTTTCTACATTTTCCTCCATGTTATTTTGATTAAAATGACTGAAAAATTCTCTATGGAAGAGTTAAGATTTTTTTTTGTTCATCCTGGGACTTGAACTCTAGGCCTGGGTGTTATCCCTGAGCTCTTCAGCTCAAGGCTACAACCCTACCCCTTGAGCCACAATGCCACTTCCAGTTTTCTGGTAATTAATTGGAGATAAGAGTCTCCAATTTAGCTTTGATCCTGAGATCTCAGCCTCCTGAGTAGTTAGGATTACAGGTGTGAGCCATGACTCTGGCTGAGAGAGGTTTTTGAAAAGCTTATTTCACATGCTCAACTTAATGATACAGTTAATTCCTTTATGTATAAATTAATTTATGTAACTACTTAAAGTATGTGCTCCTCTTTCTATCAAAAATTGAGGTAATATAGGTTATAGTATACAAACTACTATTAACTTTGAGTGATTCAAGTCAGACTAAGACATACTTAATCCCTAACTTCCTAGCCAATGTGCTTAATATTGCAGGAAATTTAGGGCAACTAAAGTTGACCTTGATTGGCTTTCACATCTGCCAAAAAAGGAATCTAGGCAAGACATGAAGAGAGTCACAATGATAGGAGAGAGTATTAGAAAGTAAATATGACAGAGAAAGTACGTGAGACTGATGTGCCAAAGAAAGACAGCATTTCAGCCCATCTCAGATATCTTGTGCTATCTTCTCCATTGCAAATTGCCCCTGGGTTAAGTAGGGAGGGCAAGCTTTCTTGAATATTGCTTTCTGATTGACCAGTCTCCTTTGTGTTTCCTATACAAATGGGATGCCAAAGATCAAAGACTTAGTGTTCTAATGCCCTCTTTCTTGAGGAGTCAATTAGTTTTTGCTTTTTTTTTTTTTTTTTTTTTGCCAGTCCTGGGCTTGAGCTCAGGGCCTGAGCACTGTCCTTGGACTTTCTCAAGGCTAGAGCTCTACCACTTAAGCCTCACCACCACTTCTGGCTTTTTTCTATGTATGTGGTACTGAGGAATCGAACCCGGGTCTTCGTGCATGCTAGGCAAGCACTCTACCACTAGGCCAAACTCCCAGCCCCTAGTAAATTGATTTTTTTTTTGCCAGTCCTGGGCTTGAGGTCAGGGCCTGAGCACTGTCCTTGGACTTTCTCAAGGCTAGAGCTCTACCACTTGAGCCTCAGCACCACTTCCAGCTTTTTTTTTCTATGCATGTGGTACCGAGGAATCGAACTCGGGTCTTTGCACATGCCAGGCAAGCACTCTACCACTAGGCCAAACTCCCGGCCTAGTTTTTGCTTTATCAGCTTCTCCTGCTATCTGCAAGTTCTGTGGGATGCAATACCCTGATTTTCTGCATTGCTTCTAGCTCACACCACTAGCATCAAGCTTCTGGATAAGTATGGGCAAATGCTATTTCAAATATTTCTTGAATTAGAATTTTATGGCTGAAAATAATATAACTATTAAACATTTTCATTGAGCAAGCCAATGTGTAAAATGGCCCTATTTTGCATTATTCTAGCTCTGCCTGATCTATTCCTTCTTTTTTTTTATGACTTTCATTCATACATATAGACATATGCAATAGGTACTGTTCTCTGAATGTTCTAACAATGGGGTGTTCTCCAAGTGTTTATCTTGCCTCTGCTTCAACACACAAAGATGGAAAGGAGTTAGCATAGAATCTTTATGATTCCTCTCTTGGTGTTAGATGGTTTGCTAAATTCAGTGGTTTTCCAGATACAATAATTTGATTTTTTTTTCATCGTGCATACCTGAGAAATTTGAATAGTAGTATATATCCTCACACACTGGTATCTGAACTTCTTTTCATAAACTTAATGATTACAAGGGATATTTCCTGTAGCCAACTACTATTTAGCTGTGGGCTAAATGCTGGTATTCACATTATGAAGCTTACGTTATGTGCTTTTTCCTCACTGTGATAACAATACTTGACACCTGCAAGACGAAAGGTCACAAGTTTCATAAACTTCAGTATCTAGTCACAGGTAGCCTTGGCAGTGCATGACGCGGTGTCTGGGAGTTGAAGATGTAGACAAAAAGGACCTGAAGTTCTAAGATCCTCACACTGGACACATTACAGAAGGCCCTACCTCCTGGATGCTCCCGTTTGCCCAGGAATGATAGAGAATTGTGACAAAACCTTTAACACATGGGTCTTAGGGGACACTGATGATCCACTGAAGCAAAGCTCTAACAATAGAAGCCCTGAATTTCACAGGTGCTGCCTAATAGAGCTAATTGAACTTAGATGAGGTCATGATGATGGGGCCTTCCTAATATTGCCAAGTGTCCTTCACACAAGAGGTTGATGGGTGCCCTGCCCCTCTCTCTCACTTGCTCACTTTCTCTGTCTCTCTCTTTTTCACTCTGCTATGAGAAGGCACAGCAGGAAAACCAGAAGGCTATACTATTTGTAGATGAGAATGTTGAAAGCCCGAGACATTGAGCAGAATACTTTGTATTCATAATGAACTGCTCTGTTTAATGGTAACTCCTTAATCACTAAAAATAATCACTAAAAAACTAAAGAAGAAAAAGACAGAGGATCCTTACTGGAACCTCACTAGTTTCCTGACCCTCAATCCTTTCAAATTCCAGAAATGTGAGAAAAAATTCTGTAATCTATATCCAATTCATTCTTGATACTTTAGTCATCTTAGCTGAGTAAGATGAAATGGGCTGCATATTTTTTGCCAAATGTGTAGCTACAGAGTTATAGAATTCAATATATGATGAGCAGTGAAAGAAGAGGCCCTTATCATTAAAACATTAAGATAATTAGACTTATTACTACTCAGTTCAAACAAATGTTTATTTACATTTCAAGATGACCATCTCTTCTGGATTCTAGAAAGATAAGGGAATGGCAGAACTAAAGGACAGGAGATTGCTGTAGATAGCTAGATAGGAGAAAACACACAGAATCATGGGTTCTGACCAGAAGTCTATACCTTTGATCTTATCGTTTTAGTGTCTCTAATCAAAGTTCTTCTTGCTTCTAGAGTCTTCCAGTCCAAGCTATGCAGTTTAAATTGTCTGTTGGTTAATACAGAAAAAAGGACAATAATACACTTCTCTTTAGCAGAGTAGTACTGTGTTATTGAAAAACAGGAATGGGAAAGATAAAACAGGGATGCTTTGAACCAAGGGGCAGAAAGGATTCATGTAGTTTTGAGTCATTAAAAAGTGGTTCCCTTACAGTTATGTGTCTGCAGGTCTTATAAGGGACATATTCCTACATTTATTTATATATTTATACCATTATACCAGATCATTGCTCAAACTGTTAATGTAAAAGTTTCCCCAGCTACAGTTCAAATAGTTTCTCTTTTATATTTTTAAAAATTGTGAATCATAAATCATCTCATGGCATTTCATTGTGAAAATTTCCATTGTAAGAAATTTCACAACTTGTGTATAGTGTATTTTGAACCATGCCACCACCTCAATTATGTTCCTTTATACTTTCTTCCTCTCTCCCTTTGCAAACAGTGTTTGTTGGGTGTCCTTATGCTATCTTCGATCACATACATGGTGTACATGTGTGTACTCCATACTCCCAAACACCCTTGGTCCTCTCCACTTCTGATCATCTCTCACCTCCTGCAGTCTCCTCTTTACATGTACCATGCCTTAAGTTGAATTCTGTTATTGCCATCTTAGAGATAGATTCTACAGATGAGCGAGAACAGGTGAGATATTGTTTTGTGAACTGGAAATTGAAGACACCAGAAGATGAAAAGATCTCTCATGCTCATGGATTGACAGAATTAATATTTGGAAAATCACTATGCTGCCTGAAAAGTAATCTACAGATTTAATGTAAGACCCATCAAAATTTCAATGGCAAATAGAAAAACCACTTCTAAAATGCATATGAAGTAAAGATACAAAAATAGGAAAAGTAAGTCTGAGCAAAAAGAGCAATGGTAGAGGTATCACAATTACTGAAATTATATGATAGTTATATGACAGAGCCACGGTAACAAAAAAAAGTTACAGCATTGGAATAACAACAGACACTAGGACCAATGGAACAGGAAAGAAGATCCAGGAATGAACCCACATAGTTACAACTACTTGATTTCTGACAAAGGAGCCAACAACACACATTAAAAAAAAGACAAAATCAACAAAGAGTGCAAGGAAAACTGGTTATCTTTCTAAGTCATTTTTTAGTCATGTCAGCTAAATAAATATTGTACCTTTGAGAAATCAGAACCAAAGTGAACCAAAGAAATAGTAAGGCAGAAAGTAAATAATACTCCAAAAGAAGTTAAAGTGGAGAATTTAACCCAGAGGTTGATATTCAATGGAAAAAGAAAGTATCAATTTTCCATCTTAGTAGGAATTTATGATCATTTGAATAAATAATATAGACTCCCAAGAAAGGGCACAGTTATACCTGTCCAGTGATATTGTTTGTACTGGTAACAGGGGCATAAAATACACAGACAAGCTTAAAAGTTGTTGGCACAGGAAATCCTGAGCAATTGTTCTGCTTTATTTTCTATAACAATTCTTTTTTCTCTCAACACCTTAAAAAAACTGTGCTTGTACTAAAAAAGAAGTGAATAATGTTAAATTTGCTACTGAGTAATTTTTCCATACTGAGAAAACACTCTGGTTTCCATTTCTTTACAAGAAATTGAGATTGGTTTCTTCTATTAAACATTGGTCCTTCCATCTCCAGAAGCAAAAAATGGAAGAGCATTTTGCTTGCTCAGTTTGCTTAAGTACATTTAGCTCTGCTTTTGTAATGTATTCTATCAAAATATGTTCCTTACTGTGTCACATACTATAGTTTGTTCTGTTTATGACATTTAGTGATATCATGTAATCCTTTCTATCCTTTTTCAGTGTCATATTTTCCACAGAGATGACTGTAATATTTTATGGAATTCGAGGCTGGTTTGTTTCCCTTAAAAAGGCTTTTATACAGTATTTCTCTGGTTAACAGAGAGCCTTGAATAAGAAAACATTCTAGATGTAAAATGGTGCCTATCTATTAATGTTGTTCTGTTGCCATAATGCATTTTTAAAAATCAGCAGTGAAACTGCTATAGGATTTATTTTACCTCATGTTCTACTGGCAAATGAGCTGGCAACCTTGCAAAAGGATGGGGAGTTTGGGGCAGAAAGAACTCTTAGGAGAAACATGTGATGCTGGGAGATGCCAGTCAAGAGAGAGATGGGACTAAGAAGTCTACCACCAAACTGACACTTACATGGAGATGCCAGCCTTAAGGCAAAGGCAACAAACTTTATACTGTTGTCTTAACTAACAGTTGTTTACAAGGAATTCATGGTAATTGAGAAAGGCACTTAGACTCTGAAACATTTCCTGACAAACTGGCTTTTAACAAAAGATAATATTTATTTATTTATTTATATTTATTTTGTCAGTCCTGGGATTGAGCTCAGGGCCTGAGCACTGTCCTTGGACTTTCTCTAGGCTAGAGCTCTACCACTTGAGCCTCAGCACCACTTCTGGCTCTTTACTATGTATGTGGTACTGAGGAATCAAACCCAGGTCTCCGTGCATGCTAGACAAGCACTCTACCACTAGGCCAAACTCCCAGCCCAAAAGATATTCAATATTCTTTTTAAAGAGAACCATATCTGTGAACAATTAGCAGCCAGGATCTCAAGCAGGGGGAGCACAGTACTCTGCTGAACAGTAAAAATTGTCCAAAACCTTTTCCTGAAGTACCTACCCTATTCAGATGTTTGTGAACATTTATATTTCCATTAAAAATCCATTAATAATCATTACAAAGTAATAGCCTCTGCATATTTAATTGTGTTTGTGAGAGAGTGAGAAGAAGAAGAAAGAAGAAGAAAGAAGGAAGAAGGAAGAAGAAGAAGAGGAAGAGGAAAAGGAGGAGGAGGAGGAAGGGGAGGAAGAGTTGGAGGAAGGGAGGAGTAGACACCACTCATTTGACAAGGGCCCTTTGAGCTGCCACTGACAACAATTCAGACTCAGTTTCTAAAACAAAAGGTTCCCTGCATGATTGGCTTGCTATGCAACCTTGAGTTGAACTTTTTGAGTTCATCTCCTTGTCCCTGCAAGTGCAATGATAATGCCCGTCATTGGATTATCATGAAAATGTGTGAAGATTGTCCAAAGATGATTTTAAAAAAACACCTCTCTAAAAGATCGATCCTTTTTCTAGATGTAGTATAAGTTATCATCTTCTATTCCACACTCTCAGACACATGCTTTGAAAAAATATATAAAATAGCCCAGATGGGGAAGAGTTGCAGCATAAGTGCAAATGTCATTTCTACTGGACAAAATGTCATTGTCATATTGCCATCACACTAAAAAAGAAAAATTTTTCCATTCATGGGCATTGAACTCAGGGCCTTGGCACTGTCCTTGGACTTTCTCAAGGCTAGAGCTCTGCCACTTGAGCCACAGAACCACCTCTGGCTTTTTCTGAGTATGTGGTATGAGGAATCAAACCCAATGCTTCCTGCATGCTAGGCAAGCACTCTACTACCACTAGGTTACGCTCCCAATCCAAGAGCAACTATTTTTGAGAAAGAGTTTTATTATGTAGACTAGGCTAGCCTAGAGCTCAAGATCTTCCTGTCCTGAAAAATAGAATTACAAGTGTATGTTACCATGGCTGGCTACATTTTTATTTTAAGTGTTCGTATTCTCAAATATAATAAAGGTTAATTGACTATTATCCCATAATTGCATTGATAAAAAAATAGATTGGCATTCTTTAAAATGTATAGAAAGTTACTCTTTATATAATACTAGAATATTATAGTCAGAACACGACATGGACAAGCATGGCACATTCCAAAGTAATTCTTCATTGTATGACAGCTTCAGATACATGGCAGACCCTTATGGAGCTTTTGTCTTTTCCAGTGGACACCACAAGGTGGCGATATATGAAAGTTTACTTCAAGCTTATTTAAAGATAAAGTAATGCCTTGGGTGTACAAAATCGACCACTGTACAGGTGAATCTATCTGTGTGGTTCACACAAATTGAAACGTATGTGCACTGCCACACACTTACTTCTAGACTACAGTCCTCATGCTCATTCAGATACACTATAGTTTTACTTTCTGAGCTCTTCTTGTAAGGTACAGTATCTAAGAAACAACAGGAAAATTTGAAACAGAAAAATGAACCAGAAGAAGGTAACCATAGAAACATTCTCATTGTTAAACTGGCATCTAATGGCCTCAGAGAAATATTTTTTTCAAATATGTGTATATTCTACCAGTACATGACATATTTATTCACAATAGTGGTTTGGCTCTTAGTATCACACTAGAGATTTGCTAGTTTAAAAAGGCTCATCTTTTGTATGTAAAGATTAACTCCATGTTTTTGGCTCTTAAAAAATTGCAAGGTTAGTAGGTTGTAAAAAATGAATCACAGACATATACCTATATACACAGATGCACAGAACACACAGGTGTATATACCTATATGTATGTGTATATATATGTGCATGTATATGCTATATGTATTGCTATATAACATATACATTTATTTGTACATATATATGTATATATGCAGATATATACATATATACATATATATGTATTGTTAGGTGCCATATTGTTAGGACAGTGGTGGGTTTTTGGGGGGTTTATTTTTATTTGCTTGTTCTTTCAACTGTGAAAGCTCTGCTTCTTCTCTGCAAGAAGGAAAGACTTCTTCACATTTACTGACACATATGACTATATATTTCAGAAGTGGCCTCTATACCAGACACTAGGATAAAAATGGAAGCTTTGCTGATGTGTTGTTGATGAAGTGGGATGGGAGGAGAGACCTCTGAGTCTAGCTTCATCCATTGACGAGGTATGTGGAGGAGATCAAACTCCTGAGTCTAGTTTTGTAGACTAACTAGATAATGGAAGAATGACTAGATACATAGAAGAGAGTGTCTTAGCTGGGAAGTGTCTCACGTCTATAATCCTAGCTACTCAGGAGGCTGAGATCTGAGGATTGAGGTTCAAACAAGTCTGGCACAAAAGGACCTGAGATTCTTATCTCCAATTAACCACTAGCAAACAGGAAGTGGGGCTTAGCATGTGCATATAATATATGTATTACATATATTTATACTATATTAGTGGTAGATAGATATTGAGATATACTGTGGAATGCTATATAGCCATAATAAAGCATGAAATTATGTCATTTGTAAGAAAATTGATGAAATTGAAAGTAATCATAATGAGAAAGGCATACCAAGTTCAAAACCCAAGATGTTGTAATTTTTCTCTCGTATGCAGAAGCTCAACCCAGAAGACATGCATATACCATGCATATGGATACACATAAAGACATGTGTATCATATATGTGCTCATAATAATTGTATATATGAATAATCCTACAGTATGAATACAACAAAGATAATTTAGGAAGAAAGGGAAAGGATAGAATGAAACATAGAGGGTAACTAATTTGAAAATATATTACAATTATATGTGAAAACAGTATAAAGAAAACAGCATTCTCAGTGAAAGCTGATGGTTTGAAGACAGAAACAAGGTACACACACTGTGTGGAATTGTTGGTGTAACTGGAAGGATAGAAGCATATGATACAGTCGTACTCACAAAGTATATTGTTTTCAACAGAACTTGTTGAAATTGTTGTAGGAAGTGGGTAGATAAAGGGAAAGTGATAGAAGGAGCAATATTGGTTAGAAAACATTATACACATGCTTGGAAACATGATAATAAAATCTCCCAGTGTGTAAGCAAAGCAGGCTAATAATAACAAACATTTACAAAATAGGTGTCAATGTTACTGGATCAGAATTACCCATGTTAAATAATAAAAATTCAAGGCTCTGAAGGACAGATATTTCACTCTAGTTTCCTAATTATAAGCTCTGGTGGCATGTTATCACTATCAGCACTATATAGTCAAGAAAGTGGAGATAGAGAATAGAGGAAGAAAATGTAATGATGAAGACTGAGGCAGTCCTGAATCCTCCTTTGTGCTCTCATCTCCCCCTGGGTCTCCTCCCTGTAAGGCCTTGGCATCATTTGATCCTTAGCATTCTTCTTCAAGCATGAACTGACTTGATATCTTGAAGATCAGCATTGCTCTTTGTCAGCCAAATAATCACCATGATGCTTTAAATACCTCTTAACAAGTGCAATTCAAACGAAAAAGAGTTGAGTATTGATGTTCATGCTTGTTATCCTACCTACTCAGAAGACCGAGATTTGACGATCTCAGTTTGAAGCCAGCCCAAACAGGAAAGTCTATGAGACTCTAATGTCCAATTAGTCACCAAAGGTAGGGAACAGTAACTGGAAATGGGTCTGTGGCTCAGTGGTAGAGGGTTAGTTAGCCTTGAGCAGAAATTGCTGAGAAACAATACCCAGGACCTGTGGTCAAGCCCCATTACAGGCACAAATAGAAACAATAAATGGAGAGAAGGGGAAAGAAAAGGAAGGGGAGGGGACGAGAGAGGAGGGAAAGGAAGAAAGGAAAAAAGGAAGGAAGGAAGGAAGGAAGGAAGGAAGGAAGGAAGGAAGGAAGAGAGGGAGGGAGGGACGGAAGAAGGGAGGGAATGAGAGAGGAAGGAAGAAGGAAGACGGAAAACAAATACAGAATATCCCTAGGTGAATGAAATTCTTAAGGAACTGTAGAGATATCTACTGTTATTAAATTCAAAACAGAAGTACTGTAATAATATTCCAAAATGCTCTCTCAATTACAATAGAAAGACACAATGCAAACCAAGAAAACTGCAGTAGATGTTTAGAAATTAAAGAGAACATCATTGAGGAAGAAAGATGGAGACTATTATGCTAATTGCATTATTAGGGGTTAGATAAAACCAATGTATCAGATTGAAATGAGACACATTTCTTTACTTTTTTCTTAGTCCTGAGGCTTGAACTTAACACTGTCCTTGGGCTTCCTCAAAGCTAGAGCTCTACCACTTGAGCCACAACCCCACTTTCGGCTTTTTCTATGTATGTGGTACCAAGGAAGCGAACCTGGGTTTTCATGCATGCTAGGCAAGCACTCTACCACTAGGCCAAGCTCCCAGCCAGAGACACATTTTGATTGGATTTAACATTCAAGTATTAAAACCACTGCACTAATTTAGACTTGTGCTAAAATAGTGTAGAAAAGAATAGTATAACACAGGGAATCACAGAGCACAACATAATCCATCAAAACCACAGCGCCTATAATTTTCTTGCTTTATATTAGACTGAAAAATGACTTCACAGTATGTTCTTTTAGATAAGTGATGAGAAATCTAAGTTGAGGGAAAAATTCAATGCTAGTTTTGTGTAATATATGAATCTAATAGTCACAATTAATAATCATTAGAGAATTAAATGGCCCTAGGATATATAATTAAAAAAAGAAAGAAAGCAAACAGGTCCACCTATCAATATGAAGTTTTGGGACATCATTTAGAAAAACTTAAGGCAATTTACCTAACAACATTCTACTCAATCTGCAAGCACCAATGAGTGTCATAGGAAAATGTAGGTCAAAAAAAATTTAAAGAAAAATATAGTTTAACATAGTGACTTATATTGTCATTTAGACTTTTGGCACATATTTTAAATTAAACATTATTCAGTCATAAGTTTGAAATCAATGAATAAATTTGAACATGTAGTTTTCACTGACAAAATGGAAAATTCCCTGCTGAATTTATATTCATTTTTAGGCATGCATACCATTTTAAAGTATGTTAACCCTATTTAGAAGTCACAGAATTTTAAGCTAACAAAGCTCAATTTAAGGTAAAATATCATTAATTTGGATGCTAAACCCTCATAAAAGGTAACCCAAACCTCCTTCATATTTAATGACAAAGAAAATAATCCTGTAGTTTCAAATAAAATACTCTTGCAATATTAATAAATTTATTCTAGCTAGTACAACTTTCTTCATCAAACACTTTACAGGTTTCCATATAATCAGAACTTTGTTCCTATTACTTATGTTAATAATTCTTAACGTGTTATGAGAACGGGTATCTATGTTTGTAAAGTTATGCACCTTCTATCTGGTGAATATAATGTCACCCTTCTATTAATCACAATAAAAATTTAAAAAAAAATAATTCTTAACATGGATTATGTGAGAGACATAGGAATTTAGATTAGTTTATTTGGGTTTCTTTGTGGATTATTTTTGCTCACGTGTAGGCTTTAATGTTTAGAGACAGGATCCTGTTATGTAGCTCAAGCTAGCCTTGAATTTTCCATTCTTCTTCAGCTTTTAGAATGCTGTAATTATAGTTGTGCATCAAAATATCCAACTCCATCCTTAATTTTTCTCTTTTTTCCCCACTGAGTTAACTACTTTATCATTAATAAAGAGCTAAAGAAATTATGGAAGGCTAGGGCTAAAACAATTTCTATAGTACAAAATCTATGCATTCTCATTTTTTTGCTCAGGAAAAGAAAATATTTAATTCAAAATTGCCACTGAGTTTTAGATGGCCATGGACTAAAAATGGCCTAAAGGCTTTGCATTCTGTGATTTTCTGCACAAATCATGTGTAGCCTTTTATCACATTTACAGCTAGCTCACTCTAAACATAGTAGCACTTATTTATTTAAAATACGGTAGCAAGGCAAACAGATATATGGAAATATAGAACCACTTGCCAAGCAAATAGCCCTAAAGTACATATTTTCAGTTCACTCAAAGCTTATTATTGTAAAACTATCATGATTTGACTACATTTCACTTTAAATCATAAGGAAAGCAAAATTGATTTGCCAAAAGTCAAGCAAGTACTGTCATCATAATTGTTTAACAGATTTCATAAAACATAACCTTAACAAAATTATCCATGAAAATCTAGTTTGAAAGTACAACATTCTGAAAAAGTAGGGTTAACTTTTAAGACTTTTATAGCTAATATGGTTAAGGTTATAATCCAAATTCCCCATTTTATCCTTTCTTCAACAGCCCATTAGCTTTAAAAAGTGTACGTCCATCTGTTGAGGTGTTTGCGTGGTTCTTGTCCTTACTCCTGCTGATGTTTTGAATTAAATTAGTTGACTTGTGTATATTGAACCAGCTTTGTATCCCTGGAATGAAAACCATCTGATCGTAGAATATGATTATCTTTGATTAGTTGTTGAAGTCAGTTGGCCAGAATTGTACTGGGAAGTTTTGCGTCAATATCCCTCAAAGAGATATGTCTACAGTTCTCTTTCTTTGATGATGGTTTGGGAATGACGGCTATGCTGGCTTCACAGAATGAGTTTGGTAGTGATCATTTACTTTCAGTTTCATTGAAGAGTTTTATAAGTATTGGAGTGAGCTCTCCTTTGAAGGCTTTATAGTATTCAGCTGTGAATATAAAATAATGCTTATTGAAATGAACTCAGAGAAATGGAAAGAAGAGATCTCTTTATTTTACTGTTTGTATGTTTCTTTTTTTTTCTTCCTTTTATGGCTTTTGTTTATTTCTGTTGTCACTGTTTTTGATTTCTGTACCCTTTATCCTGTATATAAAGTTATCTGATTCAAGGAAGAGAAGGGGACCCCAGAAACAATGGGACAAAGAGTGAGCCAATTCAGCAGTGATATTCATTAGACACTATGTTGACGATTCAGTATGCAGCTTTGCATGGAGGGGTGTTGGGAAGGGGAAAACTAAGTGAGAATAAGGGATGGGGTTACACTCTTCAAAAATAAAGGTACTTATTACCTACCTTATGTAACTGTAACCCCTCTGCCCATTAGTTTTACAATAAAATTTAAATTACAAATACAAGGAACT
Source organism: Megascapheus bottae (assembly GCF_031878675.1). NCBI lineage: Eukaryota > Metazoa > Chordata > Mammalia > Rodentia > Geomyidae > Megascapheus > Megascapheus bottae. The sequence goes on from NC_143529.1 coordinate 20,898,331, forward strand.
GAAAAATTAAAAACTATTATGAGTCCAGATGACTGTATTTGACAAGCAGCAATCAGAGCACATGTAGACATTATATGAATCATGCAGTAATTCTAAAGACTTCTCCCAGGTAATGAGGTTGATCATTGGCTCAACTCAGCCCAGACAGCAAAACGATGCCCCTGACAAAGTGCCCTCAGTGTCACATGGACAGCACCTAGCACTTGGGTCAAAATACATGAAAATACTTCTTTTTACTAACTATAGAGCCAAATTTATTGACAGGTCCACAGTTAAGTGGGTTAAATTTCTACTCAAGATGTTTATTCATGAGAACATTGGTTATGTCTGAAATAGTTTCTTGAAAAAATAATTTCAGTTAGCCCCTAAAACATAACTGTTAGTAAAAATATGTAAGATATTGTACTTTCCTTACTTAATCCCCCAGTTCTGAGACCTGAACTCAGGGCCTGGGCACAGTCCCTGAGCTCTTTGTACTCAAGATTAGCTCTCTACCACTTGTGGCATAGCTCCAATTCCAGACTTTTTTGAGTAGTTTAGTAGACATAAGAGTCCTGACTGGCTTCAAACTACAACCCTTAGATCTCAGCCTCTTGACTAGCTAAGATTACAGGTGTGAGCTGCCTATGCTCAGCCCATTTTCCTACTTTTAATGTGGAACATTATGACTTAATCCATTTTCTTTCTCTATATGCATACATGCACCTCCACGTTCTCTACCTTTCTGCAGAGTTGAATTTCTAAATGTCAGTCTGTGCTAACATGGACCAACCTGTCTAGATTATTTCTTTTATATTTCTTTTTTATGTGGGTATGGTAGTCACAGAGCTTGAACTAAGGCCTGGGCTCTGTCTCAGCTCTTGCTCAAGGCTAGAGCTCCCCCACTTGGAGCCATAATGCTACTTACTTGGATGTGTATTTCTCTCTTCTTTGCCAGTCCTGGTCTTGATCTCAGGGCCTGAGCACTGTCCTTAGACTTTCTCAAGGCCAGAGTTCTAACACTTGAGCCTTAGCACCACTTTCAGCATTTTTCTATGTATATGGTACCAAGGAATTGAACTTGCGTCTCCGTGCATGCTAAGCAAGCACTCTACCACTGGGCCAAACTCCCCAATCTGGATGTGTATTTCTAAAGATAGCTATTGCAGCTTGGTGTGATGGCTCACATCTGTAATCCTAACAACTCAGGAGGCTGAGATCTGAGGATCAAGGTTCAAAGACAGCCTGGGCACCCAAGAACCTGAGACTCTTATCTCCAATTAAACTCTGGAAAACAGGAAGTGAGGCTTGGCTCAAGGGGAGAGTGGTAGTCTTGAGCTGAAGAGCTCAGGGCCAAGTTCAAGCCCCATGACAGCTCCCCCCCTACACACACACAAAACATAGCTATTAGGAAGAATACAAAAGAGTAGAGTGAAATAGGGTAAAACTTCTAGAAGGAGAAAAAATTTATGGCTATGAAAGCATCTACTTTCATACCTTTAATAGTCATGCTGCAGAAACCATAGGCTGGTTCTGTCATTTCACCAGGTCAACTTTCATAGTTGAAAAGATGCATTTTAATGCCACAATAGCAGCCAGAATTCTGAAATAGTACCTGAGATATTGTCTTGCAGGAAATGTTTAGACCTATTAAAATAGATGAACACATCATTGCCTGAGTTAAAATATTAAAACATCACATTGTTCAAGTACTTTTATTTAATCTGTTTTCATGAGGACACATTCTACTAACTAAGACAGGAATACAGGAAAATTGACTTGAACTCAAGAAACTTTCATAGCCCGAACATGTCAACCACTGCTTTACAGTATGCCTATTTGTAGATTGAAGACAAAATTACCCAGAGATGCAATCTCAGTGTTGTTTAGACTTTGATTTCCTTTATGTCCAGAAATGCTGAACATTTCTTCACATGTCTCTTGGCCATTCTTGTTGCTTTTTCTGAGAAGTCACTCTTTAGTCATTAGCCTATTTAATAATTGGGTTAATAATTAGGTTGTTTTCTCTTTGAAGGCTTACCTTTTGAGGGTTTAATTTTCTGATCTCTATCTTACTCAGTTAGAAAGACCATTATCTATACAACTAATGATAACAAATGCTGGTATGAACACACCCAAAGGGGAATTCTATTACACTATTGGTGGGAATGTAAGCTTGTTCGACTTCTCTAGAAAGCAGTATGGAGGTTCCTTACAAAACTAACAGAGAACTATTCTATGACCCAACAATTCCAGTCTTGAGCATTTATTCAGTATAAGCTATCATAAAGCCACCAGCAAAACCACATTCACTGCAGCACTATATACCATATACAAAATATGAAATCATCCCAGATGCTTCTCAATGGTCAAATGAATCAAGAAAATGTGTTACAGATACACAATGGATTCTATTCAACCAGGATAAAAATGATGTAACATTTATAAGGAAACAGAAAGCTTGGAAAGAAAATGTATTAAGTGAAGTAAGCCAGATCAAGAAGAACAAAAACCACATGGTATCATGTGGATAGCTAGAATATGCCTTTAGACCTGTAAGTAAACACAGTGGGTGGTTTGCCAGCAGTTACAAATGAATTAATTGAGATATACTAGACTGTATGGAGAGGTCAAATAGTATACTTCTTTAGAAAAACTAAGTCAAAGCACAACAAAATAACTACTAGGAAATGGGTGCTTGTAAGATTGGTGTGGGGAAATGGGGAAGACAAGTAGAAAAGTAGAAAAGGGTAGAAGAATGGAGGAAGGGAGGAAATGCAATTAAGAACTCATTGTATATACAACAAAACTACAAAAACTAAGGGAAGGAATATATGGAAAGGTGGTGAAAATGTTAAAGGGATGACACAGATCAAAATGCTTTGTATACATAAACTGGTTTCTTAATTGTCAAAAAATTTAATACATACTCTAAGAAAGTAATAGTAAGGGAAGCACTGGATTGGGTGAGAGGGTGAAATTTTTGAAAGGGATAACATTGATCAAGATGCATTCATAAACTGCTTTGTGGAATGGCAATTCCTTTGTACAACTACTTAAAGATATTAAATATTAAAAAGATATTAAAGATCTTAAATATTAAAAAATAAAAATAAAAAATTTAAATTAGCTAGAGAAAGAAAAACATTTCAACAAAAGGGAAGTGTCCACTGACAGCTTTTCAAAGAAATAGCACCAGAAAAAAAATGACCACCTTGAACATGATAGGAAAGGGATGAATTCTCACTGCAGCCAAGATCAGGTATAAAGCTTAACTTTTCTAGATGTTAATTAGACCACTGCATGTAGGGGATTCAAACCTGTCTTAGGACATTGTACTTCTCCAAAACATGCTGGTTGTATCTGAATTGATCCAATCAGTATCTTATTGTCCCAGAGACAAGGCATGGCCTCTAGGATACCCAAACACATGCCACCATCATTGCCAAACACATTCGACGAGGAGAAAATAAATAAATGAAGAAGCACTATCTTTTGATCCCAGAAAGCCATACAGATTTTTTCCACCAATTTCTAAATAAGTTGGAAGGAATATGATCCTGGGAAACAGAGCTGAGTGAATTACTTTTGTTTTGATTCAAAAAATATATTGTAAGATTCTATTTTCTTTAACATCCTACCAGGTGCAGTTGGTGTTTCAGTTCTGGCAATCTAAATTATTCTCTTTTATGTTGTCAACAAAGAAGACTCACTCAAACTAAATGAAAAATAGTTTTCATTTTTCTATACATAAGAGATTTTATTATTGAAGATTATATCACAAGGAAGATAATTTGACAGTATCCAATTTAAAACAAAAAGTTCAGTATTGTTTGCAATATCATTTCACTCAGTTCTCTGGTTCTTAGACATTTATTTGATGGAAAAGACTTCAGTTGTTTCATGGACCTTAACCCTTGTACCTACAACTCCTATATAACTGAAATTACATGTATGTTATACCACATTAGGGATGTGGTGACCTCATGGGAACACACCTAAAATCCAAAGTACAAGCAAAGTAATAAAAGTTCCTGCTTAGATGTATAGAAACCCATAAGAACAATTTGACAGAAATATAATTTTCCTAGAGTTTCACACTTCCCTCACCATTGTCTCCTGATCCTCAAAATAATATCAAATGGGGTGCTGATTTATTTTAAACTTTGTTAGTGTGCATTAACCAAGAGCTAATAAATATTCTGGGAAAATGGTTCAAAAAGAAGCATGACCAACCATTGCACAAGCCACAAGATGTCTCTTCTTCTTCTCTCTTGTCCTTTAACACCATGCCAATGAAAGACTCAATTGGACCATAAAGAAGGAGATTCTTAGCAGATACGCTGGTCTTTTTATAATGCAAGAGGTCCCTATTTTTTGTCTCAGGTATTATTACAGATAAAATATTATTTTTTGTGGGTCATGGGGCTTGAACTTGGCCAGGTGTTGTTCCCTGAGCTCTTAGCTCAAGGCTACCATCCTACCCTTGAGCTAAGCCCCACTTCCCACTTTTTAGAGGTTAATTGGAGACAAGAGTCTCAGATCCTTTTGTGCCTGGGCTGGTTTTGAACCTTGATCCTCACATCTCAGCCTACTAAGTAGCTAGGATTACAGGCATGAGCCACTTCATCCAGCTTACCAATATAAGTAATTCTTTCTACTGGTTGGTTACAAATATCTAGCAGCAATATTGCCTTGAATTTGCCCCCAAACATTAGCAATTGACACGTGTCACTCAGTGTGCATCAGTCTATTTTTTTAAAATGGGGATAGCTCCCAGGAGCTTTCTGAAACCAGCTGAAGTGTTTGTCCCTCAACAGCTACAAACTTCCCTGTTCATCCTCTTTGTGAGGGAGAATCTACTGTTGCAACAAATACCAGATGTTCGACAAGATTGCCATTTGAAATCGATACTCCTGTCTACGGTTTTCTTGACCTATTTCATCAGTTGGAGTCAGCTGTGATTTGTATCAACTGAAACTTCAGACAGGGTTATAGGGTGGTGGAGAGAAGCGGCAAAGGGTCATATCTCCCAGTCAATATCAGAAAAAAAATAACTTTCAAAACAGTATGCATTGAAGAATGTGCTTTCTGATCCCTATGAGACCTTTTGATATTATGTAATACTATTTGTAATATTAAAAGATATGAAGACATCATAAAAATGATGTATAAGATCTAGTTAGAACATTTGAGATGCATTTCCTGGAATAGATGTTAAATAATTAAAGTGTGATTCCCTGAGCATGCGAAGAATTAGAAAAACGAATGAGTTAGTAATTTGGATACATTGCTTCACTTTAGTTAGTGGCAATGATGTTGGTGATAATAGTCTTGAATTCCTACCATATGTTATCAACCAAAACTATTTTGTGGATAAAAGATCTTAATGTGATAAATTAAGACTTGAGACACTCATAAAAATAACTATTCAAACTGTCTTTTGTTGGTTATTCTAGAAAAAAATAGGGAAAAAATAAAATTGTTTTATGTATAATTAGTGAAAATCATTTTAAACAAAACTGTTAAAATTAAAAGCAAGAAATGTTCTGAAGAAAAAGAAAATTTTTAGCGTGTATGGAAATTGGCAATCCTCAATGTATACATTAAAAAAAATCAGTGTCTCATGAACATGACCCATCAGTGGGCTCACGCCTATAAGCATAGTCATTCAGCAGGCTGAGATCTGAGGATACTGGTTCAAAGACAGGCTGGGCAGAAAAATGTGCCTCTAATATCCAGTTAACTATCAAAAAGTCAGAAATTGTAATCTTTAAAGATATCTTGTAGGTAAATAGGAATAATTATATTCAAAATTGCACAATAGACAAATAGATCACAGAGAAGAGCACAATCATAACAGTCTATTTCTTTTAAGAACACTGAATGATAGGTAGGAAATATACCTCACTAGTTGAGTGATTGCCTATAGGTTCTAGATTCTATACTCAGTACCCCACCCTTCCAAAACAAAGAAAGGAAGAAAGGAAGGAAGGAAGGAAGGAAGGAAGGAAGGAAGGAAGGAAGGAAGGAAGGAAGGAAGGAAGGGAAGGAAGGAAGGAGGGAAGGAAGGAAGGAGGGAAGGAAGGAAGGAGGGAAGGAAGGGAAGGAGGGAAGGAAGGGAGGAAGGAAGGGAGAAAATGAGTGAGGAAAGATGGAAGCCATGAAACAGACTGCTCTTGAGAAAAATGGTTACTTTTGCCCACTATATTCTAGTAAATAGTGTAGGATAATCTTTCTTCGATAGATTAAATCTAACCTTGGTAATATATAACCCTTTGAAACATAAATTCTAAACCTAGAAAATAAGCATAGGTCAAAGTTACATGCAAAATGGTCGTTGTTTGTAACAATGTGTACTTGTAAAATTCACAATTTAGAACTGGTAAATGTGAGTGTGTGTATGTGTGTGTGTGTGTGTGTGTGTGTGTGTGTGTGTGTGTGTGTGTGTGTGTGTTCTTTCTTCCTGTATAGGAAAATGCATACCTCTTCCCTAACCCATTCCAGTTAGATCTACTTTTTTTTTCTTCAATTTGTTTTTAAATTTTTCATTAGAAACGGAAAGACCCCTATATCATACTCAATTGAAGATTCAGCTTGAGGACCTGAGGAGTGTTGAAGAAAGACCTTGATTCTTCTCATTATTATTATTACCATTAAAGTATTGAGTAGTACTTCAATGATACATGCTAGTTTTTGAGTAGTGTGTCTTGAGCAATGTCATCTTATTCATAATTCTTTCCTATTTCTCCCAACCCAGCCATCTCCTCAAGTTTCTTGGATTCATTTTCACACATATACACTGAATGTTATGACTGTATTCACCCACCCTTCTTCTCTGCATTTGTCTGCCTCCCCACGTCACACATCTCACAACACCTGCTCAAGCTTCCTGGTATTCAGTTTATTAAACTATAAAGTAGATTTTCAAAGGAGTTACACCATTGGAATATTTGCCTACTTTATTTAACATGTATATTCATGTATACACATGGCCTACATATTTCTATTCAGTTCTAGCATATGGCAGAAACATTTGTCCTTTACAGCTTAGAGCTTCACTTAACATATTTTTTTCTGAATTTGTCCATGGCATATCGTCATTTTTCTTGATCGATGAATAAAATTTCATTTTGTATGTTAGCACACATTATATGAATACTTAGACATATATACGTATATGGATGAAAAATACGATATGTGCATATATTGTATATGTATGTGTGAATATATGCATGTATGTGATATAGATATATAATATCGATTACATTTGTCCACTAAAGGGCATCTGGAGAGGGAAAAATTCTTCAAACACCAAACATCTGTGACCAGATCACTGGAAGAAAAAGCTCCACACAGCAAATTTTTCACTTCCCAGATTACCTTTGAATGCTCCATGTGCCACATTATTGTACATTTAATCAAAGATGTTTTCACTGTACTACTGAATTCATTGTGTGGTGTGCATTCTCTTTATCAGCTGCCTGAGTAGCTCAGTCTTATCTGCATCATACCTCACTGACGGTTCCCTTTCCCTTCTAGGTTTTCAGATCATTTCACAATTGCGAAGAAAATTCTTACCTTCCAAATTTAATTAACATTAATTTTCTATACTTCATGTGACTAGGAAAATAATGTATGGACTATGCATTTTACTGACATCTTTATTCTTAACTAATCTTAAAACCTGACTAATTATCACTAATACATACCATAGAAATGTTTGGTTAAATACTCACACAAAGTTGCCCCTTCCTGGTAGAAATGATGACTTACTAGATAAACTCAACACATCAGAACCACTCTTGTGGGAAAATTGTTTGAAGTTTAGGACTTGAGACCAAGTGACAGAGTTCTTTTCCAAACCTAGGAGCATAAGGTTTTCTTTGGTTTGGTTAGGCTTCTGTGCCAGAACTGGCTCTTAAACTCATAACTTACCTTTTGTTGTTATCGATGATGATCGTGGGGCTTGAATTCTTGAGCTCTTCATCTCAAGGCTACCACCCTACCCATTGAGTCACAGAACCACTTCCAGTTTTCTAGTAGTTAATTGCAGATAAGAGTCTCAGGGTCTCAGATAATTCCCCGGAATGGCTTTGAACCTGGATCCTCAGATCTCAGCCTCCTGAGTAACTGTGCCACCAATCCTGGCTCTAAGTTGCCTTTACTTTACTCAAGGTGAGTGCCCTACCCCTTGATCCACACCCCCACTTTGGTGGTTGAGGTATGAGTCTCAGACTTTTCTACCTGTGCTAACATTGAGCCACAGTACAGGCCCCAGATCTCACCCACTGGAGCAGCTAAGGAGCAGCTAAGGAGCCATGAGAACCTGACTAAGCTTGAGTTTTATGTATGGATCTCAAGTTCCACACTTTTTTACTGACAAGGTGAGCTGTTGCGTGTTCAATACACAGGTCAATTAGCATCCCTGGTTTCTAGCTACTTGATAAGAACAGTGTCATTCCATTGGGAAAATGGAAAGTACAGATATTGAGAACTGTTCCCTGAAATGTGTGTGTACGTGTGTGTATTGTCTGTGTGTATACATGCATGTGTTTGTGGAGAGAAGCCATTGGAAGATAGGAATAGACATTATTGGACCTTCTGGTCTATCATTGTACCTTTCCATCCTATCTTCCCATTCTGACTGATTACCTTAGTTTACTTCTGTCTTGAGTTTTCTTTTTTTTCATATATTTTTATTGTAATTAATAGAAGGGTTAAATGATATCTGCCAGATAGATGATGTATTAATTCCCATACATTGATACCATTTCACATGTCTTGGTCCCCTCCCCCCCACTTCACCCCTCATCTTGTTTTCCCCTGTTCCCTATCCAATTTCAAATAACCAAATACAAATATATCCGATATATCAGATAACAAAGTGAGTTACTGTAACAAATTGAGATAACCAAGGGACAGCAAAAGAGATGAGAAATAAGATAGCACCTTAAGAACAACAATCATTAATTATATGGCTATGTTTCTATATCCTAGAGATCCTTTCATTTAGCATCCTACTATATGGCCTTTTGTATCAAGGTTTTGCTCTGTTGCAAATCTCTGCTAGGAAAGCCCAAGGTTTCTAATAATTAGGACAAATGAGGGAAACCATTGAGCCTAAGTTCCTTTGAGTCTGGCTTACTTCACTTACTATGATCTTTCCTAAGTCTTTCCATTTCCTAACAAATGGGGCAATGTCATTCTTTCTGATAGCAGCATAGAATTCCATTGTGTATAAGTACCACATCTTGTTGATCCACTCATCCACTGAGGGACATCTAGGTTGGTTCCATCTCTTTGCTATGGTAAATAGTGCTGCAATGAACATTGTTGTGCTGGTGGATTTAGTATGTCTTTCTTTCTGGATGATTGGGTAAATGCCAAGTAGTGGAATTGCTGGGTCATAGGGGAGCTCTATGTTTAGTCTTTTCAGGAACTGCCATACTGCTTTCCATAGTGGTTGAATGAGTTTGCACTCCCACCAACAGTGTAGTAGTGATCCCTCCTGGTCACATCCCCTCCAGCATCTGTTGTTATTAGTTTTCTTGATCCTGGCCATTCTAACTGGAGTGAGGTGGAATCTTAGAGTTGGTCTTTTATGACCAGAGATGTTGAGCATTTCTTCATGTGTCTATAGGCCATTTTTGTTTCTTCTTCAGAGAAGACTCTCTTTAAGTCTTTGGCCCATCTTTTAATGGGATGGTTGTTACTTTGGAGATTAGTTTTGGAGTGATTCAATTTTTTGAGTCGTTGGGATATTTTAGATATGAGGCCTTTGTCTGTTTTATGGTTGGTGAAGATCTCCCACTCTGTAGGCTTCCTAATTATTTTACTATCTATGTCCTTTGCCATGCAAAAGCTCTGCAGTTTAATGCAGTCCCACTTATCCAGCCTTTCTCTGATTTGTCGTGATTCTTGGTCCTTATTAAGAAAGTTTCAACCTGTGCCAAGGAGTTTAGTGTATCTCCTATTCCTTCTTGTAAAGTTTTCAGAGTGTCGGCTTTTACCTCCAGGTCTTTGATCCATTTGGAGTTAATTCTAGTACAGGGTGACAAAGAAGGATCCAACTTTAGTTTTTTGCATGTGCTTAACCAGTTCTGCCAGCACCACTTGTTGAAGAGGCCATCTTTCTTCCATTCTATTTTTTGGCTCCCTTGTCAAAGATTAGGTGGCCATAGGTCTGTGGTTTAATATCTGGGTCCTCAGTTCTATTCCATTGGTCTTCAGGCCTGTTCTTGTGCCAGTACCAAGCCGTTTTGATAGTTATAGCTCTGTAATAGAGTATGAAGTTTGGTATTGAAATTCTTCCTGCGCTGTTCTTTCTGCTAAGAAATGTTTTTGCTATACGGGGTCTTTTATTATTCCATATGAAATTTTGGATTGCCTCTTCTATTTCTTTAAAAAATGACATTGGATATTGATGGGTATTGCATTGAATTTGTAGATAGCCCTTGGAAAGGTTGTCATTTTCACGATGTCATTTCTTCCAATCCAGGAGCATGGGAGGTTTTTCCGTTTCCTCAGTTCTGCTTTAATTTCCTTTTTTTCAGGGTTTTGGCCTAGTGGTAGTGTGCTTGCCTTGCATGCACGAAGACCGGGTTCAATTCCTCGGTACCACATACATAGAAAAAAGCTGTGTTGAGTTTTCTTCTGCAGATCTTATACAGTCATATCTGTCTGCCAGTTGTAACAATGCCTGTCCAGGCTTGGAGGAAATTTTTCACCATAGGCTTTCCAATGAAATCTTTCTGTGACAGTGGAATTACAAAAGAAACTACATAAGTGAACAAATAAGCATGAGATTTCATTGTAACTCTTCCTTGTGCTGTGGCAAAAGCACTATTATTCTTTTGATGAACCTACATAGACTCTATTTGTGCACTTCCCTTTATGCTGTGTGCCTACATTCTGTCTCCTACATGTCAGCCTTTATTATAACTTTTACCTCTCACTGTTTTCCATTATTGTTCTGTTTGCATAAGTCTCACTTTTGTCATGAATCAGTGTAGATACTCATCCATTAAGACTTTTCTCCTTCTATAATTCCCAAGAACAGTTCACATCCCTGAGAGAAGTGAGTCAGTTTGGCAAAGGTCTAATAAATTCCAAGGTAAAAAGTGAGAGAGGGGCCATTTCAGATAAAAATAATTGTATGTGAAGTTTTAGAATATGGACTTGCAGATTCAGGTCTTTAAACAATAAAAATCAGCTAAATTTTACTTTTGAGTTAATAGAATAATGAAGGTTGTAGACAGAAGAGTGAATCTCATCTTTACTCTTAGAATTAAATGATTTCAGTTGATGCAGAACATTAGGATAGGAAAGCAGTGTGAAGCTGTGACATCTAAATGATGGCATAATAACCTTGTTGAGGATACTGACTTTATCAAGGTAGAAAGAATGTAGAGGTGACAGTGGGACCACTGAATTGTGAGTGAAAAAATTATGCAGCGTTGAAGACAAGGGTCCTGATTTATAAGGTTCTTTTCCTCTCCCACTTGTAGGAATGAGCGTTGATGAAGATGAGAATCACTCATACTCTTCTTATAAGTGGATGTGTCAACAATACTCTCATAAAGTGAATGAAATAAAAGTATGAGAACATAACTTTGGTGATGCCTGTGTTCTGTCATTCAAAAATCACTTGAAGAGGCCTTTTGATTTTTAACAGAAGTCCATGAGTACAGGGAGCCTTTGCAATACAAATGTATTGCAGTCTTAAAATACATGAATTGAATTCACAACCAATTCTACAAGTTTATATTAATTATAGGATGCAGGCATGCATATTAAAGCTGTAAATGTTTGGAATACATAGAGCCTCAATCATTGAGGAACATTTTAAAACATCAAATACACTTTGCAAGTTACTCTCTCTTTGGTTGAAGAGAAATGAGAGAGAATGAAAATTGTATATTGACAACCTATGAAGACACAGGGTATATAAAAAGGTGATTAAGATAATGTTAACCTACAAGGTCATTTTTTACAATGATTATTTTATAGATTAACAAATACAAACTTCCATCAGACATTAAAGTCCATTATTTCAGATAAGGAACATTGATTTATAAAAGCCAAGTGGCAGATTTAACACAACCTCACAATTTAATGGAAGTGTTACAAAATTTTAGTTATTAAAAATTCATAAAGGTTAACATTTTAGATATAAAAAGAGCAAGGCACCAATCGATTTAATGGGAGATAAAGGGTAAAGCACGCAATGCTTAGACTTTAAAAATCCAATTATTCCTATTACTCTGCATACATTAGGCAGTCATATTTTACTGCTATCCGATGCCTCACTTGTCTGACTGCCTCTTATCAAACCTCCTGTTTGCATTTTAATTGACTTGTGGGAGAGCAAAGGAAAAAGTAAAAGAAGTTGTAAAAATTAAAGAAAGGGCTCTGCATACTTAAAAGCATACAAGTGACCCTCTCTGACTCTGTTATGCTAGGGCTTCAAATACCACAGTGCTTCAAAAGTCAGTTCCCTGTCTCTTTTCAAATTATTCCTTCCTCCAAATCCAAATATGTTTTAGGACAGTTTATGTCACCCTGTGAAAGTTTATCTCCTCTGTGTGTCAGCTCTCTTACGAGTGATTAATCAACAGAAGACTTGAAGAAATGTCCAGCAGAAGAAACACACTTCCCAATTTATCCTGCCTTTAGTTTTGCATGTGAAATAGGAATGGAGAGCACTAGTTTAGGAGGCAGCTATAAGGAGATAAGGATGATGCCTGGCACAGTTGGTGAGGGTCTGGTGGCTTCTCCAGAGGGGTGTATAGTATTCTTGCTAGCATTGCTGACATGGTTTGGAGATTTCTATTGGCATAGAGCTACTCAATGTTAGGGTCCGTGATCAAAGGAACGAGTCTGACACAAAAGCGGAAGTTGGAAGTTAAGTTAAACAGAGTTTTATTCTGTGCCTAGCATCGAGAATCATACTGACCGGTCAGGGCCGCCTCTAAGATGTGTGAGAGAGAGAGAAGCAACCCCACTTGATCTTACAGGCTTCTTTTATAGGCCCCGGCCATGTGGTTGGCTGTCCATATACCGGTGGCCAATGGAATTCAGCATGGTTGATTGATGGCTGGGGCAACCACTGACACCTTTGCTGTTTGAATTGACCTATCATCTCCAGGTGGGCTTTGGCACACTGTTATGAGGACAAAGGAAGGGGAGGGAATTCCCTGGCAGGCCAAGGGGGGGTGGAGTGGGGAGGAATTCTAGTAACTCCACCTGGTTTAACTACTCTTGTAATCTGAGCTGTTATCAGGGATTATGCAGCCCCCACCTTAGGTCAAGTCTTCCTTTGTCATAAAGATGGGAAATGCCTATAGGGGATGGATTTTGGGGAAGTCAAGAAAGGGGTCCCTTCACTCAAGCTTGTCATTTCATCACGGTTTTATACTCCAAAAATTTATCAAGATCCTTAAAGCCATTTTGACTAATGAGATTAATGATTTTGTTACAGGAACTTCAAATTTACATTTTAAATTACAGTAGCTCATATATTCTAACATCAACATTTTGCAAAAACATTTTAAATAAGGGAGAATAGGATCATAGTTTCACACCTTCCAAAGTTTTTCATGGATACGATGAGAAGTGAATTCTTTGTAGGTTGATTTTTTGTTTTTTTATTATTGTATGTGGTCCTAAGCATTGAGTGTAGGCCTTCATGCACATGAGACAAGGGCTACGCTAGCGTTTGGGCCACGTTTCCATACTTTCCTTTATATTCTGTTTTTAAAGATAGGATCTTCTTCACTCTACCAACTGAGGTATAGAATGTGTGATTCTTCTGCTTCTGCTTCCTGAGTAGCTGGGAGTAGCTGTATATACCATCTCCCCTACCTGGAAAATGTTTCCATGGAACTATGGAATATCAGGCTTCACTCATTTCTGTAGTTAGAGCAGAGAAGACCTTGTGATGTCCTTATAAACATTTAGGGGCTAGGACACTCTGAAATCCTGAAGCAACCATTTCTAATTGCTATTTGGAAGAGGGAGAACAAAATAGACTGATTATAGCATTGGCTGTAATCACAGAACCTGGAGGAGAATTGACAAGATAACGGCCTCACTATTTTGCCTCACACTTTCCTTCTGAAAAGATGTTGAAAAGTTGAGTCTTCACTTATCCGACAAAGAATCTTGAAACAACTTAGATGAATGCAACATACTTATGCAATGAAGTATTTACTAGACTACATTTTGAGGAGGCATATAGGTTGACTTATTATTAAATACTACAGATCTTTGAGACAGGCTGACATAACATTGTCAGTTTCACATGTGACCATGAAAATGATTGATACAATTATTGGTAATGGGGGTCTTGAGTTTGTTTGAAAAGGTGAGACACCTGGTGTGTAATGGTGAGAGCGTCATTAACAACTTGACTTCTTTTATCCTTAGCTTCTCTGCCCATATGTAGCCAACTAATGGACACTATTCTCCTGTGAACTCCTTCAAGAGTAATTAAAATAATTACTGGAAGGCTTAAGATTTACCAAGTATTATTGTTTGGTCAAAAATGGCTTTGGGAAATTAAAATTCAAACTAAGAGCATTAGTAATGGAAACAAGGAGAAAATTAAGCTCTGGTGCTTATTAAAAATAACACTATTTTATTTTAGTCTAATATTTATGGAATAATTATGTATGCAAAACTTTCAGTGAAATTCAAACTTAATGTATTTTAGGAGAGTAATTAGACATAATTGGGATATTCACAAATCTGGGTATTTGGAAATGTCAAGAGTCTTCTATATTAAATCAATATTTTAAGTTAACATTAGAATAGCAAACCTCAAGATGTTTTTAATTCCTGGTTTGTATGATTTTTAAATCTTTGAAGAAATTGAAAAGTACTGATTATTAGTTCTATTATTCACACAACTTCAGAAAGTGAGTAAATTGATTTTAGCTACTAGGAAGGCTCTGATGTGGAGGATAGTTGTTTGAGACCAGATCAGGCAGACAAGCTTGACAGAATTCATTTGCAAAATAAACAAGCACAGAATAAATTGTGGTTGGAAGTATATATCAACTGGTAGAGTACACCAGACTAACAAAGGCTACTCCATGGAGCTTCACCCCAGTAAAAATAAAATAAAGTAAAAATATAACCTGCAAAAACAACAACAAAACAAACTTTAGTGAAGTAAAGCAAATTGCACATTTGGAATTTTTTTATCACTTCATATAGTATATCGAATACTATATAAATGGCTGTTAACTTCATGCTTTCCTACAAATATCAGTAAAGGGAAAGTAGAAGATAATATTATTGAGTGCCTGTTCTGTGTCTGTGGCCCTTTACACTGTGGGGACAGAGTTACTCAAATGGAATATTGTGTTTTTATCACACACAGTTGTATGATTATACTGCACTATGTGTCTATTCCATAAACCCCTTCAATCCTTAGAAAGCAATTATTGAATTTCCCCTCTCCAGTGTTTACTGTAACTTACATGAGTTTTTTCTCACTAAATTAAATTATTCAAATGAGCTAATTTTATGCAAAACCAACTATATTGTTAGTTGCTACTAGTTGACAATGAAAGCTGAATGAATATAAGCTTTATTAATAAGCTTAGACATATGTAAACCTAACAATACATACTGGAATGTTCATTTTCTGAAAAATAACTATTTTAACTATTATTTTTAAGCACATTGATTTTGTTTCTACTTGTTTATTTTGGGAGGGGGCAACATTTTACCCATGTAGATAAAAACACAATTATTAAGATAGTAAATAAGTTACTTGAAGTCATCAGTCTGTGGCCGGGGTTTGGCCTAGTGATAGAGTGCTTATCTAGCATGCAAAAAGACCCAGGTTTGATTCCTCAGTAACACATACATAGAAAATGCTGGAAATAGTGCTGTGGCTCAAGTGGTAGAGCTCTAGTTTTGAGAAATGACAGTGCTCAGATACTGAGTTCAAGCCCTGGGACTGGCAAAAAATAAAAATAAATATATAAATGTATCAGACTGTAATAATTTTATTCCCAGTTTAATTTAACACTGACTACCAGGAAAAGTTTAAGCTGTATCTTATTTAAAAAGTGTCCGCACATCCTTTAGAAACCAGATCAGTAGTTTAATGTACAAGGACATTTTTGCTTATAGCACTAAACATGGTAGAAAAAATTTCATATGGCATGTTGTAGCTATATTTTATTTTCTAATCTTTAAATTGTTTATCTTTTGGGGAAATAATTCTTCTGCTACATTCTCTTTCTAAGTAGTTGAAAAAGAATGACTTCATCTTGGTAACTTAGGTGTGGGTGTTCGAGCCAGAACTTTTGGAGCTGTCCCCCAATATGCTTTAGTTTGAAGATATCAGGCTATGTGATACTGTGTCATGTGTTGACAATTTAATCCTCAGTGCCACAGTGTTGGGAAGTTGAACCTTGATGTCTTCCCATGGGATGATATGGCAAGAAGGCCTTCACTAATACTTCATTTTTGGTAATTGTACTTACCTGCCTCCAGAAATGTGAGAAATTCATTTATTTCTCTATGAATTACCCAGTCTTGGCTTGAGGCTATAGCTCAGTGGTACAGCATGAGTTTACAAAGTCGTAATTTAATTTTCAACACTGAAAAAAATCACCCAGTCTATGGTACTCTATTATAGCAACAAAAACAGACCACGAAGCTGCCAATGTCCAAATTATGAAATCTGATATATACCTTGCTTTGCTTTACATAGTTGCACCTTGGCAGAATTCATAGTTCAGAGTAAAACTCACTCATGTGAAATATTCTTCAGGTTGCATTCTTTATCATGTTGTAATCACTGCAGCATAATGTACATATAAAATTGTGTTTTTTGCTTCTATTTCACACTCTGTTTCAGCTGAGACAATATTTTTAGGTACAATTTTATACAATGATTATTTTTGTAACTTTCCTCATTTCTTTTATTTCTAATATTGAGATTAATTTTCCTTTACATACTTTTACATATGCTAGGCATTTGTGAAAAGGTTTTTCTAAGAATTTTTCTTTTAATTTAACAAAAAGAAACACACAAAATACCAGCTCCTTTGGGACACAGCCAAGGCAATACTCAGAGGAATATTTATAGCTCTGAGAGCTTACATTAACAAATTGGAATAATTGCAAACCAACAATTTAATGTTGCACCTTAAGCTCTTGGAAAAAGAGCAACAAAACAACCCTAATCACAGTAGAAGGAAGCAAATTATTAAAATCAAAGCAGAATTAAATGAATTGGAGTCCAAAAGAAACTATAGAAAGAATCAACAAAACAAGGAGTTGGTTCTTGGAAAAAATTAACAAAATTGACAGACCCTTAGCAAATCTTACCAAAAAAAGAAAGGAGCACATCCAAATAAAGTCACAGATGAGAATGGTAATGTCATGAGAGAAATTACCAAGATCTGGAGCATCATGAGGAAATACTTTCCAAATGTTTATTCCAACAAATTTGAGAGTCTAGAAGAAATGGATGAATTTCTAGCCAATATTAACATACACACACTGAACCAAGAAGATCTAATCCAACTAAACAGACCTATTTCAAACACTGAAAAAAAATTGCAATAAAAGACCTTCCACCCAAGAAAAGCCCAGGGCCAGATGGATTCACAGCTGAATTCTATAAGGTCTTCAAAGCAGAGCTCACACCAATACTCCTCAAGCTCTTTAACAAAATTGAAAATGAGCCTCGTTGCAAAACTCATTCTATGAAGCCACTATAACCCTCATCCCAAAACCAGGGATTCATTAAAGAAAAAGAACCATAGACCCATTTTTTTGGTGAATATTATGCAAAACTTCTGAACAAACTACTTGTCAATATTTCTCTCAATAGATGGCAGAAAAGGCATTTGACAAGATCCAATACCCTTTTATGTTAAAAGGTCTGGAGAAACTAGGAATCCATGAAACATTCCTCAGTATAATAAAGGCTGTGTATGACAAAACCACAGCTAGCATTATACTTAATGGAGAAAAGCTACAGCTATTTCCTCTAAAATCAGGAATGAGGCAAGGATGCCCACTCTCTCCACTCCTCTTTAACATAGTATTAGAATTCTTAGCCAGGGCAATAAAGCAAGAAGCAAGCATAAAGGGGATACGAATAGGGAAAGAGAAAGTGAAACTTTCCCTCTTTCCAGATGACATGATTCTGTATTTAAAAGCCCTATAGCCTCCACTCTCAAGCTCCTTGAGCTGATTCAAAACTTTGGAAAGGTAGCAGGGTATAAAATTAACCCTCCAAAACCAACCGCCTTTCTATATGCCAACAATGAGAGGAACGAGGCACCAATCAGGAAAGCAACTCCTTTTGCAGTAGCCTCTAAGAAAATAAAATAACTAAGAATTAACTAAGAATGTAAAAAACCTTTTTGATAAAAACTTTAAAACTCTGAAAAAGGAAATTAAAGCAGAACTAAGGAAATAGAAAAACTTCCCATGCTCGTGGATTGGATGAATCAACATCGTGAAAATGACAATCTTTCCAAGGGCTATCTACAAATTCAATTCAATACCCACCAATATCCCAATGTCATTCTTTAAAGAAATAGAAGAGGCAATCCAAAAATTCATATGGAATAATAAAAGACCCCATATAGCAAAAACACTTCTTAACAGAAAGAACAGTGCAGGAGGAATTTCAATACCAAACTTTAGACTCTATTACAGAGCTATAATATTCAAAACAGCTTGGTACTGGCACAAGAACAGGCCTGAAGACCAATGAAATAGAACTGAGGACCCAGATATTAATCCACAGACCTATGGCCACCTAATCCTTGATAAGGGAGCCAAAAACATAGAATGGAAAAAAGACAGCCTGATCAACAAGGGTGCTACAGACAACTAAAGTTGGATCCTTCTCTGTCACCCTGCACCAGGATTAACTCCAAATGGATCAAAGACCTAGAGGCAAAAGCAGATACACTGAAAACTTTACAAGAAGGAATAGGAGATACAATAGGTCTCCTTGACACATGTCCAAACATTCTTAATAAGGACCAAGAAACACAAAAAATTAGAGAAAATGTCGATAAGTGGGACTGCATTAGATAGAAGAGCTTCTGCATGGAAAAAAACATAGCTAGCAAATTAACTAGAAAGCATACAGAGTAGGAGATGAACTTCACAAACCATACAATGAACAAAGGCCTCATATCTAAAATATATCAACACTCCAAAAATTGAATCACTCCAAACCTAATCTCCAACGTAACAACCATCCCTTTAAAAGATGGGCCAAAGACTTAAAGAGAGTCTTCTCTGAAGGAGAAATAAGAATGGCCTATTGACACATGAAGAAATGCTCGACATCTCTGACTATAAGAGAAATGCAAATCAAAACAACTCTAAGATTCTACCTCACTCCATTTAGAGTGGCCATGTCAAGAAATCTAACAAGAATAGATACTGGCTGGTATGTGGCCAGGAGGGATCATTACTTTACTGTTTGTGGGAGTGTAAACTCATTCAACCACTAAGAAAAGCAGTATGGCAGTTCCTCAAAAGACTAAACAGAGAGCTCCCATATGACACAGCAATTCCACCTCTTGGCATTTACCCAATCGTCCAGATACAAGGACATACAAAATCCACTAGCGTAACGATGTACATAGCAAAGATATGGTACCAACCCAGATGCCCCTTGGTTGATGAGTGGATCAACAAGATATGGTATTGTACACAATGGAATTCTATGCTGCTGTCAGAAAGAACATCATTGCCCCAATTGTAAGGAAATGGATAGACTTAGAAAAATTCACATTAAGTGAAATATGCCAGACTCAAAGGAACATAGGCTCAATGGTTTCCCTCATTTGTCATAATCAGTAGAAACCTTGGGCTCTCCTAGCAGAGATTTACAATAGAACAAAATCTAGAGACATTAGGCCAAATAGTATGACACTAAATGTAAGGACCTCCATGATAAGGAAACAAAAGCCATATAATGAGTGGCCATTTGTCCTTAATGTACTATGTTATCTCTCATATCTTTTGCCAACCTTTGGTTATCTCATATTGTTACAATATTTCACTTTGTTATCTGATATATTGTATGTATGCTTATTTGGCTATTTGGAATAGTGTAGGGAAGGGGGGAAAAGAAGATGAGGCACTGGGATGGGGGAGGGAATTGGGGACCAAAACATGGTAAAGGGTATCAATGTTTGTGAAGTAATGCACCTTCTATCTGGTGAATATAATGTAACCCTTCTATTAATTACAATAAAAATATATGAAAAAAATTTCCTTTTCAGTTTATCTTTGTTACAGAAGAGAATAAATGCAAAACACATCTGTATTATATCTCGGGAATATTTACTTTTCAAAAGAACACACACATACATTGGTTCAATGTATTCATCCTGGGTGAAGAAAATTGGTAATGGTTCATCTGTTTCTCTTTTAACTCCCTTTAAAGGAGAAATTAATAACTTTCAAATATTTCTTTTTGATGTATCACTTAGTTTTAATTCCTATTAACTTTGGTGTTTCTATTTTAGGGATTCAAATATATATTTATTAGTGTATATTTTAGTTGTGTTTTAATATTATTTTTATTTGTGGAGTCCTTGTGTTTTCTTTCATACAATGTTAGTTTTATTACAAATCAGTCTATCCAATTTAAGAGTTTCTTTAGTACTAATAAAGTGTCCATTGAAAAAAACATTCACTAAAATTCTGGAAAGAACCTCAAAATTTACTTTAAATAAAAAATGTATTCCTTGTAATAACCATTTCAATCAAACAATGATACTGAACATGATACTTTTTATTGTGGTGTCTCAGAGATGATAGATATGATCATCACAAAACAAATACACTCAGCTATATTGAAACATTAGCTTCCTTGCTCACTCTTTAGCTTACTATGGTAAAATGGTGTATTCTGACCCAGATATAATCTAGCCATCCACACCAACTCTTATAATTATTTTTAGTCAAATAATATACTGAACTACTTATTTTAGAAGAGAAATTTTATCACCTCATCTGTGAAATATGGAATCCAAGGAAATGATTTTCTGTAACATTTTTGCACATTTCATGACACACTTTCTAAAATAAAAGTTTATTTTCATTAGGGTAATTATTGAAAACAACTTTACTAATACCAAATTTTAGTTAGGCCTTTTGACAATTTCAGCTAAACTATGCATTTCTTCCAGAAGATTTATTCTTGAGTTTTCTACCCAGGACTATCCCACACTAAAATTACCTGAGAGCTTTCATAAAGTATACACTGGACACCTCTCATACCAATTAAATAGTGGTCCTTGAGGCTTGGTACTGGGACTCTATTTTACAAAAGCCTTTAGGTAATTCTATAGATCAATCTTAGAGGAATACCACCTAAATGGGTCAAATAGATAATCAGAATTGCATTAGTGAAGTTTCAAACATTTTTTGAAAACCAGTTTACTGATACAAAAGGCAGTCAGTAGTGACGAATAAGTGAAATGTCATTTCTTTCATTTACTAACAAGAAATATGTCACAGCAGCACTTGATAATCACAAACATCTGCATCTTAAAACATTTTCATTATTGCAAGCCATTTTTGATCAACTGGATCCTCCTGGGAAGACATGATCTCTGTGGGAATTAATCTATGTTTAGTCTTAAGTCAAGAACTGGAAGCTCTTGAGAGAGGCTCGGAGCACTTAGGCCATTAGCAACGTGCTAAAATTGAAGTAGTCACCAAAGTATCCATTATAATAATGATCATGAAAGCTATATTCATAGAATAGTAATTTCCTGTGTAGGCATTGTGCAACATTTTACTGTAGTAAATTCTAAAATTATGTATATATGTAGTGTACAAACAGATTTGAATGAATGATAAGCAGAAGATATTCTTTTAAAAGGACAGAATACATGAAAAAACAAGTTAATTTGAGTAATAATATACCAAATACCATTTTTGTTATAAATATGCTCCAAAGAACTTTACAGCTTTTCACTCAATATGTAATATATTCTCCAGCAGAAAAACTTGCAAGTTAATTCTGAAAGAGTATAATTAAGGGATTTCTGAGGAAAGAATACACAAATCATTCTTCAGCATTTAGTTTATTGCTTGAATAAGAAGGTGTGTTTTATATTAACGTTTCCTTCAACATCCAGGGAAATAGTGAGTTTTCAAGATGCATTACATGTGCTAAGAACAAGCAAATGAACATGTGAGAATTTTCTTTGTTAAAGAAATAATTATGAAGCACGGGGTATGGGTGAGAATTAGGCAGGCTGCAAGAGTGAAACGGTGGCTCCCATGCTCCAGGAACTTTCTAACATTCCTAGAGTTTGTCAGAATTATAGCAGGGGGACAGGCATGATGGCTCACGCCTATAATCCTGGCTACTCAGGAGGCTGAGATCTGAGGATTGCAGTTCAAAGCCAGCCTGGACACTAAAGTCTCTGAGACTCTTATCTCCGATTAACCACTAGGAAACCAGAAGTGACACTGTAGTTCAAGTGATAGAGCACTAGCCTCAAGTGGTAGAGCTCAGGTTCAGTGCCCAGGCCCAGAGTTCAGGCCCCATGACAGACAAAAAAAGAAAAAAAAAAGAATTGTAGCAGGGATAGTGTATCAAACGATAAGGAAATAAACTTGAGGAACTGGGATGACAACAGGTGGTGTTGAGGTGAATGGGAATGGATTACTGTTGGGAGTATTTGCTATTTTGTATGGAATGGTTGGGGTGGGAAGATTCACAAATATGGTAATATGTAAGCCATTCATATGAAATGAGAGAACAGGAACGAAATTTAAATTGGATGTACATTCCTCAGTGTTCCAGGGAATCACACAAGCTCTGTGTAGCCAGAAGACAGTAAGCCAGTGACAAGATTCGTAACAGGAAGTGTCAGCAAATTGGGAGTATGCATGAAGTCAGGGGAGAGGGGCCTTGAAAGCTGTTGTCAGCATTTATGCTTTGACTGTAAATAATGTGGAAGGCCAGTGGATGCTCTCAAGTTTCAGAAGACAGTGAAAACCTCCCACAGAGATGATGGCATTTGTATCATCGTGGCTAGAGAAATGTGGGGGCCTGTGCTTACAATCTGGATGTACCTGGAAGACGTGAAAGTATGCACATCAATATGTGACTATGCACACGAGAGTTAGTCTATCCATGAAATAAAATGATCTTCCCTGTTCTCATACACATGAGTAATTTTATTACCACAATTATGATAATCACTAAGGATTAGAAGAGAGCAGGCAATTGTTCACATGCTCATCATGTCCTTCAGATATGCAAAAAGAGACAGGGAAGACTGATTACCTTTGCCATGTGTGTCCAATATATATGCTGTCCCATAAGTACATTAGTTTTATTTATAATATTGTACCTAATTATATTTTTGAAGATTGTAGGATAAGTGGTAGAAGGAGCTTGGTTTTATTCCATTATATAAATTATGTATTGAAATCAAATTTAGCAACTAAATGTCTGTGTAGACACTGAAAAGTAATTCCACACATGTTGATACTTAATTTGTTACATTCTGTTTGCATACCATCTAGAACTTGGTACTCTTTTTATAAATTTCCTAACTCAATACTCATCCTAAAACTATATACTGGGACTAATTCTAGTAGAAAGCCAACTGTGGAGTTTTCAATTCTTACTTAAATGTAGGCTGCAGACAGCATAGAAGGATTTGATTTGCAAGCCATGGCATTATAAAGGACTCCAAATTTATCAGCTCAAATATGGCACATATATTTCTCACAAGTCTCAATAGATTTCAACTGTGCTTCTTTGCTTGCCTGAAGTTTGCTAGTGAATTTTCAAAGGTTGATGAGGCTCAGAGGGTCTCAGATGGAAGAACTCAACTCTGCCCCTAGCTCTCTCTTTCCATGGCAGATTAGCTGGAGATTCTTCTCCTGGTGATAACATTGATATCAGCCTAGTGAACAAACTGACTTACATGGGCAAGACCAGATGCAATGACTGGAAAAGAGGACTGATTATTTAGGAGAAAAGGATTTCAAATCACAAGAAAAGGATAACCAAAGTAGCCACAGCCACAAACATAAAAATCCATTACAGCTACCATTTTAATGATGTATCAGGATTGGAAGACATCCGACTTTGGTTACAAAATTAACTCCAAATTGTGACAGTGAAGTAACTTGAAGTCTATTTAAAACAGTTAAAATTGTTCTTTCCAAACCTTCTCCTAGGAAACACTTATCAAGTCACATAAATTCATGGTGGGGCACTTAGTGGAAAATATGAAAAAAAATGTACACCATGAAACTGAAAGGACAGTTCCAATAATAGTTCAGTATTTGAGAAAACAAATACCTTTATGACTGGGACTGATGTTTTTTTTCTCACTTTGAAAGTGTTCTTGAGATATAAACCTTTCAATAATTAGAACGGTGAGATTTTTGCTTAATACATGCTAATGTATTACACTTCTCCCTTTTATATTAATATTACATAACAGCTAAACTGGCAATATAAATAACAATCATGGATGATTAAATTGTTAAGAGCATCTTGAACATATAACCATGTCTCAAATTGGTAAACCCATTCAACCTGATACTCACTCCAATTAGTTTGTGGTGAAATAATAGTGGTTACCTAAGTTAGAGATTCTGTATCTTATTCTCACTGTAAAGCATGATCTGAGTAATTTGCTATCTCACAATGCTCAAATTAATAAGCTAAAGTCAATATCAGAAGCAATTTCAACATTTGCTACCAAACCTACCTATAATACATTTCCAAACAAGGTAGCAATAATTAAAGTCAATGATATTAAATTTTATTTTACTACTCCTCAATGCTATATAGATCTTATTTCTGGTCATTGGTCACTTCAACTCTTCAGCTGGGACTGCAATACAATATTTACTCACAGGCCTCCCAAAGGAAAACAGATTGGCATTGTACTGTCCAACAGATAGAGTTTCCTCTTCTTTCTTTGGCGAACTCTGGCTGCAGTTGGAGTTGCTGCTCCCATAGGCACTCTCTCCTTAGCCATTTTGAAAATCTCAACTTGTCTTGGATAGCCATGAATTGTACTGCTAATCAAATGTATTTCTTGTGGATACTACCTATGTACTTCTGTACATGTGTGTAGTGTACATAACAACAATAATTGTCATATCTCACTTTTTCCTCCTATAGACAAATATTAAATTGCTATTTTTTAATTCTTATTGTAAAGGTGATGGACAGTTTCATAAGTAAGGGACTGAGTGCACTTCTTTCAAAACTGGTAATCCTCCTCGTATTCTCCTGCTTATACCTCTCTACAACTCCTCCCTCCAGGGTGTATAATTCACTTCCAACATAGTTTCAGGTGAATATTGCTATTGCATTAGTTCAACCTTTTGCTGTTTCTGTGATTCCCTTTCCCTTCCTTGGATTGGATTAAAATCATATACAAACAAATGATACAGAAAACTAAAACAGATGGAGAGAAAATGAAGTAACTACATACAGTACATAATAAGAACCTCTTGTTCCTAATTCTTGGAGTTCAGGTTGATATGCTTCATTATATATGATTCTATGCCCTTAGCAATGGGGCTATTGAGATCCCATGTTAAGAATATCATAGACAAATTCTAGTTATTACACATGAGGGAAACAATGCAACCTACTTTTCTTTGGGCCTGGCTTGCTTCACTTAATATATTTTTTCCAAGTCTTTCCATTTCCTTATGAATAGGGAAATGTCATTCTTTCTGATGGAAGCATAGAATTCCATTCTTATATGTACCGCAATTTCATGATCCATTCATCCACCAAGGGGATCTGGGCTGATTCCATATCATAGCTATGGTAAACCATGCTGCAGTGAACATAGTTGTGCTGGTAGCTCATAGCCTTATTTGTGGTCATTTGGGTAAACATCCAGGAGTTGAATTCCTGGTTCACAGTTTTCTGAGAAAGCTCAATACTGCTTTTCACAGTGGCTGGACAAGTTTACACTCCCACCAACAGTGTAGTAGGGTTCCCTTTTTGCCACTTCCTAGCCAACACCTGTTGTTATTAGATTCCTTGATAATGGCTATTTTAACTGGGGTAAGGTGAAATCTCGAAATCATTTTGAGTTGCATTTCTTTTACAATTGCCATTATTTTAACCAGTCAATAAGAATAAAAAACTATTTTGCCATGGAATTCTAGGAAATTACCCAACACAAGCAGCTATCTGAACTGCTGTTTTTTCTATTTTCCTCTTACTGAGATTCAGTGCTGTGACTGTTTGTAAATATAAAAGCTGCTTCTTGAGACAGATGGTTATTTACTGTGTTTTCTCTATTATTCAGGATAAATTATTAACAAGGAAATAATTGAATATTGAATATGCCCTGGCAAAGAAATAATCTTTCACCAACTCTGTCACATAATTTGCTGTAAGCATGCATTCCAATTAGTAGAGTTGGCCAAGTAGATTAATGTATCAAATTGTTTAAATTCATGACCCAAACCTACTTTTCTTAAAAACATAGTAGCATTGTGAATTAATTATTATTCAAATTAATTAACTTTCTGTTAATTTTTTGACCCATTCATTTTTTCATTATTTGATGTGCATAACACTGAAATTTTTCTCAAAAGCATTTTTATTTGACAAAATATTAGCACCATTATATCAGAGACAATCAAATTGTCATGTTATCATACTGAAAATGAGGGTAGGAAATATTTCATCTTATTTCTTGTGATTTTTTCTTAAGTTTTTCTCCTTTTGTATGTAAGTGTATCTGGTTTGGGTAGGGGAAGGGAAAGCACAGAAATGGTGGGAGAAAGGATGAACCAATTCAGCAGTGATACTCACTACACAATATGTTGGAAATGAACTATACAACTTGGGGAACCAGGGGGTCTGGAGGGAAAAGAGTGGTAGGAAATGAGAGAGGGATGACACTGTTCAAAAGGAAATGTACTCATTCCTGACTTGTGTAACCATAATCCCTTTCTAAATCATGTTTACAATAAAAAAATAAAGAATAGAAAGAAAAGAATGTAACAAAAAAAGCAGAGTCACTGAAGTATTTAAAAATTACTGGGTTATAAAAACAAATAAAACATCCTGGGTTTGATCCCCAATACCAAAACAAACAGGCAACAAAAACAAAAACAGCTTGATCATTATATACTAGCAATATCCTTTGCCAGTTCCCTGAACTGGCAATATCAATACTATCTGGGAACTTGGTTCTCAGGTCCTGTATCCAGAATTCCTGGGTCAGAAACACAGAATTGGAGGTGGGTCCCAGTCATTCGTAAATGCTCTGAAATAACTAAATATTCTAAAATAACTGTTCTTGATGAACACTGAAGTTGCACAGCAATTGTCCTGTCTTTATCTTCTTAATCTTTCAATAACATCATTTAATATGAATAAAAGACAAAGCAGCCAGGCATGGTAATAAACACCTAGTCCCAACTACACAGGATGTAAAGAAAGACTGGTTTTTAGGCCCGCCACATCAAAGTTAATCTCAAGTATTACAGTGTTTTCATAGCAGCCACAAGGAAATGTGGCCTCGTGGTAGAGTGCTAGCCTAGCATGCAAGAAGATCCAGGTTCAATTCCTTGGTACCACATATATATATATATATATATATATATATATATATATATATATATAACAGAAATGTTGCTGTGGCTCAAGTGCTAGAGCTCTAGCCTTGAGAAAGCCCAAGGACAGTGCTCAGGCCCTGAGTTCAAGCCCCAGGAACTGTAAAAATAAATAAAGACAAAACATTATCATCAGCAATTAAAAATAAGGAAAGAAAAGAATAGAAAGGGAGATTGGCTTGGTGCAAGTGGCTCATGCCTATAATCCTAGCTACTCAGCAGACTGAGATTTAAGAGTCAAGGTTCAGACCCTACTCAGTAAACAAATACAATAGCTTTATCTCTAATTAACCAGTCAAAAGTGGGAAACCAAGTCCTAGCTCAAGTGATAGAGCATCTATCATGAGATGAAAAAAACTGAGCTCTGAGGCTTGAGACTCTGAAATCAGGCACCCGTTTGAAAACAGAGAGAAAATGAGAGGGATATTAAGGTTGATTTCCTCAAAATTCCACGATTAAATTGGTGGCAAAACTGGTCACCTAATTTGACTTATACGTGACTTCTCTCCACTAACATACCTTCATAATTTTTACCCTAATCCAACAGGAAAACTAAATGGAAAGAAAATATTAATTCAAGAATGGGACTGACTTTCTTATAATTGAAATTAGGGGAAAGGTAATATATGTGATGTATTTATTTGAGCACAATCTACAGGGGAAAGATCTCCTGATGGAATGAAGGCCTCTAAAGAATTGTATGGGATCATTCTTGCCATGGAATGTTAAATTTTTCAACAAATACTTTATTAGTAACCAAGACAACTATAAGCAAAGAATCCCTGTTTGAAGACAAAGCAGTCTACCAGGGGAAGCAGACAATAGCAGCAGCAGCAACAACAACAATTTTTTTTTTGTATAGTACAGAAATGTCTACAAAAGCACAGAAGGAAAATTATACCAGCTCTGGGTATAGTGCTAAGAGGCAGGTGATTCAAAGACTACTTCTTGTTGTGTGTGTTACAATAGAGTAGTGAATCATTTTGTGTGTGTGAGGGGAGGGGCTCATAGGGCTTGAAGTTGGCCTGGGTGCTGTCCCTGAGCTCTTCAGCTCAAGACTACCACCCTACCCATGAGCCAAGCCCCACTTCCCATTTTCTGGAGGTTACTTGGAGATAAGAGTCTCAGGTCCTTTTGTGCCCTAGCTGGCTTTGCACCTTGATCCTCAGATCTCAGGCTCCTATGTAGCTAGGATTACAGGTGTGAGCCACTGCACCCGGCTTCAGAGTAGTGAATCTCAACCCACATAAGATCTTCACATGTAGACTTAGTTTAATGTATGAGAAAAATGAGGAGACATGTCTAAAGAATGATGCCAACAAATTTGCTGTTTCTGGTTCTAGTATTCAAACACACTTGTTAGGGTAGTACACTACTGCCTCTACCACTTGATTCATGGATCCAGTCATCTTCCTTCCTTCCATCCTTCCTTCCTCCTTCTTACCTTACAGAACTATACATTATAAATTTAATCAGACAAACTCCAAATACATGGAAGCAAGTGAATAAAAAATAACTAAATCAGAATTATTTGCATGAATTCTCAGTATATGAAGCAATGAAAATGAAGATTTAATATGCAGCCACATTTTGTTGTAATTATTCTACAACTGTGAACCTTGATGATTAGAATAGTTTATGCACTAGATCACATTGTTTGACATTATTGTTACTTGATTCTGAATAATATTTATATCAGCTAACTAATTTCTGCATTAACCAAACATATAGCTAATCGAGAAAGAAGCATGTCAGGGTAGAACAGACATTCCTAATGGGAATTCCTAATGGAACTCACTGAGCTCCAGAAACATCAAAAAGATGCACAGATTCTACAGTTAGTAATATCTATGCTCACTGCAGTTCTTATTATAACTAATAGTTTTGTAAAAAAGTGGAAAACATACTGTTAGTGAGATAATAAAAGTTTATTACATTAAACTTTTAAAGTGTTAGATGCAACCGTCAATCTAAGAAGAACTGTATGAGTTTAGAATTAGCTCATAATAAATAAATATAATAGTTTGATTTTATCAGCGAATTTAAACATACAACCATGCACATGTCAATAGAGAAAGGCCAGAATGTAAGAACTCTGCAGAGGACATCAACATTATTAGGCCAAATGCAAATTGAGGGAAGAAAGTTCAAGCCAGTTCTAACTCGGTGTCTTGACATCCCAGAGATAGGGTGGTTGTAGTACAGATGATAAATAAGAAGGATAAAAGATAGGGAAAATCATAGGGACAGCAGATGGGGCAGGTGTTATGGGTCAAGTTTTACGAGAATATTTTGAAAGCAAGGTGGGCTAGATCACAAATCACTTCCTTGTTTTCTTGACTGTGGATGGTGTCAGGGCACAGAGAGTTATCAAGACTTTCTGCTCAAACAAAATGTTTGGAGCATTACATTACTAAAATTTTGAATATATCCAGATTCTGGTGGCTGAGATCTCAGGATCATAGCTCAAAGCCAGTCTAGGCAGGCAGAATATGTCACCTGTGCCAAGAGGCTTCAAATAGCCAGGTGTTGTCATTCCAATATTGAGCTCCCCCCACCCCACGGAAAAATTAGGAGAACTGCTGGAGGGAAAGGGTAAAAGAACATACAAGCAGACCACATGCATATTTGTTCTTCAAGAAGCACTGGGTTTTTCCTAACATCTTTGGGAAATTTCATTGGTAATTATTGTCTGGTCTCTTTTCAAGTTATAGGAATATTCTAGTTTATCTAGATAGCTTAATAAATCAACATAATGTTCATTTTTTCAAAGACTGGGAGTAAAGTTTAAAGTATTTTGTAAAAAACGTGCAAATCTTTATTAGCATATTTTTTCATTTATGTAATATGTAATAAGATAAATACATAAAATGATTAGATACCTACAATAGTAGAAGGTACATCTTTGAAAACTTAACTGATACACTATTAAGAATGGTAAGGGAGCATTAACTATCACATAAAGATGGTGTTAGAGTATCTTAGCTTATACTTACAACTATTTTTGTTACATAAACCTTTCAATATATTTTCTTATGCTTTTAATATTAAGCAGAGAAAAACTTGTGGGAAGAAACAAACATATAGTAGATGCTATTTTTTCTTCTCCCTGGGATTTGGAAAAGTCAAATTTAAAATTTCAACCTAGGATTATTTCAGAAAATATAGTGCCTTTTTACCTTAAGTACACACCAAATTCATTTAAAGTGTTTCATTATTTCACCAAAATTGAAGACTCAATGTTATAATTTTCATTCTTCTGTTTTGATGCTTTCTTTGATAACAGAAATATTAGTGATTAAGTTCATTTATTAATTACAATAAAAATATTTTTAAAAAGATGGGCCAAAGACTTAAAGAGAGTCTTCTCTGAGGAAGAAATAAAAATGGCCTGTAGACACATGAAGAAATGCTCGACATCTCTGGCCATAAAAGAAATACAAATCAAAACAACTCTAAGATTCCACCTCACTCCAGTTAGAATGGCCAGGATCAAGAAAACTAATAACAACAGATGCTGGAGGGGATATGGCCAGGAGGGATCACTACTACACTGTTGGTGGGAGTGCAAACTCGTTCAACTACTATGGAAAGCAGTATGGCAGTTCCTCAAAAGACTAAACATAGAGCTCCCCTATGACCCAGCAATTCCACTAGTAGGCATTTACCCAATTGTCCAGAAACAAGGACATATTAAATCCACTAGCACAACAATGTTCATTGCAGCACTATTTACCATAGCAAAGAGATGGAACCAACCCAGATGTCCCTCAGTTGATGAATGGATCAACAAGATGTGGTATTTGTACACAATGGAATTCTATGCTGTTATCAGAAAGAACGACATTGCCCCATTTGTTAGGAAATGGAAAGACTTAGAAAAAATCATATTAAGTGATGTAAGCCAGACTCAAAGGAACTTAGGCTCAATGGTTTCCCTCATTTGTCATAATCAGCAGAAACCTTGGGCTCTACTAGCAGAGATTTGCAATAGAGCAAAACCTAGATACATAAGGCCATATAGTATCATGCTAAATGAAAGGACCTCTAGGATATAGAAACAAAAGCCATATGAGTGATTGTTGTCCTTAATGTACTATGTTTTCTCTCATCTCCTTTGCTGTTCCTTGGTTATCTTATATTGTTACGGTATCTCACTTTGTTATCTGATATATTGGATATATTTGTATTTGGTTATTTGAAATTGGGTAGGGAAGGGGGGAAAAGAAGATGAGGGGTAGGTGTGGGGGAAAGGAAATGGGGACCAAGACATGAGAAATGGTATCAATGTATGTGAATTTATGCACCTTCTGTCTGGTGAATATAATGTAACTCTTCTATTAATTACAATAAAAATATATGAAAAAAATGAAAACAAAAAATAAAAGAGTCTCATGTTCTTTTTTTTTTTTTTTGCCAGTCCTGGGCTTGAGCTCAGGGCCTGAGCACTGTCCTTGGACTTTCTCAAGGCTAGAGCTCTACCACTTGAGCTTCAGCACCATTTCCGGCTTTTTTCTATGTATGTGGTACCGAGGAATCAAACCCCGGTCTTAGTGCATGCTAGGCAAGCACTCTACCACTAGGCCAAACTCCGGCCCGAGTCTCATGTTCTTTAGTGCTTGGGCTGGCTGAGGATATTGCTTGAACCGCTATCCTTAGATCTCAGGCTCCTGAGCAGCTAGGATTACAAATGTGAGCCACTGCATCCAGCTTAGACTTGATTTTAATACATTTTATTCCTTCTGTATGTTTAGAAAACCACTTTACATAGAAATATTATCTCTGCATTCAGAACTGCTATATGTTTGTTTCTGTAGAGTTTTCAAAAAGTGATTCTAGCTTAGAAAACAAAAAACTAAACAGCCCATCTAAAACCCAACACTAGACTGGTTAAATCAAAATTGGAAAGATGAATCCAGTGATGACCATGAAAGTGAACACAGCAAAATGAAGTATTTGGTGGGAGAAACCAAACAAGAAATTCACTCCATGGATCTCTCAAGACAAACCACAAAACCAGGCAACCCATTTTTGAACATCTGGTGTTTGCATTACACAAGGCATTACAGCAACATAACAAAAGGACATCTGTACATGCTTGGAAACACATAGAGATAGGGGAGGGGGCACATTTCTGAAGTATCAGCAATGTTTTCTCTCTTCACCGGCATGGAAAATACCAAAGTCATAAATATTATTACTTGTATATTAATAATTAGGTTTAATATTACAGCATTGCCCTTTCTCTAATCAAGCCATTTCCTTATCATTTATTAATTTTTACAATTTTCTGTATGTAACCTCCAATACTTAGAGAAGACTGATGATGATTATGGATTATGATGATGGTGACACTGGTAGTGGGTAGTGTTGATTATGCTGATGACAATGACGATGATGATGATAGTGAAAAGGAATGAGAGAAGAAACAAGGTCTGAGAAAGCAAAAGAATTAAAATTAGCCTCCAGAAAAGCAGGATGTTTAATGCATTGTTTCTATTTCATCCAGGGTGTACCATTAGACTTCTATCCAGAGCATATTATCACCATGGAGATACATAATAAGAGAAAAATCATTTTCCTCCTTTTACTGTTTTTGAACACACAGAGATGTTTGCATGTGTAGAAACACATGCTTCACATACACATACCTGCACAACACAGGTACACACACTAATGCATATATAGTCCCCCTACCCACATCAGAGCTAAGCACACTGGGAAAATTTCCAGAGCAAGAAGTATCAAAATCAATCTTAGCCAGATGTTTCTCTCTTCTTCCATTGCTGTTTTTAGGAACATAAAAAAAGAAAGAAAGCAAAAGGAAAAACAAGAAAGAAAGAAAAAGAAAATACATTCTGTGCATCACCTTGACAATTAACTTAAATTTAAAAAATGCACAGGTCCATTTATCACTCTGACTTCAAATTTACAGTTGTAGAATAAGTAAAAGAATGAAGTTTTTGAAACACTCTTCCTTCTTTGTATGAACTATGTATGCTCAAAGGCTCTTTCTCTTAATCCTCTAATTATTTGACCCTGTGTTAACATTGCAGGAAACTCAGGATTTCTAGAGTTTCAGTTGGTTTTTCCATGAATGCCTAGTATATAAATAGCACCAGCAGGATTTTACCCAGACTTAATCTGATTCTACTACAGAAAAGTAATTCTACTGACCCCAACATTCTCTCCTTTGGAACCTTGCATTTAATTGAATCAAAAAGAATTTTAAAAGATGCCCCAGGCCTCTGCTCCACTACACTAGAGATCTTACCAAGATTTTCTTAACACTTACTAAAAGTTCACTTTTATTTCATCCTCATATCTCCCTCCCCCCCCCCAAGGAAAGGAACATCAATCACAGTGTTTAAGGCATTTATGTTTGGTTTCATTTGCTTTTAATCACAGCAAGAATATTTATTTCAAAGTGTAATTAAACTGTTGGATTTCTTTATGTCTTATTCCTCCCAGAGTAGCACAATCTATCAAACCTTTCATCACATTCTACAATCAGAATTTGTGTCTATTTATTTCCTCAAATTAATTTTTTATTTGGTCTAATGAGCCAATCCTAAGGATTGAACTCAGGGCCTAGACACTATCCCTCAAAGCTAGTTTACTCTAATACTTGCGCCACAGCTCTACTTCTGGATTTTTCTCTCTTTTTCTGGCCTTAATTGAAGATAAAAATCTCATGACTAGGCTGGTTTTGAACCTTGATACTCAGATCTCAACCTCCTGTGTAACTACAATTTTATGGTGAATAACCAGTGACAGGTTTTAAAACAACTTTTATTTTTTTTAGATAATGTTGAGGATGCAGTGTAGCAAGTATATATCAAAATGAAATTGTGGAGATTGTTACTCTGCAAAAGAAAATACACATTTAGTTCTTTATCTGTCAGTATAGAAATAAAATAAGGGTGCAAATATGCTCATTTCAGTAAGACTTTGATAACTAGGGCCTAACCATCTGCCAGATTGTATAACAGTGGAAATAATTCCCATCAGGTGTCCTGCTGGCACACCCAGATCAATTAGAACTTGTACTTGTAGCTCAATAATAATTACAGCTACATCTACTGAGCATTTATCGCCTGGTGTCCCTAGGAAGGCGATAGCTACCGTTTAAGCCATTAAGGTTTGAGAAATGGAAATTATACAAGAGTAGGGACTTATATAGACTTGCTAGTACAAAGCAAGTGGGTGTGAATCAAGCTTTAAAATGTAAGGGTTTTTTGTTTTGTTTTGTTTTAACCTCGCATTTCCCATTGTCCAATAATCATCTGCGGGACACAACAGGCAAGGTGATGATTGAACACAGATCCTTAGGTTAGGAAGGTTTAGGTATCCCCTCTATATTAGAATGACTGACTCCCTTGAATTCATCATGCACCCCAAAATGGCAATGTGAGCAACAATCATAAGGCTTACAACTAAGCTAAGTGAAAAGAGCTTATGTTACTTTTATTACAAAACCTGAATAGCATATATTTTTGGATCCTCTACTATTTTACTTATAGAACTCATTCTCCCTAGAGTGACCATTTCCTTCCATATCCACAAGATGTACCCCTGATCCTAGGACTTCATCATGAAGGGTGGATTATTATTTTTAATAAGGCTATTGGTTCATAAAAATTGCAAGTATTATGGCTCTTTAGGAAGTCACCAATTCTGTATCAGAAAGGAAAATAGTCCTCTCATTTTACAACTACAATTTTTCTGTTATTTTATGCTCTAGACTCAGGTCCTGTTCTTATAAACATGATGAAAGCACTTTGTAAGAGAAGATACCCTGGAACCTTTCTGAAGTTCACAGTGTTTGATAAACTGTCTACAAATGGTGCACAATTTCAATGTATCAGTTGCTATTAGTATTTCATTCAGGAGATAAGTCACATTTAATTCACTGTCAATGTTCTACTGTCATGTAATATGCCTTTCGGGTCCTTTTGAAATGTTCTTAGAACATCTATACTACCAGATTTCTGAAAATAAATATGAACTTCCTTCAACATAATAAAATACTTTGATTTATTCATATAATCCTGAAAATAGTGAGAAAGAGTACATTAAATCTTATATTATTAAGCCAGGCATGGTGGCTCATGCCTGTAAATCTATCTACTCAGGAGGCTGAGATCTGAGTATCAATGTTCAAAGCCAGCTTGGCCACAAAAGGACCTGAGATTCTTATCTGCAATTAACCTCTAGAAAATGGGAAGTGGGACCTTAGCCTTGAGCTGAAGAGCTCAAGGACAGCCCCCCACTGAGTTTAAGCCCCATGACTGCCCCCCTCACACACACAAAGTATATATTAGCCCAGAGCTAGTGGCTCAGGTCTTTAATTGTAGCTACTCAGGAGACAAAGATCTGAGAGTAATGATTCAAAGCTAAGTGACTCATCTCAAATTAAGCATCAAAAAAGGCAGAAGAGAAGCTGTGGCTCCAATTGTAGAAGGCTGCTAGCTTTGAATAAAATAATTCTCTGAGAAAATCTACACAAGCCCCAAGACCAGAAAAAAAGAAAAGAAAAGAAAAATTTTATTTGTCATTCCTGTCATTGGAAATTGCAATTATGAAAATGCAAAATATTGGAACTAGTATTTTGTTTGTCCAACTTTTGTCAAGTTACCAAATCAAATAAGGGAACACTGTAATTCAATTTCTATAAACTGATTATTTCTTCTTGGGAACAACCCACTTCATCTAATTTTCTTTACAAAAAAGTCATTTGGAGCTGAGCACAACTGGCTCACACTTTGCTACACAGAAGACTGAGATCTGAGAATCATGGTTTTAAGCCAGATCAGGCAGAAAAGTGCCTAACAGTCTTATCTCCAATTAACTGCCAGAAAAGCCAGAAGTAGAGCTGTGGCTGAAGTAGCACAGCACCCAGACCCTGAAACTGGCACACACACAGACACGTGTGTGTGCGCACACACTCAGACACACACACTCACATCATTTGGAGAGGGGTATAACTCAAGTGGTAAATCAGTTGCTTATAACATGAAGAAGGAAGAGTTTCGTATAACTAATATTAAGTTGCATGTATGTGGATTAGCTAATATAGCAGGTTTACATTTCAATTTCAGACAACAAAATATCATCCTATAAGCTTGTTTCTATAGATTTAGAAACTAGTGTTACGTCTCTTCCAAACAAATATGATAATTATATTATGCTGTAGGGGTATTCTCATTTAAACTCTCATTCATATCAAGAATATATTTATTACACTAACAACATTAGTTCACCACAAAATTTGTTTTTGCTTGAAAAAGTACAATTCTAACTTATTAAATAAAATATATTCTAGCTTTTTGTATGTTTCCTGAAATCTGTGTTCATCATAGTTGGACTTCATAAATCTGGGTGGCTATGATAATGAGGTAATTATGCCTAACCATACATCTGCATGGCAAGTGGGTCCTGGCTCTTTCTCCTTCATTAAAAAACAACTGTCCAATTTCTATAGAATGTGTTCTAATCCTTTCAACCTCTTGATATAAAATTATGCTTTTTTCAGTAATTATTTCCTTAACCAAGACAATCTAATGCACTATTTGATATTATAAGCAAACCTACTGTTACTTTATCAAATGTGTAAGAATTAGATTTTCCAGAGTTAATGAATTCTATCAGTAGCAGCGCCTAGTACAGATGGTTAAAATATAATCTAATTTTAATGAGAAAAATGAGTTCCATCTATGCTGATGATCACTTTGTTAACATTGTAGCATCTATGAAAAAGGCATTGCTAGATAAAAATTACACGAATTAAACTAAAATACAAGTAATTGAAATAGTTCAGATCTTATTGTGCTACGTCTTCTCATTCCATAAAGTGGTTTCCTTGTATGTTTTACATATAAAACTTGATTGATAAGGATAATAAGTTTTCTGAATGATTACGTTAAGAATATCATCCAGACAAGGATGCCCACTCTCTCCACTCCTCTTTCAATAGTATTAGAATTCCTAGCCAGAGCAATAAGGCAAGAAGCAAGCATAAAGGGGATCCAAATAGGGAAAGAGGAAGTGAAACTTTTCCTCTTTGCAAATGACACCATTCTGTATTTAAACAACCCTATAGACTCCATTTCCTAGTTGTTAAAGCTGATTCAAAACTTTGGCAAGGTAGCAGGGTATAAAATTAACCATCCAAAATCAATCACCTTCCTATACGCCAAAAAAACAGAGGATCGAGGCAGCAATCAGAAAAGCAACTCCTTTTGCAAGAGCCTCAAAGAAAATAAAGTACCTAGGAGTTAACTAAGAATGTAAAGGACCTTTATAATGAAAACTTTATAATCCTAAAAAAGGAAATTAAAGCAGAACTGAGGAAATGGAAAAACCTCCCATACAACTGGATTGGAATAATAAACATCATGAAAATGGCAATCATGCCAAGGGCTATCTACAAATTAAATGCAATACCCACCAATATCCCAATGTCATTCTTTAAGGAAATAGAAGAAGAAATCCAAAATTTCATATGAAACAATAAAATACCATGCATAGCAAAACAAATTCTCAGCAGAAAGAACAGCATAGGAGGGATTTCAACACCAAACTTTAGACTCTATTACAGAGCTATAGTGACCAAAACACTTGGTACTCACACAAGAACAGACCTGAAGACCAATGGAATAGATCTGAAAACCTGGAAATCAACCCACAGACCTATGACCACCTAATCTTTGATGAGGAAGCCAAAAAATAGAATGGAAGAAAGACAGCTTCTTCAACAAGTCGTACTGGCAGGAACTGGTGAAGCACCTGCAGAAAACTAAAATCAGATCCTTCTATGTCACCCTGCACCAGAATTAACTACAAATGGAGCAAAGACCTCGAGGTAAAAGCAGATACCTGAAAACTTTAGAAGAAGGAATAGGAGATACCCTAGGTCTCCTTGGAACAGGTGGAAAATTTCCCAATAAAGACACAAAAAAAATAACAACTCAAAGTTTGGATAAATGGGACTGCATTAAACTGAAGAACTTCTGCATGGCAAAGGATATAGATACCAAGTTAAATAGAAAGCCCACAGAATGGAAGAAGATCTTCAATAACCATACAACAGACAAAGGCCTCATATCCAAAATATATCAATAGCTAAAAAAATTGAATCACTCCAAAACTAACTTTCAAAGAAATACCATCCCATTAAAAGATGGGCCAAATCACACATGAGTGGTGCCATGTGGTCTGGAGCAGGTCTTTCATCATCAGTGGAGAGCAACAGGGCAATTTAACTGCCCACCTCTTCTCTCCCTGTTTCTCATAGAGTAGCTGATTGCTGAATTCACTGATAAAAACTGAGAGAGACACTTCAGATGCAATAGATGCTGGCAGGGATGTGGCCAGGAGGGATCACTATTTTACTGTTGGTGAGAGTGTAAACTCATTCAACCACAATGGAAAGTAATATGGCGGTTCCTGAAAAGACTAAACATAGAGCACCTCTATGATCCAGCAATTCTACTACTTGGCATTTACCCAATTGTCCAGAAACAAGGACATACTAAAGACACTAGTACAACAATGTTCCAAAGCAAAGATATGGAACCAACCCAGATACTCCTCAGTAGATGATTGGATCAACAAGATGTGGTATTTATACATAATGGAATTCTATGCTGCCCCAATTGTAAGGAAATGGTGAGACTTGGAAAAAATCATATTAAGAGAAGTAAGCCAGATTCAAAGGAACATAGGCTCAATGGTTTCCCTAATTTGTAATAATTAGTACACATCTAGGTCTCTCCTAACAGAAGATTTCGATAGGGCAAAACCTAGACACATAAGGCTATATACGTTGAGCCTAAATGAAAGGACCTCCAGAGTATGGAAACAAGAGCCATATAATGTGTGCTTGTAGTTCTTAATGTTCTATTAATAATTTTCATCTCTTTTGTTGTCCCTTGGTTATTCTCATATTGTTACAGTATCTTACTTACCTTGTTATCTGGTATATTGTATATATGTTTTTTGTTTATTTGAAATAGGATAGGGAAGGAAGAAAGCAAGTTGAGGGGAGGTGGTGGGGAGAGGAAAATGGGGATAAAAGCATGAGAAGGGATATCAATGTTTGTGAAGTAATGCATCTTCTATCTGGTGAAAATAACTGTAACCTTTCTATTAACTACAGTAAAAGAAGAAAAAAAGAGATTATCATTGTTCCTAATTGTAAAGATATTGATAGCTAATACTTTTAGCAGTAATGGTGTTTATTCTTTGTAAAGTGTCATTAAATTGTCATTCATGTCTAAAACAACATAAAGCTCCATTTAGAAATCTGTGATTTTCTCTTTTGAATATAATAGAGTTATATTACTGATATTGTAAAATCCTAACATTTGAAATATTAACCATTTTAAGTGAACAGACTAGCAATATTCAATATATTTACATTTTTAAATGGAGCTATAAATCTATATAATCTTTAAAGTTTATGGAGTTTGTATTTTGAAAATTAATTTCCCTCAACAGTGGGTTCTTTTATTTATTTATTTATTTTGTCAGTCCAGGTACTTGAAATCAAGGCCTTCAGTACTGCCATAGAGCTTTCTCAAGGCTAGCACTCTACCACTTGATCCACATCATTACCACTTCTGTTTTTTGTTTTTATTTTTTGGTTATGTTGTACCGAGGACTCAAACCCATGCGAGGCAAGCACTTCGTGCATGCTAGGCAAACACTTTATTACTTCTCCACACTTCAGTCCTGGATTCCCATTTTCAATAATAGATTCCATCTCTATATTTATGTCACTTGTTACTTTTTTCCTGTGAAACAAAACTTTAGATTTACTTTGTGAAAACAAATATAAATGTTCATTAGGACATATGTGTTATTCTAACTACTAGTGACAGCACTTTGATCTATTGAGTTGTGCTCACCTTGGAAGATATGTGGACAAGCAGCACTCCAAACCATTTTCTGCTGGTTATCCTTTGATTTTCAGAAGACTCATTGTTGTAGTTTGTCCCATTCAAAATCCCTAAGAATGTTATTATTGCTAGAAACAATTATTACAGAACATAAATTGGACAATACAGGCCAGCTGCTGCTGCACCATGAAAGGTTAGAACAATTTAAAATTTATAATATTCTAAGCAAAAAAGAAGCCAAACAAAGTTCTATTACACTATTCACCAACAAGTTCCAAGTTGTCAATAGACACTGCAGATAGATCCACCTCCTTTCTAGAGCAGTCACTCAAGAAAGATGAGAAAACTAAGCCACAGAACCCTGTGTTCACCAGTTGCCTTATAACAACTGGAAGTAACACCAGAAACTATGTTCTCCTTCATGTTATGACTTAAAGATGTTTCTGTTTCATCATGGTCTACTGTCTTTTGATATGACCTCCTTCCCCCAGTCCAAGGCTCTCAAAGAAGTACTAAACTATTTCCTAAGATGGAACCATTGTTTTTCATTTCTTACATTAAATTCCTTCAAAGAAGTCCAAAGCCATGATAAGTTAAAAGGGCTGTAAACATTCACGGTGAGGCCACAGGAGGATATTCTTAGGAGAGGATCATAAAGGCTCAATAGCTATGTGCATATGAGCGCATAAAATGATGCTTATCAAAATAAACTCCCCCAAAATGAAAACAAGGCTGTTTTTTTATTTCACTGATTGGCCTTCTCCACCCCTTCTCCTTTGGATTAGGAGGAGGTATTTTTGTTACTATTGTTTGCTTTTTTGTTCCTATTTTTCATTTATATACCCTTTGTCTTATATATAAGTTTGCAAGATTTGGGAAGAAGAAGGGGAAACACAGATACAGTGGGAAAAAGGGTGAATTAGTTCAGCAGTGATACTCACTAGACACTGTGCTAGAAATGAAAAATACAACTTAGGGGGGTGGAGAAAAAACTGGGAGAAAAAGTTCAATGGAGAAAAAAACAAAATCTAAAGCAAAGTTTACGTTTATTTTTATTTTAAACACATTCTCTTCAAGTCCGCAAAGCCCTTTGAAGTCAGAGTCTGTATCTTGTTCATCACTGTATATCTCAGTCTACAATGTGGGAAATGAATTTACAAGTACAGTTAATGAATGAATATTGGCGTTTATATAGAACCCATATAAAACAATCTAATTTCAATTTGAAATACACAAGCTCAGTATGTACAAACACCAAAGTAAATATTTAGAAAGGATGTCTTGAAATGAAAATCAAATTAGAAATCTTAAAGTAATATGTTTTCCTTTCATAAATTCTCTATGAATTTTTGACATTTACTTGTAAGATACACCTATGATGTTTATTTATTTCAGATAATGGTTTCTTGGCAGAATTTGGTACAAGAGAAAAAATCATCTGAGATCGTAATACAAATTAGTCATCATCAAAAATGTATAATAGAGACATAGAATTTACATAACCCCTACCAACATTTATTTTATATAAGAGGAATATATTCCACAGTATATATTTAATTAAATGTAAATGTATGCTGAGAAATCTCATAATCATGAAAAGTACATATGATGGACTACTTTTATTTGGCAACCTTTTGCTTCCAATATCTGTCTTAATATTCAAGAGTAGATTAGAAATTATACTATAGTCTCTACTCTTTTATGAAATATGTATAAGATTATGCATATACAATTTATTTTCCTTTGGCTGCATATAGATATGAAGATAATTATATCTTCCTGAAAAAGTGAAGCCATTAGAAATTGTCTAACCTTTAACTTTACCTTTGTAGG
Organism: Megascapheus bottae; assembly: GCF_031878675.1. Taxonomy (NCBI): domain Eukaryota; kingdom Metazoa; phylum Chordata; class Mammalia; order Rodentia; family Geomyidae; genus Megascapheus; species Megascapheus bottae. The sequence goes on from NC_143529.1 coordinate 20,940,693, forward strand.
CTTTAATACTGCTAACTAGTACATCGTTAGGTACTAATACCCAGAGGTTTTCACCTCATTTCCAAAGCATTTTTCATGTGCTTTGGAGATTTATATGCTGCATAAGTGGGTAAGGCTTTGTTATTTGATTTACTATTCTTTGTGACTATATTTTCAAATATATAGTTTTATAATTTAGTAAAATAGGAATAAATTCATGTAGAGAACTCTCAGATATATTTGTTCAATTTTTTTGGATCAATCTGCAACTCCACTAATAAATAAAACCAATTTAAAAATCAACAGATATATTGCTATAATAGAGCTTTAAAACTGTATTACTTAACCTGGGAAAGAGAGAGAAGACATTGATAACCATGTCACTAATTATTTTGCAGGGAATATTAACTGCCTTATATGCATAAGACAAGTAAATAGACTTGATTCTGTAAAAGAGAAACTAGGTTTTGCAAAAAAAAAAAAAAACCGAAACAGTATTTGAAATGGTCAGAATCATTTAAGACCATAGAAACAGAGATGATTCAGATGGAATGTGAGAGATTTGATAACCTACAGAGATTTTTTTTCCATATATTTTTATTGTAATTAATAGAAGTGTTACATTATATTCACCAGATAGAAGGTGCATTTCTTCACATACATTGATACCCTTTCTCATGTCTTGGTCCCCATTTCCCTCCCCCTATCCCCGCCCCTCATCTTGTTTTCCCCCCTTCCCTATCTGATTTCAAATAGCCAAATACGCATACATACAATATATCAGATAACAAGGTGAAATACTGTAACAATATGAGATAACCAAAGGACAGCAAAAGAGATGAGAGATAGCATAGTGCATTAAGGACAACAATCACTCCTTATATGGCTTTTGTTTCTATATCCTAGAGGTCCTTTCATTTAGTGTCATACTACATAGCCTATGCATCTAGGTTTTGCTCTATTGAAAATCTCTGCTAGAGGAGCCCAAGGTTTCTACAGATTATGACAGATGAGGGAAACCATTGAGACTATGTTCCTTTGAGTCTGGCTTACTTCACTTAATATGATTTTTTCTAAGTCTTTCCATTTCCTTACAAATGGGGCGATGTTGTTTTCTCTGGCAGCAGCATAACATTCCATCGGGTATAAATATCACATCTTGTTGATCCACTCATCAACTGAGGGGCATCTTTGCTATGTTAAATAATGCTGCAATGAACATCGTTGTGCTAGTGGCTTTAGTATGTCCTTGTTTCTGGATGATTGGGTAAATGCCAAGTAGTAGAATTGCTGGATCATAGGAGAGCTCTATGTTTAGTCTTTTGAGACACTGCCATACTGCTTTTCATAGTGGTTGAATGAGTTTACACTCCCACCAACAGTGTAGTAGTGATCCCTCCTGCCCACATCGCTGCTGGCATCTTTTGTTGTTAGATTTCTTGATCATGGCCATTCTAACTGTAGTGAGGTGAAATCTTAGAGTTGTTTTGACTTGCATTACTTTTACGGCAAGAGATGTGGAGCATTTCTTCATATGTCTATGGGCCAATCTTATAATATGTATGATTATTTTTGTCAAGGCTTTTTTATCCATCTTGTATTAGATAATAAGAAGGATCTACTATCATTCAAGTAAACGAAGCTTTATACTGATCATTTTGTCCTGTTGACAAAATAAAACTTACCCAGGAATTACTTGCTGATTAATAAAACTGAAGTCTTTTACACTTAGCACTTGGGCAAAACAATAATTGGAAAGATCATTTTTGGGGGTCAAAATGCAAAATAAATAAAATACTTGGTAAGAAGCTGAGACTTCATCTAAACATATAGACATTGTAACTAAATATTTATGAAACTTAAGAATAGGAGGACAAGTCTAGAAAAATTGACTTTATAAGTGAATTTTAATCCATTTGCTTCTGGAAAATAACATCCAAAGGAGCATTATTCAAGAGGTATTCTTAATCAGAGAAGAAAGTCCTGTACCAGGTTCTGAAAATTTTTCAGCAGTCCCTTGAGGTGAATTGAAGATTTGAAAGAAGAGAATTTGATCATAAAATGTAAGGTGGCTCATACTTATTTAAAAATATTCTGAGAGTATTAGAATTTGTTTTTTGGATAACTTTTTATTGCTAGTATAAGGATTTGGAAATTAATCTTTAGAAACTGGTCTAAGGTTTTATGAAATGTAATAGTAATGAGAATCACTAATTAATCTTATACAATGATGACTATAATAAAATTTATAATAATTTCAATGTATAGATAATCACACAAAAAAGCCATAGTATAACATAAGCAATGAATTTAAGACTTGCTATTCTGTTATATGTGTCTAATTTAAGCATTGTCTTCATACTATCTCACTTCTTGCCTGGGAGTTGATGTTCATATTGTATGTGTTTTTAATTATTTTCAAAAGTTCATCTATTATATGCAATCAATCAATAAATAAATCCATATATGCAAATTATTTCCCAAAAATCTAAACAAAATAAAATTTGAAATTTGATCTTACAGAACACTAAACAATGAGGAGTTTGGATTGGCATCAAAAATAATCATACACAATATTCCCTGTCCACAGGCTTTCTCTAAGATTTCCTCATTACACTTAAAATCCCTGTCTAGGGTTGCAATATAGAAACAAATGACAGAAATTCTCACATCTTCACAGTCAGCTTTGGGTCCTAAGACATATACCTGAAATAAAGACAGGAAGTTATAATATCATTATAATGCTTTTGAACTTCAAATTTAAAAGCTTTGTAGACATTCATAATTTATAATTATGGTTTTAATAGTTATGATTTTAATAGTACTCTATGTCATACAAAGTCCATTTGCAATGGCTTTCTGGAGAATGTACTGGTATATTTTATTCATGTAAACAAAAGACTGCCCTTTGATTGTTAAATATTTAGATTGGACACACACACACATATAAATATATATATATACATATAATATAGACTTATTTATGTCCACACAACACAAGCACATGCACATATATATGTATGTGTATGTATATATACATATATATGTATATGTGTAGATACGTGTGTGTTACCATGAATCTATATGAAAATTTGAGATTCAACTTATTATTTATCTGCTCCCAATGCAATTATGAATAGATTTAATTGGCACTAGAATTAAAGCTTTACTTGCTAGTGTGTAACTAATTAATAGAATTTTCAGCTCACTCAGCATAGGACCTCTTCAATGACAAGCTGAAGTTCTGGGAGAAAAGATGAAGACTTAAAATGACTATGCAGATGAATTTTAAGTTACCCTTTATGTTTACACAGAAATTAGAAAATTAAGCTATGGAGCAAAATTGATATGAAGCAAATTGTTACTTAGCAAAATAGAGACACAGTAGAGAGTTTTAATGATTGTAAATTAGAACACTGGTTAGACAATTATTGTATTGTCTCATATTTATAAAATTTTAGAACATAATTAAAAATTAAGTTTAAGTAACTTCTTAACTGGGCATGGTGGCTCACGCCTGTAATCCTTGCTACTCAGGAAGCTGAGATCTGAGGATCTTGGTTCAAAGCCAGCCTGGGCACCAATTAACCATTAAAAACCCAGAAGTGTTGCTGTGGCTCCACGGGTAGGGCGGTAACCTTGAGTTGAAGCACTTAGGGATAGTGCCCAGGCCCAGAGTTCAAGCTCCATGACCAACAACAACAACAAAATACAGTTCATTTCCTCTTTGAAAGAATATGATGATAGCAATGCTCTTTTGGTTTTCAATAAGTAATGTCCCTGCAATCCTATTTTCTGCATGATAATGTTTTGAATGACTACTAGCTGACTCTCATCATAGTGCTTTAGCAATTTGCCTTATTTAGTATATACTTTTATTCCTTGCACACTAAATAAGAAATATATTTAGAAACATCTGTGGCTTTATTTTTTCCACACCTTCTTAGTATTCTATTCCAAATACTACTTTCTAATTCTGAACTTCGTCTTTTCAATTATTACACTATTCTTGGTACAACCGGTTTCTGTTCTCCTATTCCAATGTCCTTGAACTTGAATTGACTGGATCTGCAATTTAACTACAAATTATTCATGCTCCTCAATGCCACCTGTAAACATCTGCTCCTGCATGCTGTTCTGTATTTGCCAAATTACTGCATAAGAAAATTATGACTAAGCAGCACCATTCTGAAATTGTGGATTTAGGGTTTATGTAGATTTATGCATATGGCTGTCCTTCATGTACCTTACATTTTTTGGGTGACCTTGCGTGTCTTCAGTATTTTTCCCCTAATTACCAATGATAACTGAGTTATATTACAGAAAGTAGACAAGGAGTGTTTCTCATATATAATGACAAGAATTACTACAGTGTTTACTGATAACTTTAGAAAGAAGCTTGGGAATACTTTGTTTTCATTTCTTTTTAACTTTGAATTTCTAAATGGATATATGTTGAACAAAACCTGTTAATAAAATAAGCTACGCTCAGAGAGATGAACAACGCATGTTTTTTTCTCATATGTGAAAGCTAAATCTAAAATACACCAAGGCATAATAAAGTATACAGTTCTCTCAGCATTCACATACTGTGAGATGAAAGGTGGATACTCATAGGGGAAAAACAGAAGAGCACAAAATATGCGCATCTGATCATACAAGATAATATTTATCAATCAACTGCAGAAAATGGAAAGAAGAAGATTTTCTCTTTCTTTTGCCAGTCCTGTGACTTGAACTAGAGACTCAGGCTCTGTCCCTGAGTCTCTCAGTTTAATTATATTAATTATATATATATATATACACACATATGTATGTATATATACAAACTGTGTGTTTAAATTTTCGCATGGCATCCACAGATAACCAAAGACAAAGAGACAGAGACAGAGAGATGAGAGGAGGAGGGAGGGCTAGGCTTTATTTAGTCTTTGAAGCTCTTTACTCTACAGTTGTTATTATCTGTACTCCTTTAGTTAGATTCTCTTCCTCTCCCTGGTGATAGAATTCCTTTCAGGTCTGGTGGTTAAGAAAGCTTTGCTTTTAAAATAAAACTGTCTATATACTCTGAAAGTCCCTCAGGATTTAGACTTCTAAAACAAAATACTTTGCTTTTGAAAAGCATAGGAGAATCAAAAATCTAGCTTGAAACAGAGTAAGGTATATAAGATTACATGTGGGAGCGTACAAGATAATGGTTAATGTTTTGGAATGTTGCTACCTTGCTGTGTTTATTTGCTTTTATATATTTATAATTTTGTACTTATGTAATGTAATTCTGCCTGGCACTGGTGGCTCACATGTATAATTCTGTTTCTCAGTAGGATGAGATCTGAGGATTGAGAGTCAAAGCCAAACTGAGCAACAAATACATAAAGACTTTTGTCACTCCTTAGTCATACTTGAAATGGAAAGGTGTCACAAAGAATAGCATAGCAACTCTAATTTTTATTAAGATTTTATTAACATTGATTTTTACATCATATTTCAAATGTCATTTTTAACAAACAAGTATTCAGAAAGGGAAACTCTCTCTACAATCACTGGCACATAGATTCCAGATCATAATTAAAATTAAGCTGAGGGTTTGTATGTCATAGATATATATATATTAATCTATGTAATAAAACATTGTGCCTATAGAGTATATTGCCCATCATAGACTTTTATGTCTATTCAGTTATGTTTATATCCCCAAAACCATGTCCATAAACTTGGGTCCCCAAATATTGAGTCATCACTCTTGTACTGTTTGGATCTAATATCCACATATTAAGGATACTATGTACATTTTGTCCCTTTAGTCTTGACTTATCTCATTCAACATGATCCACTCTAATTTTATCCACTTCCCAATGAATGCCATTATTTTATCTTGTCTGTTGGCTATGTAGAATTCCATTGTATATATGTACCACATTTTCTGCATCCATTCATCTGCAATAGGGTATATGGATTGTTTTCATTGTCTGGCTATTGTGAATAGTGCAGAGATGAACATAGCTGAGTGGGTGTCCTTATCATATATTGGTTTATGATGTTCAGGATAGATGCCCAAGATTGGTATAGTGGGATCATAGGGAAGGTCTATTTTCAGTTCTTTAAGAAACCTCCAAACTGCCTTCCAAAGTAGCTGAACTAGTGAGTGCTAGGTCTGAAGTTCAAACCCCAATAGTAGTACTGGACAGACAGACAGAGAAAGAAAGAAAGAGAAAGAAAGTTTTTACAGAGCTTATTTTTCACTTGTTTATTGAATATTTCTTTTGTTTGCTATCATGCTGAAAATTAAAATCAAATTATAAGTATAGATGTATGTACAGCAATTATAATAAAAAATTAGTACATTATAATCTGTTCTCATTTATAACTAATTTTAAGGAATTCAAATTCCTTTCAAAAGATTTATGTTCAAAATAATTTTGACACACTTAAACACAAATATTGGGTAACAGATCATCTGACTATTGTTGAATGTTATTAATAAAAGACTAACTACTTTTGTTATTTTTTTTTTGCCAGTCCTGGACTTCAGCTCAGGGCCTGAGAACTGTCCTTGGATTTTTCTCAAGGCTAGAGCTCTACCACTTGAGCCTCAGCACCACTTCCAGCTTTTTCTAAGTATGTGGTACCGAGGAATCGAACCCGGGTCTTCGTGCATGCCAGGCAAGCACTCTACTACTAAGCCAAACTCCCGGCCCTACTTTTGTTATTTCTTACACAATGGTATCTACATATTAGAAACTTACACATCTAATTATATACATTTTCAAGCATAATGAACTTATTATCTTTCTAAAATGACCATTATTTCTAACCATTTTCTGTTTTTGAAATCTGCTCCTCAGTCATTCAGCATCTATAACTATTATGATATACCAAGGAAAGAAGATAGAGAAATCAAAACCTAAGTTTCTTGGCCAGGAGTTTGGCCTAGCAGTTGAAGAATGCTTGCCTAGCATGCACGAAGACCCAAGTTCGATTCCTTGGTACTATATACACAGAAAAAAGCCGAAAGTGGTTCTGTGGCTCAAGTGGTAGAGCTCTAGCCTTGAGAAAACCCAAGGATAGTGCCTAGGCACTGAGTTTAAGGCCTAGGACTGACCAAAAAGTTTCTTAATTCTAATGTTTATGAATGCTCTGTGGCTAGTATGTCTTTTGCATTTCCTGTCATATCATTTCATTGAGCTTAGGCTGGTACATACTTATTTTTTTTTATTTTGTAAGCAGTTCCATGTACTTTGAAAAGAAAAAAAATCTTCATTGTCTTGATAAGGGGATCTTTCCATTTTAGTCACTCAGAAATAGTTGCCCTAAGAAACTAATCTTTTCATAGTTCCTGAGCTACTCATAAAATGATTGTTAAATGTTTTTAGAAGGCTAGTCCAAAACATCACATAAAATTATCCAGTTCAGGGCCAGGAACATGTCCTACTAGTAGAGTGTTTGCCTAGCATGCACAAAGACCCATGTTCAATTCCCAGGTACCATGTACATAGAAAAATCTGGTAGCGGTGCTGTGGCTCTGTGGCAGAGCACTAGCCTTGAGAAAGTTCAAGAACAGGGCCCATTCCCTGGGTTCAAGCCTTAGGCTTGGCAAAAAAAAAAGTATATAAAATGCTTACATATTACATTAAGGCAATTCTCAATGTCCTCATCAGTAAAATGGGAACATCCTTAACTATGTGATTTCCATGCTCTCATTCAGCTTCAAAAGTATGTGATTCTAGTAAACACTTAATAAAAGATGAAATAAAGTACAATTAATGATAGTCAGATAAGTATCAGTGTTACACTATGCAATTATCTGATTTCCATAATCATTCATAATCTATTCACACTGAACATTTATTGTTCAAATATGCTTCTTAAAAATTACTTAAATTTAGCCAGGCCCTGGTAGCTCACACAGGTAATCCTAACTACTTAGGAGGCTGAGATTTGAAGATCATGGTTCAAAATCAGTCCGGGTAGGCCAGTTTGTGAGACTCTTATCTCCAATTAACCACCAGAAAATTGGAAAGTAGTGTTGTGGCTCGAAGTGGTAGAGCATTACTTTTGAACTAAAGAGCTCAGGAACAGAGCTCAAGCTCAGAGCTCAATCCTCACTACAACAAAAAGAAAATTTGCTTAAATTTTATTATTTTATTCCAAATTACTTTAATTTTCTCAGTTTTGGAAGGATATCCCACAAATAAAATTTGTATGTGTTTGAGAAATACAGTGTGATACATGTATATTATGAAATCGCGACCATGATCAAATTAATTACCATATCTATAATTCTACATAGTTGTCATTAGTATCTACTCTTTTCACATATTTTAAATATACAATGCACCATTATTAGCTATAGCTACTGTTAGACCTCTAGGACTTACTGGCCTCATAACTGAAACTTTCTTGATGGAATGGTTCACCTCCAGAGAGCACAGGTACAATGGCCTCACACCTGAATAAATTTCACATTTGCATTTCAGGTCTGAGACTCAGCAGAATCCCCTTGTCTGACCTCTCCAGAGAATTCTTAATTATTGATAATTTATGTCTTTACTCACTTGGTATTGTTTGCAAGGTTTGCAGTATACTCTGCATAACACCGTGTGTACATGTGTGGTATGCCATGAAGTCAGTTCTGTTCTGAGCACTTGGTAGAGGCATTTGTTTTTGCATCAGCTTTGCAGTTTCAGGTTACTTTTGCATCTTTGGGAAATCCTGTTTTATTTGATTACATCACATTGCAAAATAACCTTGGCTGTTATACTTCAAGGTCTCAGGTGCTGAGTCATTAGTGGCTGTGGAATAGATCAGAATTGCATTACAGCTGCAAAACTATAAACAAAGGGTAATCCAAGTTCTTTCAAGCTTAACATGAGCATATGGAGAGCTCCACAGCACCAGCCTGGGAAGGGAATTAATTTGGGAATTTTGAGATAACCTCCCCTAGGACAACTTCTCCAAAAGATTTTTAAGTTCTTAATTGTACATCTGAAGTTATTTGAAAATAAATGGTGTCCAATTAAGACAAAGAACAATACTATGAACATACAGTACAGACTTACATCTCTCCAAACTGATCCTTTACAAAAAGAATTGTGTTTTAATAGGTTTAATATATACTAGCATGCACTTAGGGTACCATTTAATTCACAAATCGGCTGGATATTATTAAAATACTGAGAAATACATCTATGTACAATTTATCACAATAATGGTATTCTGCTTTAAAATTAGGCATGTGAAATCTATCCCAATTATGAACAAAAAGCTGAGTTGCAGAATATTCATACTTCAGAACCACTCATGGTTTCCTAGACTATGGAAGCTCCCTCTTATTTCTTATTTTTCCTGCGTATACTCTTATTCTCTATGTTCTAAATCCAGGTGTCCCCAATAGTCAAGTTGGTTTTGGAGAAATCAGATCAACTCTATCATATAAAACCAACAGTAGTTTTCCAGTGGCCCTGTCATAAATTAGAATCACTGGCACCATCTCTGAAACCTGTCATGACCACATCTCTTTGGACAATCTCAACAACTCCTACCTTTCTCTTCTCTGCATCCCAGAAAGCCCCGCTCTGCTGTGCTTGTGAACTCACTTTGCCAAAATGTTCTGCTGCTACCACGAAGTTTTGACTTGAACCACATTTAGAGCAGTTTTGAGTTTACAGGAAATTTACATAGAAATTACAGAGTTCCCATATATGTTTATATGTTTTCTGTCCCATTTCTCCATGTTGGCTATACAGTATTTCCAATCAAAAATGTCCTGCATTAGTGTTCTATATTTTCTGTCATAGATGAGAGGAAGAAATTTTTTTTGCCAGTCCTGGTTCTTGAATTCAGAAGAATCAAACCCAGGGCTTGGTGCATGCTAGGCAAGCACTCTATCACTAGGCTATGCTCCCAGCCTGAGAATAATATTATTAAGTGATATCTATACTTTGCATTCAGATTTCATCTTTTTGTTGTTTCACCAATGTGTCCATCATTATAATATTGTGTGCAGTAGGTTCATTTTTCTGAATTTCCTCTGTGCTCTACCAAATCATCCCTTCATCTGAATCTTTGGTCACCAGTGCTCTTTTTACAGTTGTTTTCTATTTTTCTTTGTGTTTTTCCACATTTTATTTTTTATATTTTTAGTCCTTTCTTTTCTTTCTTCATTTTGCCTTTTCTAAAACTATACAGTTCGAATCATACTATATGCTACAAGACTGACTTCTATCAGAAAACCATACATGAGTCTTCCACGGCTTTTCAGGCTTGAGAGCTCAAATATTTTTAGGACTGGGTAATATTCCATTGGAAAAATAGACCACAATGTGTTTATACATTCACCTATTTTTGTTGCTACCATGTTTGGCAATTATGAAAATTTATTGCTATAAACATCTTTGTGTAGGATTTCATGTGGACATAATTTTTCAGCTCCTTTGGATAAATACTAAGAAGTACTACTCATGCATATCATGGTATGAATGTATTTAGTTTTATAGGGAATTGACATTTTGCCTTCCAAAATGTCAGTATCATTTTGCATTCCCTCCAATAATAAATGAGAGTTCCTGTTGGCACTGCATCCGAACAGCATTTACTATTGTCTGTTATGGATTATGGCCTTTTAATAGTTATATAGTAGTATATTATTATTGCTTTAATTTGCAATTTCCGGATGACATATGATGTTGAACATCTTTTTCATATGCTTATTTGCCATCTGTGTATCTTCTTTGATGGCATGCATGGGCAGATCTTTTGCCCACTTTTTAAATTGAGTTCTTTTTTTATTGTCATATTTTCAGAGTACTTTGGATATTTTTTGATACAGATCTTTTCAGATACATTTAAAAATATTTTCCATCAGAATTTGGTTAGTCATTTTATTCTCTTAAAATGTCATTTCAGAGCTGGTTTTCATTTTGATGAAGTCCTATACACCAATATTTTTCATTTATGGACCATGAATTTGATGTTGTATATGTTAAGATCCTTACCAAGCCCATGATCACCTAGATTTCCCCAATGTTAGTTTTGACACACACAGTTAACAGTTTTACAATTTATATTTATGTCTATGATCCATTTTGAGCTCATTTTGGCAGGTTTTATTGATTTTTTTCTTACTAGTATTTAGTTGCCCCTCTCCTTATTTGTATTTTTTAATTTATTTTCTTTAAAAATTACTTTTATTGTGCTGTAAAGGTAATGTACAGAGAGGTTACATATGTAAAGTAATGTGTGCATTTCCTGTTGAACATTATTACCCCCTCTCTTGTTTGTCCCCCACTTTCCCTCACCTTTTGTCCTTTGTTTCCCCATTTTGTTGAATTTTGACTTTAATATATTTCCATCCAAGGTATCCTTCTCAGATTTCTGTCTGGATTGGTCCTTCCCAACTAATTGAAGGCTGATCCATTTTCTTCTTTCCCCTCAGCACCATCATTATTTATATCACTGCTTTTTTCCCCCTCATTATAAGTCCTATTGGGATCAAGAATTCACTCCATGTCTACTCTATTGTCTCCTCTTTCCAACACTATGGCACTCAGCTGATATTATATTGGCAAATACTTAGAAAATCAACAAACAAACAAGAATCTGAAGTATATAAAAGTATACGTTGGAAATTTTTACTATTAGTGTCTTTGCAACTAACAAGGATAAAAATGTATGGGAATGAAAAATGAGGTTATAAAAGATGATGTAAGAGTAGAACAAAAGTATAGCTATTTTTCTTGTCCTGCTTTTAACCTACATTAAGCCCAACCAAATTTAGAATATGGTGCCACAAAAAAGAAAGGACTCTTAGGAAAAGTAAATGATTTGCTTAGAAGTTTCAAAGTCCTTGGTGTATTGCCAATAGACTTTATTTTTAGAGAAGATCTATTTAATCATTTCAAGCAGTCAATAGAAGACTTAGATAAATTACATCTTCCTACAAAATGCAAATTAGCATCAACTAATTTTAGTTACATTTCTATTAAACAAATAATGAAAAGGAATGTATTTGTAATCTGAATAAGGTTAAATGATAAATTATCCCAACTTTCTTCTACATAGGAAAACTATTTGACCTAATCTTTTAGGGTCTTCTGAGTATTTAAACAAACCAAACCCCAAAAGGAGGTTTCTTAATTGATTCCTTGACTGCTGATGAGACATTATGTAAACTGTCTTGTGTTTGAAGTAGCTACACTGAACTTATACCAGCAATTGATGAGTGGTCTCATTAAAATTATAGTCATTATTCACTTGGCACCATGCCTGTAATCCTAACCACTCAGAAGCTTAAAATCTGAAGATCATGGTTTTAAATGAAGTCTTATCACTAATTAACAAGCAAAATCCAGAACTGGAACTGCGGTCCAAGCTACAGAGCACTAGCCTTGAGTGGAAAAGTTCAGACAAAGCACCCAGGCCCTGAATTTCAGCCTTAGAATTCTCTGTCTGTCTCTCTGTCTCTCTGTTTCTCTCTCTGTCTCTTTCTCTGTCTGTCTCTGTCTTTCTCTCTGTCTCTCTCTCTCTTTCTCTCTTTCTCTCCCTCTCTCCCTCTCACTCACATACACACACACACACATCACAAATATTATATAGTCATTATTATTAGACTGTATCACTGTACTTAGAGGTAGGGCTTAGAGATTACATCAGTGGAAATATGCTAACCCAGTGTCCCTGGACTCAATCCCAACTCCACAACAACTGCAGCAGAAATGTTACCTAATTCTCTCACTAACATCATCTGTCATCGAAATTTCTCCAACCACATTGTAAAATAAAATCTGAGAAAAAGAAGGAAAAGTTATTGAAATATTTTGTACTTTTCTACTACATATTATTCATTCTGCAGGTTTATGAGAGCAGTAAGGTAATTTCTTTTTCTTTGGTTTGGTAAAGCAAATTAGATTCAGTGCTTGTTGTACAAACTTTTATATGATTAAAGCTTCTCCAAATACTTTGGTAGCTACCAAGAAGTTCCTGACATACTTTCCATAGCCAAGTACTTTGCTGTTCTTTGGAAAATGTGAAATTCAAGCACTTAATACTATAGAAGAGAAACATCAAAAATGATTAGGAGAATTGCTAATAACTTCCAACCTGTTTAGCAGTTCAAAATTGAATAATTATGCTAAATTATTTTATTTAATTCCCATAATATTTTTGGAAAAATCATCAGTATGCTGCTTTCTAAATAGGAAAATTGAGATAAGAAAAAGCCAAAGTATTTTTGCCTGAAGTTATTCCATAGAGAAGACATATACAGACCTAAAGGTAGATTGTAAGTAATCTCATCCTGGAAGGAATTTGGATATATAAATAGCAAGGCTACTTTATCATATCCTGGCTGATCAAAACCATTTAGTAAAGATTTACTGACTAAATCAAAGCCTCAACTTTGATCAATTCCAAACTGTCTAAGTGACCACACAACTCTCTCATGTACAATGTTTCTCTTATTAGTATAGCATGTATACTTGGCCTATACCAGACACTAAGTAATATGAGGTGGTATACAGAAGTGTATGACTTCCAGCAGTGCATCTGAGTAAAGGAGAGAACTGTGTGCTAGAATTTTCAATAGACTTCATAACAAACAATATGGGACATGTTGGATAGGGAAAGGGGGAAAATCTAGATAAGCAGGGATAGGGTGGGAGGGAAATGGGGATGTCATGAGAAAGGGTATTCATGTTTGTGAAATTCTGTACCTTCTATCTGGTGAATATAATGTAACCTTTCTATTAATCACAATAAAAGTATTTTTAAAAAAGACTTTAAAAATATGGGACAGAATTTTAGAAAGTGAATAAAGTATTGAAAGAGGAGAAAGCACGCATACTAAATGAGGTAGGAATAAATCATACCATTCCCAGGACTTAATGTTTTATCTTCTTGAGTCACATTAAGCCAGTGTGACAGAAAACAAACAGATGGCATTTATATTTACATTAAAAGCAAGCAATAGAGGAATCATGGCTTAATGAATTTAATGAAAGCAAGAGCCTGTGGTATGCTTGAGGTTAAGGCATTTAAGTGTGCGTATGTCTAACTGGATTTTTATACTGTTAGGTATACCATTAGCCTCTGTGTTTCTGCAGATACATTCTATGCATTTAAGGACTGTATAGAACTTTATTTCTTGTGCTATTCCTGTGCTCTATTTAGAATGTTTCATGTAAATGTCAGTATTCATTGTGAGTGAAGCTATAATACAATTAGCATACACTTTAACTCAGTGCCTAAAATTTGATGTTTTGTCATTAAAATAGTAGTGTCAGTTCCTAAAACTTGTACTTAATAAATTTCCTGAAGTTTTTCACTTATAGAAACTGTGTCATGTTGTAAATATAGCTATCTATATTTGTCTTTAAAGAAAATAATCTAGGGAAGAATTTGGGAAGTTTCTTAAATCTGTTTTAAATTTAATTGACAATGGTGGATATTTATGTTTCTAGTGCTCCATGAAATGTATTTGTTGCAGTTTAAACATGATAATGTTAAGTTAGCATATCGTAATATAGTAACTAATTAACATAGCTTTCCTGGCCAGGCACAGTAGTTCTTTGCCTACAATCCTAGCTACCCAGGAGGCTGAGATCTCAGGATCATAGTTCAAAACCAGTCTAGGCACTAAAGAACGTGAGACATTTATCTCCATTTAACCGCTAGAAAACCAGAAGTGGCACTGTGCCTTCAGTGGTGTGGCGGTAGCCTTGAACTGAAGAGCTCAAGAACAGTGACCAGGTTCAGAGTACAAGCCCCAGGACAAATAAAAAAAAATCCCTTCCTGATGAAAAATAATTTAAATGTTAATATAAAATTATAACATTAATGGGATTTTTAACAGAACAAACATTTATCACACTGTGTAATCCCCATCTTCAAATACTGTACTTGACTTCCTTTTGGATTATTTTCTTTAGATCTTCAGACATAATGCTTGTTTAGTGCATGTTTATGTTGAATTCTATATGTGCACTCACGGGTGTGTGTGTGTGTGTGTATATATGTATATATGTTGTCTAAATAAATCACATTTATTCTTTAATGAGTAAAAGGTCTATGTTGTCCAAAGAATATATTTTTTACATAATACAATATATTAGTACTCATTCCATTTTCAAAAGTTATTTTTAATTCACTCTATACCAAATTCTTTGTAATGCACCAAAATTATATTGCATACAGGCTCTAGTATATTTGTTGGGAAAAAGAGTTAGTAAAGATCATGTAGCCATTAGAGGATATTTTCCCTTAGGTATTTCAAAGGATTGTTTTCATTCAGGGGAAATTCATTGCAAAACAGAAGAAGTCTTGAGAGCTGCAGATACCTCAAGCACTTAAGCTGAAAACCAAACTCTGGATAATGACTTCTGAGTCATCAAAGGAAGTCTTATCCTCTAGCAACTATAAAATTAAGTTTATCCTGAAACATTTACTTAAGGGCAAATGTTATGTCCTGATCAAGATCCTAGAATGTATTAGTTGTAGAAATCTAACCTGGAAAAGAGAAAAGAAAATGCCTTTTTACTTTAGTTCACTCTTTTCAATATGTTTAATTTCAGAGTTTCCTCTCTTCCATTGCACTATATATTATTTTTAGATTTTGGAACCTTATCTTTCTCATGTCTCTGTCCCTTAGAACACTAGGTAAAATATCATGTACTCAAAAATATTAAATTGAATAACTTTCCTATAAAGTCAGTTTACTTACAGAATATGTCTGTAGATAAATTTATCATGAAAAGGTAACATTATTGAACATGGGCTACATCTTAACTTCTTAATTTCAATTTCATCATCTTGCTTTAATCATTTTTCAATTCAGAACTCTCTTTTCCACCACAATCTAGACTTACTTAATATATGAAGCTCCTTACAGGCAGTTTTTACTTGCATAACAGAAAGTTTGTAATGAAACCTATTGATTAACAAAATGAATGAAATACTATGGAATCTGACTTTTCTTTTGAGCTATGCATGAAGATGAATGCTCTCATTACCTTCTGCTTTTATTGTATTATATGTGTTATAAAATCAGACTCATCAAAATGACACACAAAAGGCTCTGTGATATGCCTAACTTTGTCACTCATAAAAATGTGGTTTTTTGTGTTTTTTCAATGCAACACTTAGTTGCCCTCCTGTTTACAGGATTACTTACATGTCTTCTAGCTCAGTCCTTCTCACTTGATCGCTCAAATGCTTGGAATGTGTATCCTTTCATTAATCCCGTGAAGGATGTCATGACCAGTAAATTACAGGTCTTGAACTAAACACCCCTCTTCAGGGAAGTGTTCTCTCACCACTTTGCCAAAACTAATCTCCAACGGAGTTTTTTGCTGTTACATCATGTTTTATACTTCTTTTATAAGACAATAATCACAAAACCCCCATCCATTGGCTATTTTCTTGAAAAAAAAAGTACAAGTTCTATGAATGCAAGAACCTTAAAAAGATCCTTCATGTACATGGATATATATCAAAACATATCTGGTACTCAACAAGTAACTGGCCAATGCTTACTAAATTAATAAGCAGATATTTGCTGGAAAATGATGAGTTGAGATACAGAATGTCAGGGTCCTTCATCCCTGGTCCCTCTCGACTAGTAGGAGGGATGGGGAAAAACACACCCCGACCAGGAAGATCCACAAGAGGAGAGGGCCCACTGTCCTCCCGTACTCAGCCTTCTTACCCCAGGGCACGAACAGAGATTCCAGGCAGCTTCATCAAGGCAGGAAAATTTCTCCCCTCATTCCCCAAATCCCTCCTCCTTATAATTGGTGCCATAGCCTATCAGCACAAGAGGTGGGCAGGACAAAGAGGTCCATGTGTTTACCCCTACTACAGGTCTCAGCAGAAATTTATTAGACATAGCGTTACTCAGCCCCCAACAATAGAATATTAACAGTAAGTTTATTTGAAGATGATGCTCATTTTCATTTGTTGCTTGCTTTGAAATAAGTGACTAGATAGTATCCATCCACAGAGCATTATTATTTCAAAACTGAGACTGTGGGATACAGGAAGGTAGATGTTCCAAAGCTAATGGTAGAGATGAAAAAATATTGAAGCCTATATATTTCATTTTATTTCAGAGAAGAAACAACTGGTGTTTTGAAAATAAATCTGAATATAGGTAGGTCCTTTGTTATACTAAGAATTTTGAATTTCCTATATCTATGTTGATAATTAGCCTCAGAAAAGTTCATCCATTTGGAGGATTGTTGGAAAGTTACTTCTCACATTCAAATGAGTAGAAAGGAAATGATTTCAAACACTCTATTGAAATCTTATTAAGATAATCCTAGGGGACCAAAAAGAAAGAAAAAGAAAAAAGAACATCAGAATTTAGATTTATATGAATTTCATTGAGCTTAATAAGCCTAAAGTTTGAACTTGGAATAATTTGCAATATACGTGATTCTCATAGTATCTAGATCATTTCAAGAAAATCAATGAGCAACATTTCATATGACATGAGAAAATTAGTGCTCTGATAGACAGCACACTCTTCTGTCACACTTGAGTCTGTATTCCATCACCAGCACAGCAAAAAAAAAGTCATATTGAAGCATAATGCTACAATAGAGATAATATTTATGAACATTACTAATACTTCTCTTTGAAAACTTTATACCATAATCTGTACCTGAATGACTTTTAAATTTCAAATTGGTATTTATCACTTTAATTGTTTAATGTCATTCAGGGATTGCAGTAATATTAGCTTTGATTTGTTCAGTAGAGGCATCATGTTGCTATATTTCTGCTTATGTGGTCCTTCTAGGCATGGTTAAAATGTGAGGGTGTCATTAAACTGCCTTATGTGATCTTTATAGAAATGACTTTCTTGGGATCCAAAGAGACAGTCTCTATGTTCTATAGTCTCCATACTAAAGCTGCAGGCAGTTTATTTGATTTATTATAGGTAGTAGTATAATGGATTTTCTAAACAAGTGAAACAAGCCTTTACCTTGGACTGATAGATGACTTGAGAAAAGACAAGAAAAGAATCACAGCATGTTCAGATGCAAACTTGATAGGGGCTACCACCTAAATATGATGATGATTAGTGTGAAATATATAGTCACCAGCAACCAATACTCCCAAACATTTACTTGTGAACCAAAGAGAAGAGGCAGCTGAGAAAAGCCATAAAAGTATATGACTGTAGCAATTATTAATAATTACTAATTATTCCTACATTCATCAGTCTTTTGGTGGTATGTTCATTTTTTACTGATTTCCTAGCTGGATGATTTTTATTTCTAGTTTGTATCAATTATTAGTCATAATTATAATTATTTGTCTGAATTTGTTTTCTTTGAGGCTATGACAACAGTGTTTCTCTTATTATTTTGTGATTTGGTCATTGCAACAACAGCCATAACAATGATAATAGTAAGTTATTATAGAGTTAAATATATAGCTGCCACTGTTAACACCAAGTAATATTTTACATATTTTCAAGCCCTGTAAAGACTTTAGCTACTTCCAAATAGTTGCATGTTTTACATTTTAATTACTATAAAATCTGATCTCCTGTGCTATTTCCATCCCTAATTTACAGATCTGGAAATGGGGAGTATACTTTAAAGTTTGGGAACTGCAAAAAACAACTTGGAGGTCACATTCCTCTCCATTTTTTAAAACTTTGCTTGAAATTAAAACTAGCCACTTCAGCCAAAGTTGAAGGGAAATACATTCCAAAGGCAAGTTTTCTGCTGAGATTGGCAGAATTTTTACTGCTCTATTAGTTTTTGTTTAATGAACAAATTGCCTAAGTACACATATAACACAGTGGCACTGAGGATAAAGATTTTAGCCAATTTTTTCCTCATCTGAGATAATTCTAATCTTTTGCATATTTTTGCAATTTTAATTAAACATATATAATATACATAATATTTAAGAAATCAACATTACAATGTAAAAAGGATTTCCAGTGTTCAAAAGAGATAGTAATATATTAAATAAAGCACAATGAAAAAGTTCAAGATGATGCTGTTTTGCAAACATTGATTAATAATCACAACTTATCCAGTTGATTTGAGAGCTCTTTGTAAGATTTCCAAGCAACTCTTAAGTAGGGATTTCATGAAGAGTCTACTCATTTTTTGAAGAACTTTCTTTTTGAGCAATGCCTGGTAGACAATGTGTTCTTAAAATGTCTATTTCTTGTGATAAAAGGCTCCCTAAATCATTCTCTAAGTCACTGAGAAAGCCCCATACTCTGTACCCCATCATATCAGGTCTTTAAACTCCGACTTAATAACTGAAGATTTCCTTCATTTTGAATTTTCCTCCTTCATCTAGCACAGCACTGAAGTCTGAACACCACATCCAGCACTCAGTTGTGTAGCATTTGTACTAGTGGATAATTGATTCTGACTAGTAGGTTATATATTTCAAATATCATACCTATCTCAGGCTTCTCTACTTTCACACCATCTACCACAGAACTCAGGTAGGAGACTCTCAGGAACATCAAGAAAACCTTCTTCAGTTCAAAAAATGTATATTTACTGAAGAGTCAAAGCAAGAATTTACATAAACAAGCAGCAACTAAAGCCAGTATCCACTAGAAAAATCTTTCTTTGGGTTGAATAACCTCTCTTGTTCTCTCCTTTCATTTTCTTTATCTCTCTCTCCCTTCTTCCCTCCATCTCTCAAGATATATCTCTGTATTTTCTTTAACCCATCAATGCACATTTTGACTATCTCTATATCTTGGCTGTTGGGAATAGTTCTTCACTGAGCAGGGGAAGGAAGATATCTCTTCAGGATACTGATTTCATAAATACTTCATGATCTCACTTGTATGTGAAATCTGAAACAATGGAA